>NW_022589706.1:93287423-93722144 GCF_004348235.1 Phoca vitulina
TTTCTTTCTTTCTTTCTTTCTTTCTTTCTTTCTTTCTTTCTTTCTTTTACCTTCCTCTGCATTAATTATTACCCTCTGCATTGTATAACAGCCCCCTATTGATGAGGCTATCTCCTGGGCTGGTAATTTTTCAAAATTTTTCTACCTTCGGGGCACTTGGGTGGCTCAGTCCTTAAGCCTCTGCCTTCGGCTCAGGTCATGATCCTGGGGTCCTGGGATTGAGCCCCGCATCAGGCTCCCTCCTTGGCTGGAAGACTGCTTCTCCCTCTCCCACTCCCTCTGCTTGTGTTCCCTCTCTCGCTGTGTCTCTCTCTGTCAAATAAATAAATAAAATCTTAAAAAAAAAGATATTAAATTTTTTTTCCTACCTTCAACTCAAAAAACACCAATATTTTCTGGACATTGCCTGGCACATTGGCTTGCTTTATAGCACAATGTTATATAAGTTTTCTCCCGTTAGCGTATTAAGTATCCTTTAGAAGGGAAACTATACTTTTACCATCTTTGTAACTTCCACAGTCCCTCAAACAGTACCTTGAACACAGAAACAGTCAAATATTTATTCAATTATATTTTGTCGTATTCTGCAACCACTAATACAATTCTGGTAAAAAAATACTTGTTGAATTACCTCTGTTGTAACACAATAGTATAATGACACCACTAAGATATGTTACTACTTATCTTCCACTCTCAGTGGGGCTATTTTATGAGTGTTTTTTTTCAAGTGCTAGTAATAGATATGCACTAACCCATTCCCCACTTTTGGATTTCTTGTCTTTAATTTCAATAAATACTCTTTGAATGCCTCTCGAGTGTCAGGCACTGTCTGAAGAGCCATAGGAGGTGGTACAATAGTCATTCAATTCATTAGAGGTACTGACTGAGGACATGTAACAGAGCAATGGGATGTTCAAGCACTCTGTCCCAGAGCCCTGAGGTTCCGCATCATGGTTTCGGTGTCAGGAAGGCTAAGCAGGGTTGGCTGTTGGACAAACTACCTCCCTCTTCCATCTACACATGTGTGCACACTTCAACTGTAAAAGCTCAGTTTTGTTTATTTAAATTTTAGGTTCCATAAAAGATTTCATTTCAAAATAAAGAAGGCATTTTGCTGCTTTTTAAAGTGTAAAAACAACTTCAATAGGGCCAGGCTTAAATTGGTAAGCATAGATGAGAAAGATGTTGAAATCTTCAATCTTGAAATCTCATTGCACTGATCAACTGAGTGATCAACCTGTTTTTCTTTTATTGAAAGGTATTGGAAGGGACAATCATTGAGGGTGGAGATTGACAAATTAGTCAACACACGAAAAGTCTTCTCTCATAAAATTATGTAATAGGCATCCAAGAGTAGACATGACGACCTTAACATAGGCGTGAATAGAATAACAGTGTTAAGTGGATGCCAAGGTGATAACTGCTATATATAAAATGTTAACCAGAATTAGACTTATTTTATAAATAAGAAAAATGTCAACATATTAACAGCAGTTATCTCTGGAAGATGGGGTCACAGATCATTTTATTCTTTGTGCTTTTTCTTATTTATTTATTTGTCAGAGAGAGAGAGAGCACAACAGGGGGAGTGGCAGGCAGAGGGAGAAGCAAGATCCCTGCTGAGCGAGGAGCCCGATGTGGGGCTCCATCCCAGGACCCTGGGATCATGACCTGAGCCAAAGACAGATACTTAACCGACTGAGCCACCCAGGCATCCCTATTTAACTGTTTTTAACACCAGATCATAAGCACCAGACACATAACTATCAGGGAAGTTATAATGACTTATTATAGTGCTTTTCAAACTACATTTCATGGAGTTCTATGATTCCTCAGGGGCTGACATGAAATGGAAGAGCTAGATGCAGGGAATGAGGCTTCAAGCCCCATGGCAGAAGGTCAGCTTTTATGTTCGTATCTATAAATATGTCCTGTTAGAAAACAGATTTGCTTTTTTTCTGCTCTGGTGAGAGCTATGTCAAAAAGTCACCTTGGGAGACCCATGTTCAAACTGGAGGAGTAGGCCATGCCAGGCCTCCAGAAACAGTGAAAAATAAGCAGAAACTATTTGAAGCAAGTTTGTCAGAACTCTGGGAAATAGTCAAAGGTTTACAGCAACCAAGAAAATGCTGAATCAAAATATTTAAAGAGGATAAAGACAGAGTTAAAGAGAGAAATAGCCGGTTCTACAGTAATAGAAACTTCCCTACTTTCAATAATGAGTAAAACATCTAGAAGAATCAGTAAGAAAATTGATATTAGCACCTGGGTGGTTCAGTCGGTTAAGCATCTGACTCTTCTTGATTTCTGCTCAGGTCATGATCTCAGGGTCATGAGATCCAGGCCTGCGTTGGGCTCCGTGCTCAGTGTGGAGTCTGCTTGAGATTCTCTCACCCCTTCCTTCTGCCCCTCCCCTCACTCATTCTCCTCTATCTCTCTCTCTGTCTCTCTCTCTCAAATAAATAAATAAAATCTTAAAAAAAATAAAGATAATCAAGGTCTTGAACAACACTATAAATCATTAGACCTAATAAACATATATAGGATACTCCACCCAACTATACTACATCAGTTGGTAACCCAGGCAGAGTAAAATAGTGTATTGACTTTAGAAAATGGAAAGAATGAGTTCATGAAGTTTTCAACATTGCCAAGTCACAAAGTAATCCTACACAAATTCCAGCTCAAAATAAATGAGGAGGCTGTTGCTCGTTTAATAATGCTCATTCAATTGCATTATTCTGCCCTTCCTAAGTTAGCAACTTGGAACCCTCATAGAATGTGCTAGTTAGGCACTTTATATCACAAATCCCAGAAAGTCACTAAATGTAACTCCAGGGCTATTTTAATACTGTCATGGGTCCTAGAATCCAAACCCAGGGCTCTTATTCTACTGAATATTCTACAAGACATACTTAGAATGGCACATTCCCTCACTTTTTTTTTTAAGATTTTATTTATTTATGACACAGAGAGAGAGGGAACACAAGCAGGGGGAGTGGGAGAGGGAGAAGCAGGCTTCCCACTGAGCAGGGAGCTCGATGCGGGGCTCGATCCCAGGACCCTGGGACCATGACCTGAGCCGAAGGCAGACGCTTAACGACTGAGCGACCCAGGCGCCCCCATTCCCTCACTTTTAGGTTGTTGCTCAAACATCACGTACTCAAGTTATGTCCTTGAACACCCCATTTAAAACTGTACCCCCGATGTCACCCCTAGCACTCCCCATCCTTCTTCCTGGCTTTATTTTCTCCATAGCATTTATACTATCTAATGTACCATTTATTTTACTTCTTGTATATTATCCATATCCCCTCCATGAAGACAGGGATTTTTTGTTTTGTTTTGTTCGCTGTTTTGTCCCTAACAGCTAGATCAGCACCCGCATATAATAAATGCTCAACAAATATTTGCTGAATGATATTTTGGAAGAAAATTTACTTATGTAACCACATTAAATTAAATTGAATCTGGACTCTAGAACACAGAGACTCTAGAACCAATACAGACACTTACTGGCTGTTGACCTTGGCTAAGTTATATAACCACTCTCTGCCTCAGTTTCCTCATCTGTAAAATGAGAATAATAATACTAGTTCTTATTGTATAGAGTTGTTGTGAGGATTAATGTGAGCTGATTTTTATAAAGCACTTTGAACAATACTTAGCATATTGTAAACACCCATTATGTGTTAACTTGTGGTAGTAAGAGTTGTTTTGAGCTGCCTCTGAATTAGGGTAACTTGTAGTAAGAGTTGCACTGAACTGCATCTGAATTAGTGCTGTGTTGTGTGGATAAAACATTTGTTTGTTTAGATTTTACAGTTTCCTGTTTGTATTTTGGAGCAAATTCGTATTTTGAAGATTTTATGGGCTCTGGGAGCTAGCCTTTTCATGTAGGATTACAGATGAAAATAAGAATGAAAAGAATCTCGAACGGAAATTAGGCCTCTCGGAATTCTGGAAAGGCCATATAATCAGGCATTTTAGGAAAAAACAGGCCAATGAAAAATAGAATTCAAGATACTATCTGCGTCTATGAGAGGCTACACTACTTCTCTGTAACACGTATTACCATTGTTTGTGTTTGTTCAATGTCAATGTTCTACCTCTAGATTCTAACCTTCGAAGCTACATTCAAAACTCCATGGGAGCAAAATAGATCTGTCTTGTTCACCACTAAAATTCATGTCACATCTGTCACATGGTAGATGCTTAATTCATATTTGGTTAAAGAAATATG
The DNA here is from genome assembly GCF_004348235.1 of Phoca vitulina. Classification (NCBI taxonomy): domain Eukaryota; kingdom Metazoa; phylum Chordata; class Mammalia; order Carnivora; family Phocidae; genus Phoca; species Phoca vitulina. Next base: position 93,291,667 of record NW_022589706.1, read on the forward strand.
TACTCTTGGCCACCCAGGATCCAAGGAAGCTATGGTTAACAAGTTATACTTTTATCCACCAGAAGCAAGAATTTATTATTTCTGCCTCTAAGAACCTACATTCACACTCTTTTCTTCTATTCAGGTTTTTACTGAACTCAATCATGACCTCCCTTGGCCTCATGGCCTCAATTGTCTACCTTTTCCTTTGTGCCTTTGAACTTTTACCTATTGTTACTAGCTGATGACTTTCTCTGTATTGAAGTCAAATTTCCCAGGAAGAGACCCTTACTGGCTTAATTAATTAGTATTATTGGTCTTAGACAAAATTCTCATATTATAGGCTGCTCTCAAGTATTATAGATTGACTGCCCTTGGATCTTCTGGCCTAATCGATATGGCCAGGGTAGTGGTGATCTGGTTCAGAATAAGGTTATCTGGGTATAAGGAATAACTGGGGCTGATTCCCTCAGTACAGCCTCTGTATGTAAGTTCTCAGAATACAGGACGGTGAAGGCTGGCTTGCTGAGGCTGAGGCTGTTTAGCATCCCCATTTATTCATTCAGTTACAATTATTGTTTACTTTATTGTTTACTATATTGTTTACTATAATGTTAACAGGGTATGGTGGGGGAAGGGGTAGAGATATAACACTCTATCCTAGCTCTCCTAGACCTCACAGACTAGTGGAAACAGTCAAGCAAATTGAATACAGAATAATGGTATGATATTGGTGAGCACGTCTTACTATGGAAACACAGAATGAACAGCTTGTAGGGACTGGGAGTGTGAAAAAAGCTCCATCTTCACTCAGATTTTTCTGTTCTAAGGATGTGCTGAAGAGGAGTTCTGTGTCACGTTTATGTCCTTTGATACCCTTGTTATGTTGATATCTTGTATAAAAAATGATCTAAAGCAAAACCAAGAAATGGCATTAAGCATATACTCCTTCACCTAAAGGACTTTTGTGTTTTTGTTTTGTTTTAATTGTATTTTAGTAATCTCTAAACCCAACGTGGGGCTCAAACTCACGACCCCCAAGATCAAGAGTTGCATACTCTTCCTACTGAGCCAGCTAGGCGCCCTGGACTTTTGGTTTTGAGTGAAACAACAGAGTCTTTGGTTCTCAGATATTTTCTCCAGGGAGTGTAGTGAGTGTATCAGAATTGTTTGAAAATAACCAGTTACAGCCCAGTAATCTGAAAGATGTGTCCATAAACTGGGCTGAGATCTGGGGAGAATTTCCTTGTCCTCCTCCTGATTTCAGATTTCTGTTATTCTCCCTTCACAGCGGTTCTAACTAGTAATTACTGGACAGGTATTTAAATTCCCTATTTTTTTTTATTTGAGTATAATTGACACACAATGCTACATTAGTTTCTAGTATACAATTTAGTGATTTGACAAGTTTATACATTATGCTAAATTCCCTCTTTTCTTTCTGGTAATCTAGATATTGTAGAAGGGAGGGCTTGTGATAACCCTTCATTCTGATAGAATTCTTAGTGGGGGTGGATATTCTATGATGAGAAGCCCCCTGGAACACTATTCTTTATCAGTAGCTATTAATTTTCTCCATGTCCCCTAACTTTCTACATCTTCTGCCACTGCCTTGCTTTCTCTTTTTTTTCCCAATCAATTCTCCAGTAATGTCTGCTTCACCCAATAGCCTGAAGGTAGGTCATTGGGCCTGAAGGTCATAGATATATACCACCTTACACATTAGCATACACTGAATATAAAAATGTAAATCTACCCCTAAATGACCAGTTTTAAAGATGATGATGATATTCTAAGTATTCTGATTCAGACCTAAGATGAACCTGAGAATTTGAATTCATTCGCTGAAGTTCTTAATGGTGTTCCTCATTGAACATTTGATTTCTGGCACATAGTTACTTTTTAAAAATTGGGTTTTTTGTTGAATCAAGGAAAGCAGTTGTAAGGGATTGTTCAGGGGGATAGAAAAGGTCTGTCTTCGTTATTACTTAGTTTGGAAGTTGGAACTGTGGAAGCACTTAATAATTATTGTTTTTAGCTGCAAAATCTGTTCACTCAAACCATTCTAGATCACCCTTTGGACACTGAAATGCAAAGACCCTGCATTGGAAGTCTGTGAAAGAGTTCATGTCATTGACCAGTAGATGGCAGTGTTATACTATAGTTTAGAGAAAGCAAGGGGCAGAAGGTAAAGAAACATTTCATAAATTGAAGTATCCATCCACAGTGCCCTTCCTCCCCTACTGATCCCCCCAAAACCCCTCCCACTTACTTTCTACCCCAGACAGCTATCTTATCCACCCAATCACCCCTTTTTAGGTTCCCAGGGATCTCTTGTCGCCAGTCTCTATTTACTCACAGGAAATAGATTTACACTTATTCATAGTCAGCTCATAGGAACAGGGCCAGCTACATAATTTGCAGGGCTCAGTGTAAAATGAAAATGTGGGCTTCTTGTTCACAATTTATTGAGAATATTAAGACAGTAACAGCAGCACGTTAAACCAAACACAAAGGCCCTTCTGAGCCTGCAAAGGGCGTACGTGCAGGAAGCCAGCTATGCGTTATGAACTTAAAAGATCTCTTTCTCTGCCCACTCCTCCCTCTGTTATTGCAGTGCTGTCCTGTGACACACACCAAAGGGCACTCAAAGGAAGAATCACTGAATGTTATTCAGACATCATAGAATTTTCTTTTTTCTTTTTCTTTTTTCTTTTTTTAAGTAGGCTCCACACACAGCATGGAGCCCAATGCGGGGCTTGAATTCACAGCCCTGAGATCAAGACCTGAGCTGAAATCAAGAGTCAGATGCTTAAACAACCAAGCCACCCAGGCACCCCCAGACATCATAGAATCTTAGTACTGTGAGAGAATTAGAGATCATCTAGTCTAATTGCCTTATTTTAAAGATGACTAAACTAGGGCACTTGGCTGGTTCAGTCAGTAGAGCATATGACTCTTGATCTAGGGGTTATGAGTTCAAGCCCCACATTGGGCAGAGAGCCTACTAAAAAAAAAAAAAAAAAAGATTGAATTCAGTTCTGAAGAGATGAAGTGGTTCACCCAAAGTCCCCAGCTAGTTCTATCACAGGTTGGACCAGAAGTAAGAGTTCTCACCTGCCAGGCCAATGCTCACTCTACCACAAAGGCTTGGTGAGGGGTATTTTGAGAAAAGTGTTGTCCTGTCTATTCAATCAAGACTACTTTGTTCTGTTTTCTCTACAAGAGAAGGGTGCAGACTCATATTACTTAGATTTATTGAACACCAGCTATATGCTAGGCACCATGTTAAATATTATATATATATATATATTATATATTATACATATTACATATTATGCTTCAATTAAAAACAACTAAAAACAATCGCAGAAAATCATTACTATTTTTCCTCACTTTTCAAGTAAGAAAAATTGAGGCTCAGAACTTGACTTTTAGTAAGTAGGAAGACAAGAATTTAAGCAAGTCTATAGGATTCCAAAACCCATTTTCTTTTGACACATCATTCCTGAGTTCTAGAAATGCTGAGTCAGCCTGTATTTCCTGAATGTTGTCTTTTTGGCCGGCTCTAGATGATCTTGGGGACTCTTACTAGACTTTCTATGGTCTTAAACTTCATCAAGCTTGCTCCTGCCTTAGGGCCTTTGCTCCAGGGCTTTTCCTCCACTTGGGATTATTCCCCTGGACAATCCATGAAAACAGGAATGCATGTCAGCTAAATAGGGGACCTGATTGTGGGCCACTGTGAGGAGATGGGCTTTTTCTCTGAACGAAATGGGAGACACTGCAGTGTTTTGCCGGAGTCACATGTTGAAAAGAGACTAAGGGGGTCAGGAAGGGAAGGTAGAAATTGGGAGGCTTTTTAGGGGAGTTATATTAATCCACGGGAAAGATAATGGTGATTCAGATGAAGGTGATAGCAGTGCAGGTGATGGGAAAGGCTTGGCTTCTGGAATTATACATGTATTTAAGTATGATAATTTTAACTTTGTGTTATGAATATATATATATATATATAATTTCAAATATATACAAAGGTAGGGAGAAAAGTATAATGAATTCCCATGTTCCTACTAGGCACCTAATGAAACTATCCTGTGTTAGGTACTTTCCAACAACTGTAACAATTATTAACTTGTAACCAATCTTGTTGAACATATTACACCCCCCCTCCCCATCTCCCCAATTTGAAGCAAATCTCAGACACCATGTTTCATGTGTAAATATTTCAGCTTTTACTACTTCACTTACTTCTGACTGCCCTTCTTTTTGCTTTCTGCTTGTTCATTCTTTGGCATACTTTTGGCTTTTTATTTACTGTCTGCCCTCTTTATCCTCTTTAAACGTTTTTCATTCCTACCAATTACAAATTTTGTATTCTCAAATTCAGACTCCGTGAAGAAAGTTTCTTTCTTTTCTTTCTTTCTTTCTTTCTTTCTTTCTTTTTTTTTAATGTAAGCTCTATGCCCAACGTGGGGCTTGCACTCACAGCCCCAAGAGTTGCGTGCACTACTGACTGAGCCAACCAGGGGCCCCAGGAGAGGTTCTTCCAGGTTCAGTCAGTTGTATTGTTCCCTCTGCACAGAGGTTATAAACTGGCCAAATTATGATAGATTGGCTGTTCTCGAGTCTGGCCCCCTCTCTTGGTCAGTCAAGTTGGCATAATATTAAGGTCAGTTTTTCAAAGAGGGGTGATGGCAATGGCACTCCATTAGCAAACGATGGGCAGATCGCTAATACTAATAAATAGTGGAAATGTAATACTGGAAAGGATATAAATTGAAAAAATATGAGACTGCAGTAAAGCGAGAAATCGGTAAGTACCTAACCACTTAATTGCCATTATTTTACTGTCTGACTTGACTCAGTTAGAGTGCTATTCTTGAGTGCCACTAAGGAATTAAGGGGCATTTTTTTTTCTTAAGGTATTTTTGTTTTAAACAGGCTGAGTAATAGTATAGATCATAATGTACTGGATTGAAAGTCAAAAGGTACATTTAATTCCTGTGTTCATTATGGACTCTGTACAACATTGGACAAGCTAATAAACTTTGTGCCATAGCTTTTCTACTTTCAAATGAGATTAATACCTGCCCTTTTCCTATTTCACATATGGAGACAAGATGAGAGAGATAAAAGTACTTTGAACATTTATTTTTTAAAAAAGTGAAAATCTAAGTAATTGCTATTTTCTATGTGAAGTTTTTAATGCAGTTATAAAATGAACAGTGGATTTCATTTCTTACTTTTGCAAATGATTACATATTCTCTAATCTGTTTCTTTTCATCATGTCCTCAAATGTTTTCCTTCCCACACTGTATCTGCCATATGTACATACCCCTTACAACAGTGCCTGACACTTGGTAAGAACTATAGAAATGTTAGCTGTTACCTTCATCAGTATAAGAATTAGTCAAAACAAAAGTTCATAGAGTTAAATGCTGAAAAAGTGGACTCCCCTCCCCACCGCGTAATACCCACCTTCGTAAAATGTAATTGCTTGAAGTATATAACATAGCATACCGTGTGAGAATATGAAGAAAATAAAACTTTTGGGACCCTAGCCAACTGTTAGAACCAGTGTTTATGGAAAAAAAGGGGGGGAAAGAGGTGGCAGTTGAAGGTGACAATTTTGGTATCTGATAGCCCAGTTGTTCTCAAAGACTGCTTTGTTCTCAAAGAACCCAAGAACCACTTGGGAGCTTTCTGAAATCTCTGGTTCCATTTGCAGAGATTCTATCTAGTCAGTTAACAGTGGAGATCAAGAAAGCAAAAAAAAAAAAAAAAATAAGTTTCTCTGGTGATCCTGATTCTTAGCCAGGCCTGGGAATCACAGGTGTAGAAAAATATAATAGAATTCTTTAACTTAGTACATCATTTATTACCTATCATTTTATTCCAAGTGGTATTTATGGGAAAATATACATACCTACACCCAGAGAAGGGCACTAGGAAGATATTTATCAAAATCAGAATAGTGATTATCTCTGGATTATAGGTTTATGGAAATACTTATTTTGCAATTGCTTTTCTTATTTCTAAGTTCTGGTTGAGCGTATGTTATTTTTATAATAATAGATGTTTCTAAGGAAAATATTTACAACCAGTGCAAGATTTGTTTTTATTGAGGTATAATTGGCATACAATATCCTATTAGTTTAAGGTATACATCATAGTGATTCTGTATTTTTTATACATTATGAAATGATCCCCATAGTAAGTCTAGTTACTGTCACCATACAAAGTTAATACAGTATTATTGATTATATTCCCTTTGTGTACGTTACATTCTTATGACATTTATTTTATAACTGGAAGTTTGTCCCTGTTAATTCCCTTTATCTATTTTGCCCACCCCTTAACACCTCCCCACTCTGGTAACCAACAGTTTATTTCCTGTATCTATGACTGTTTCTATTTATTTTATATGTTTGTTTATTTCTTAGATTCCACATATAAGTGAAATCATAATGGTCTTTGTCTTCCTCTGTCTGACTTATTTCATTTAGCATAATACCCTCTAGGTCCACCCATGTCACAAGATTTCATTCTTTTTTATGGCTGAGTAATATTCCACTCTGTATATATGTGTGTGTGTGTGTGTGTGTGTGTGTGTGTGTGTGTGTACCACATCTTATTTATCCGTTCATCTATTGATAGGTTGTTTCCATATCTTGGTTATTGTAAATAATGCTGCAGGGAACGTGGAGGTGTCTATATCCCTTCAAATTGGTGTTTTTGTTTTCTTTGGATAAATACCAAGAAGTGGAATTGCTGAATCTATGGTAGTTCTATTTTTAATTTTTGAGGGGAACCTCCATGTTCGTTTCTACAGTAACTGCACCAGTTTACATTCCCACCAACAGTGTATGGGGGTTCCCTTTTCTCCACATCCTGGCTAACACTTATTTTTTGTCTTTTTAATAATAACCGACCTGATGTGAGGTAAATGTGAGGTAAGATTGTGGTTTTGATTTGCAGTTCTCTGATTTGCATTTCCCTGATGTTGAGCATCTTTTCACGTGCCTATTGGCCATCTGTAAGTCTTCCTTGGAAAAATCTCTATTCAATTTCTCTGTCCAATTTTAAATCAGGTTGTTTGGGCTTTTTTCTTTTATATTAAGTTGTGTAAACTGTATATATTTTGAATATTAACCCCTTATCAGATGTATGATTTGCAGATATCTTCTCCCATTCAATAGGTTGCCTTTTCATTCTGTTGATGGCTTCCTTCTCTGTGCAAAAGCTTTTTACTTTGATCCCATTTATTTATTTTAGCTTTTGTTTCTTTTGCCTGAGGAGACTAGTCCCCCCCCCCCCCAAAAATATTGCTAAGACCAATGTCAAAGGGTTCACAGCCTATGTTTTCTTCTAGGAGTTTTATGGTTTCAGGTCTTGCATTCAAGTCTTTAATACATGATGTGGGATAGTGGTCCAATTTCTTTTGCATGTAGCTGTCCAGTTTTCCCAATAGCATTTATTGAAGAGATTCTCTTGCCCACTTTGAAGAGAGTGTTCTTGCCCACTTTGTCATAGATTAATTGACCATATAAGCATGGGTTTATTTCTGGGCTCTCTAGTCTATTCCATTAATCTAGGTGTCTATTTTTGTGGGAGTACCATACTGTTTTGATTACTAGAGCTCTGTAGTATAGTTTGAAGTCAGGGAGCATGATACCTCCAGCTGTGTTCTCCTTTCTCAAGATTGCTTTGGCTATTTGGGGTCTTTGTCATTTCAAATAAATTTTAGGATTTTGTTTTGTTTTGTTTTAGTTCTATGAAAAATGCCCTTGCTATTTTAATGGGCATTGCTTTGAATCTGTAAATTTCTTTGGGTAGCATAGACATTTAAACAATACTAATTCTTCCAATCTATGAGCACTGTGTATCTTTCCATTTGTGTCAGCTTCAATTTCTTTCATACTGATGATGATGTCTTATAGTTTTCAGAGTACAGGTCTTTCACCTATTTGGTTAAATTTATTCCTAGGTATTTTATTCTTTTTGATGCAATTGTAAATGGATTGTTTCTTTCCCTTTCTGATAGCTTGTTAGTATATAGAAATGCAACCGATTTATGTATATTAATTTTGTATCCTGCAAGTATACTGAATTCATTTATTAGCTCCAGTAGTGCTTAGGATTTTCTGTATATAGTATCATGTCATCTGTAAATAGTGACACTTTTACTTCTTCCTTTCCAATTTAGATGCTTTTTATTTCTTTTTCTGGCCTAATTGTTGTAGCTAGGATTTTCAATACTATGTTGTATAAAAGTGGCAAGAGTAGGCATCCTTGTCTTCTTCCTGATCTTAGAGAAAAAACTTTCAGCTTTTCTCTGTTGAATATAATGTTGTGGGTTTGTCATATATGGGCTTTATCATGTTGAGATACATTTCTTCTATACCCACTTTAAGAGTTTTTATCATAAATGGATGCTGAATTTTGTCAAATGCTTTTTCTGCATCAATTAAGATGATCATATGATTTTTATCCTTTGTTTTTTTTCTGTGGTGTATCACATTGATTGATTTAAGGAAGTTGAACCACCCTTGTATCCCTGGAATACTGTATACCCTGAAATCCCACTTGATTGTGGTATATGATCTTTTTCATGTGTTGTTGAATTTAGTTTGCTAGTGTTTTGTTGAGGATTTTTGCATATGTGTCCTTTAAGGAATATATGCTTATAATTTTCTTCTTTTCTTGTATCTGGTTCTGAATACAAGATATTCAGAACCTTTACAAAGGATTTTGTACCTTTGTAAAATGAGCTTGGAAGCATTCCTTCCTCTTCAATTTTTCTGGAATAATTTGAGAAGGATAGGTAACTAACTCTTTTTTAAATGTTTGGTAGAACTCACCTGTAACAACATCTGGTTCTGGACTTTTGTTTGTTGGGAGTTTTTAAATTACTGATTCAATTTCATTATTAGTAATCAGTCTACTTGAGTTTTCTGTGTCTTTATGATTTGGTCTTGCAAGGTTGTGTATTTCAAGGAATTTGTTCATTTCTTCCAGGTTTTCCATTTTGTTGGTATGTAAGCGTTCATAGTAGCCTCTTGTGATCCCTTGTATTTCTGTGGCGTCAGTTGGGACTCCTCTTTCATTTCTGATCTTATTTGGGCCCTCTGTCTTTTTTCTTGATGACACTGGCTAGAGATTTATTGGTTTTGTTTATCTTTCCGAAGAACCAGCTTTCAGTTTCATTGATCTTTTCTATTTTTTTAGTCTCTATTTCATTTATTTCCACTCTGATCTTTATTATTTCCTTCTTTCTACTAACTTTGGGCTTTGTTTGTTATCTTTATTCTTTTTCTAGTTCACTTAGGTGTAAAGTTAGATTGTTTATTTGGGATTTTTTTTGTTTGTTTCTTGAGGTAGGCCTGTCTCACTATGAACTTACTTAGAATTGCTTTTTGCTGTGTCACACAAATTTGAAACATTGTGTTTCCATTTTCAAGGTGTTTTTTATTCTCTTTCTTTCTTCACTGACCCACTGATTGTTTAGTACATGTTGTTAGTCTCCACATGTTTGTGTTTTTTCCAGTTTTCTTCTTGTAATTGATTTCTAGTTTCATGTTGTGACCAGAAAAGATGCCTGTCATGGTTTTAACCTTCTTGATATGAGACTTGTTTTGTGGCCTAACATTGTGGTTGATCCTGGAGAATATTCCATGTACACTTGTAAAGAATGTATATTCTGTAGTTTTTAGATGAAGTGTTCTGTATAAAACTGTAAAGTCCTTCTGGTCTAGTGTGTTGTTTTAGGTCACTGTTTCCTTATTGATTTTTTTTTTTTTTTTTTGCCTGGGTGATCTATGTGTTGATGTTAAGTGGGGTGTTAAAGTCCCCTACTATTATTGTATTACTGTCAGTTTCTCTGTGTCTGTTAATATTAGCTTTATATATTTAGGTGCTCCTATGTTGGGTACATTAATATCTACAAATTAATTGATTCTTGGATTGACCCCTTTATCATTATGTAATGTCCTCCTTAGTCTTTTGTGACAGACTTTGTTTTAAAGTGTATTTTATCTCCAGGGCACCTGGGTGGCTCAGTTGGTTAAGCATCTGCCTTCAGATCAGGTCATGATCACGGAGTCCTGAGATCGAGTCCTACGTTGGGCTCCCTGCTCAACGAGGAGTCTGCTTCTCCCTCTCCCTCTGCCCCTCCCCATGCTACTTCTCTCTCTCTCTCTCGCTCATTCTCTCTCTCAAAATAAATAAATAAAATATTAAAAATAATAAAGTCTATTTTATTTGATATGATTATTGCTATTCTTTCTTTTCATTCCCATTTACATGGAATATTTGTTTCCATCTCTTCACTTTCAGCCTGTGTGTCTTTGATCTGAAGTGAGTCTCTTGGAGGCATCATATTTGTAGTCTTCTATTTTTATCCATTCAGCCAACCTATGTTTTTTTATCAGAGCATTTAGTCCATTTATATTTAAAGTAATTATTGATGAGTATGTACTTATTGCCATTTTGTTAATTGTTTTCTGATTATTTTTGTAGTTTTTCTGTTTATTTCTTCCTCTCTTTGTCTTCTCCTCTGTAGTTTGATGGTTTTCTTTAGTGTTATGTTTGGGTTCTTTTCTCTTTATTTTGTGTGTACCTATTGCAGGTTTTAGGCTTGTGGTTACCATGAGGTTTATCTATGTTGATCTATTTATATAGCAGTTTTTTTTTTAAAGATTTTATTTATTTGACAGAGAGAGACACAGTGAGAGAGGGAACACAAGCAGGGGGAGCAGGAGAGGGAGAAGCAGGCTTCCCGCTGAGCAGGGAGCCCAATGTGGGGCTCGATCCCAGGACCCTGGGATCATGACCTGAGCCGAAGGCAGACGCTTAATGACTGAGCCACCCAGGCGCCCCTATGGAGCAGTTTATTTTAAGCTGATAGTCACTTAAGTGTGAATGAGCCTAAAAGCACTTCCTTTTTTACCTCTCCCCATGTTTTATGTTTTTGACGTCATATTTTATATCTTTTTATTTTGTGTATTTTTTAACTACTTAGGTAGTTATGGTTATTTTTACTATTTTTGGTTTTTAACCCATACTAGCTTTTAAGTGGCTGATCACAGCCTTGACTATATATTTGCTTTACTAGTGAGATTTTTTTCTTTTATATATTTTCTTATTTCTAGTTATGGCATTTTCTTTTCCAGTTAAAGAAGATGCTTTAACAGTTCTTGTAAGGCTGGTTTAGTGGTGATGACCTCCTTTAGCTTTTGCTTGTCTGGAAAACTCTTTCTCTCCCCTTTAATTTTGAATGATAACCTTGTAGGGTAGAGTATACTTGGTTGTAAGTTCTTCCCTTTTAGCACTTTAAATATATCCTGCTACTCCCTTTTGGCCTACAAAGTTTCTGCTGAAAACTCATGCCCAGTGTAGGATTTTAAAGACCCCCATGCAGTCTGTCTTTTTAGTTTACCAAATGTGAAAAAAAAAAAAAAAACAAACCATATAGTCTATCAATGCATATGTCACATAGCTTTTTTTTTTTTTTTAAAGATTTTATTTATTTATTTGACAGAGAGAGAGAGACAGCGAGAGAGGGAACACAAGCAGGGGGAGTGGGAGAAGGAGAAGCAGGCTCCCCGCTGAGCAGGGAGCCCCATGCGGGGCTCAATCTCAGGACCCTGGGATCATGACCTGAGCTGAAGGCAGACGCTTAACGACTGAGCCACCCAGGCGCCCCAGCTTTCTTTTTTTTTTTTTTTAAGGAGAAGCTACTTATAAAACAATGTAGAAACAAAGTTCATTCATCTGTGTTAAAAAATGGCACAAATTCTTTTAGAACACCCATACAGCAATAAATGTACATCTTAGGGAATGTAAAACAAATTAAATCCTAATTAGCTTTTACTTGTTTTGCCTTGGTCAGACTAGAAATGTGAGTCACTGGTTATGTTTACAAAAGGACTAATCAGAGAGAGAAAAACAGTTTTATTACAATACAGATTTTCCATTCAATTTGTATTCTGGGCTGTGCTCCAAGAATAAAGTTCATTCCTTTTTGAAGATCCTCTGGGCTTCTACTCCTTCATATGTGTAAGTCTGAAAGGTGTTAACAAACATAGAAGAAATTGACATTAAGATTTAAGGCTCAATTAAGAAAAATGTTAGTATTATTATAGCTTTGAAATGATTATAGTATTTTTTTTCTTAGTCTTTATAGCAACATTTTATACAGATACAGGATATACCCACTAAAAACACATTTTTGGTTTTTAGTCACATTTTTAGTTAAAATAAGTAAGATTTATGAGAAAAATAATAGTTTATTTGTTGAAGATATAACTCAGCAATCACAAATATAAAATTATTATTATGTAATTATTTTTGTCTTTAGGAAATAGCTATGATCTTTTTACCACTCACCTGAACCAATTCACCATCTATAATTTCTCGGATAGCATTCAGTTCATTTCCATTGTCTATCCGTTTGAATTTTCCAACAAGTTTATTTCCTTCTAGGTTCCAAGTACCCTATAAATGTAAAATAATAATAATAAATAATAATAATAACAAATAGCTTTTTTAAGGGTCTTACCTATGTTAGGCACTGTTCTGAGTATTATAGATCTACTTCTTCAGTCTTCACAATGACCTTATGAAGTAGATATTACTGTCTCCATTTCATGGTTGAGAAAAATGGGACACAATAATTCACCTAAAGTCATAGAGCCAGGATTGAACCTAGGCTTTTGGGGCTCTAGATTATATGCTGGTAACCCTTATGTTTGTCTCACTCAGTTGCTTCCAAATGCTAAATTTTAAGGTAGATGAGCAATGCTTCCTTTTTCTAAATCTTTCATGTTAAAAAGAGTATTCCTAAATTTAGTCATGGTTCAAGTTAGTTTCATGGAGAGCCTAACAACACTGTGTATGTTTTAATTTTATAATTGTTGTAATAATTTAAAAATGGCCATTGGGATGCCTGGCTGGCTTAGTTGATGGAGCATGCAACTTTTGATCTTGGGTTGTGGGTTCAAGCCCCATGTTGGGTGTAGAGATTGCTTACAAATAAAGTCTTTAAATAAATAAATAAATAAATGGCCATAAATGATAAAATATTTGACAGTTTGTCATTACAAACATATAATTTAACTAGAAAATCCTGAGGACAAAAATGTTTTAAAAACTCAGTTGAAAAATATGACTATCTAAAATTTTTTATTTTAAACATTAAAAGGTGTATTCCCAGTGATGTACAATGTAGCATGCATCAGACTTTTCCATTTGGTTACCCATTCATTAATTAATTTATTCATTTATTTTATTATTTTAGTGTATTTATTAAATGACTATTAAGTTTAAGTTAGATAAATTTAAAAGCTTTTGGTGCTATCAGGTATGTAAAGTTGAAAACACTGAGCTTCAGTTTTCTTTATGAATAATAGGTCTATATTTGATCATCCAGAGGATGTTTTTCTAATTCTTATTGTTCAATCCAGATTATTTACAGATGTATGAAAATAAAAACGTTAGACTTAAATATCCTGCCAATTTGTGCAATATATAATGTGGATAAATTCTATTGGCTGCTTCAGTAAATGAAGGAGGCTTAACATTAAATATCCAGTGACAGAAAAGAGATTATTTTAGTATTGTGTAGAAAAATCAAGAATGTATTGCTTGTAAAAAGTATCTTACACTGAGTTCAGTTCCATCTGCTAGGCTGTAATTAAAAGTGACGCCAAGCTCAAAAACAATTTCAATGGTACGAAAAGTGCTTGATTCTTTGACGGTGAATTTATTTCCTTCTTGTGTAATTGTCAGTTTCAAATTGTCATGAGCTGCAAGCTTCCTTTTCACCATATTAACACCTGCAAAGCAAAAGATGTTGGAGAAAATAGAGTCAAAATGCCATAGAAAGTGTTTATTTCAACAAGTTCTGTTTTATTTATTTGTTTATGTACATTTTGAGGGTGGGAAGGAAAACTTGATTGCATTGCCTTTGTACAAGAGCATTCAGATTGCCCCTTACAGAAAAAATTCAGGCTTAGTCAGATCAAGAGTAGTGATTCAAGTTATGTTTCCAAAACTTATGAAAAATTAAATGAAAAACAGAATTGTAGAATCTTACAACTGAGTAATTTTAATATAATTATCAACCTTTTTGCTTCAGTGTTAATTAAACTAAATTCCAGAAATGTCAAACAAAGGATTAAATATATTAATATATTTATAAGGAACTTTAATTCTGCATAAACAGTATTTTTAAACATTTTTTGACTTTCCATAATGGCTTTAAAATTTTGAACTTCATAATTCTCTTTGCTTTTTGTGGCATTTCTATCACAAAAATGAGAAAATTGGCAAAGATTGCAGTCAAATTCATTATTGTAAGAATGTGCAAATCCCATAAATTTCAACATGGAATTCTGGAACTATAGGATATAATTGATGCAAATTTTGTTTTTGGGGAATGACTCCAATTTGTTTGCACATCTCACACAGTGTATGAGCTGCCAGAGTATTGGAATAGATATTAAATTTGTTAAATTAAAACCCGCATAGAAACCACATGGAATCATGAGATTATTCCCAAAATTTTATGTCAGAGGAAATGAGAATTACATCTAATTTATTTAGAGCTGTGAATCATGATAGAACTTTTTCCCCCATTACTTTACTATATGATCTTTGTTTTTCCATCCCCTAGAATTCAACGTTTTGAAGTTTTCATTATGCACTGCCCTTTTTTACTCTCTAAACCAAAAAAAAAAAGAGTAAGTTTTCAATGACACAGGCACAATCAGCAGTTGAAGAGTGAGTGAATCATACCTGGATCTTTTTTGTTTCAGAGAACTCAATCTTTTCTCCCACTAGTGAAACTGTAGTTTTCCTAATATAAGAAGTGAGAATATTGTTTTCCCTACTCTGAGCCTCATACATTTTGGATCCTCACCACCAGAACAGGAGCCATTCCCTAAACCCTGAGGTTTAGAAGGAATTAGAAGGAAAAATGTCTGTGAAGAACAAAATAACAAGCCACTAAAGAATTAAGCCCTTACCCATTTTTTCCATGAACTTGTCATAGTTCGCATTCCGGTCTATCTTCCAAGTACCATCAAAAGCCATGATCTCTAGTTGAGTCAGCCTCTAAGCAATCAGAGATTCAGGTCTGTCCTTAGGAGACAATTTATTCTAGTTCTTATCTTAGAACCAGCTTCATACTGTGATGTGGAAGTTTAAAGTTTAAAAGGTCACTTAACTACACTAATGCCCAGCCATTGTGGTTTATCTTTCTATAAATTTCTTAGTTCCTCTCCGGAAATTCAACTGAATTACAGTTGACCCTTGAACAACATGGGTTTGAATTGCATGGATCCACTTATATATGGATTTTTTTCAATAAATACAGTACAATATTGTAAATGTATTTGTTCTTCCTTATTTTTTAAATATTTTCTCTAACTTACTTTAGTGTAAGACTATAGTCTGTAATACATATGACATACAAGATATGTATTAATTGACTGTTTATGTTATCAGGAAGACTTCCAGTCAACAGTGGACTATTAGTGTTTAAGTTTTTGAGGAGTCAAAGGTTATACAAGGATTTTTGACTGCATGGGGAGGGTTGGTGCCCCTGACCCCCCCCGCCATGTTGTTCAGCAGTCAACTATAAAACATGATAAACAATACCTATTTTATCTCAAACTACAACTTGTGAGTACATTTATTTCAAGAACTAGAATGCGTACTCTCTTAAAATAGGTTTTCTGCTTATAAGTTCAAAGTGCTCACTACATTGGAGGTAACACAATTTAGAACATATATCAAATAACATCTGGGAAATGAGACAGTTAGTGACCTATCCCTTTTTTACAATAGCAATTACCTTGTAAAGTAAGATTTTATGACCAAATATAAATAAAAAGTTAAAGTTAATATGATACTGAGACTGAAGATTTATTTATTTTACTAATATGTTCTTTTGCATTGTGCTTTTGGGTTGCCAGGACTTTGGTAAATATCCTGACACCTGGTACAGTCCATAACACATGGGTGCTCACTGGGGTTTTTGTTTTGGTCTTGAATGATGATAGGCAGCTGAGAAAAATTTTAAGAGGTAGAAATGTAGCTAGATAACTCGAAAACTTCCATTAGAGAAACAGTCAGTTTTAAACATCTGCCATGTAAAGAGAAAACAAAAACCAGATATCAGCTATGCCATTAATTAAAACCATTCCTTTGTTTTACTCTTATTCCCTCTCATCCCCAATCCTGGTGCAATCAGAAGCTAAAAGTCAATATGTATGTGGGACGAGACCATGGAGGATAGCTAAAAAGGTAAAAAGTAAAGGAGGTCACCATATCTCTCCTTTCCCCCACTGCAGGCTTTCAGCCTGGAGCAGGACTGAGCTGGTAGAGGAAACACATTAACTTATTATGACGTGCAGAGTTTTGGTTATTAACTAGTCTGAATATATCACTTGCTAAGAAGAGACCATTATTGTGAATAAATGTGACCAAAGAAACTCTTATTAACTCAAGGTCAGTAGAGAAACTAAAGAGCATGCCCAACATTTCATTCAGGGTTAGAGGAAGGATGTATCTAACGCATTTGAACAGGAAACTGGGGAAATAGAATTAAGTTTTAAATTTTTTTTTTTTAAGTAGGCTTCATGCTGGGCATGAACTCATGGGGCTTGAACTCACAACCCTGAGATCAAGACTGAGCTGAGATCAAGAGTCAGACACTTAACCAACCAAGTCCCCCAGGCATCTCTAGTTTTTAATTTTGATTGTATCCATTGGGCACACTTTTTCAGTGGAGTTGCCCACTTATTCTTTTATCAAGTAAACACATTAAAAAGCTAACTACCTTCCACTAGCTCCATTATTTCATTAAGAGAGAAAAAGGCATCAAAACAGAGAGAGAGAAAGGGAGAGGGGTGTTGGGGAAGAGAGATTGTAATTTTAGAATACTAGAAGTCCTTTACATTTGTAACTAACTTTATGAAAAAAAATGATTACTTTGTTTTTCTCCCTTTTATCAAAGATAATGAAAACTCATCATTTGGGAACCATAACCCTAGTATACTTCCATTTGAGAAGGGAGCATAATAGGATCAGGTAAGCAAATAGCACTTGAACTCATGCCAACCTACTAACAGAATGGACATGTTAAACTTTTCAGTCTTCCATTTATCAGTGGCAATATCCTAATTTAAAGTCAGGAGTCCCTGTTGTCTGTAGAGTGGCACCCTTGGATTTTTTAAATGAGTAGATCAAATTTTTAACATTATACTTTTCCAGCTTCCCAACTCTGTAGCTTCTCAATTCTTACTACTCAACTGGACCCAGCTAGAAAAGATCATATAGAACCTATAGACCAAGTTCCCTGCAGACTTCTCCTACTGATGATACAATTGGACCATCTGGCTGAGGGCTGACCCAGTTCTTTATTTTCTTCTCCGATAAAGCTAGAAGACTAAGGGTCCTGCAGCTTGGGAGAGTGGGTGGATTAGGTATGTGTGTGCAGATGCTCTCTCTCTCTCTCTAGGCTCATAGTCCACGTTAGTCACGGAGTGGTATGGAAGAAGTGGAAACCAACAGAAGCTCCTGGTGATCCCTATCCCATTCTTGCAGGGGATTGTAAAAATTACATTCCTAACATGGCTTATGAAGCCCCTACTCATATCTCACATTTTCCCTGCACCAACCCCTGTGCTATTACACATGCATGGTTTCTAGGCTCAGCTGAATCGTCCGCACTGTCTGGCAAGACTTCTCTGTGTCCCAGTCAACTCCCTCTTCATTTCATGACAGTATCTTTAATAACTTTTTTCTATTAAAAGCAGAGTTTTATTCTTTTTAAAAATTATTTTATTGAAGTGTAGTTGACACAATGTTACATTAGTTCCAGGTGTACAACATAGTCATTCAGCAACTCTATACATTATGCTGTGCTCAGCACAAGTGTAGCCACCATCTGTCACCACACAACGCTATTACAGTATCACTATTTTCCCTCGGTTGTGCCTTTTGTTCTT
Source organism: Phoca vitulina (assembly GCF_004348235.1). NCBI lineage: Eukaryota > Metazoa > Chordata > Mammalia > Carnivora > Phocidae > Phoca > Phoca vitulina. The sequence goes on from NW_022589706.1 coordinate 93,309,664, forward strand.
GTGACTGATTCATTCTCTAACTGGAAGCCTATATCTCCCCTTCACCTATTTTGCCCATCCTCCCAACCCTCTCCCTCTGGCAACTACCCTCTCCCTCTGTGTTCTGTATTTATGGGTCTGTTTCTGCTTTATTTTATTTTTTAGATTCCATGTGTAAGTGAAATTATGTTGTATTTGTCTTTCTCTGTCTCTTATTTCACTTAGCATAATATGACTTAGGTTTATCCATGTTGTCTCTAATTGTAAGCTCTTATTCTTTTTTATGGTTGAATAATATTCCATTATATGTATTCCATTATATCTGTCTATATCACATCTTCTTTATCCATTCATTATTCAATGGACACGTGGGCTGCTTCCCTAGCTTGGCTACTGTAAATAATGCTGCAATAAACATAAGGGTGCATATATCTTTTCAAATTAACATTTTTGTTTTCTTTGGGCAAATACCCAATAGTGGAATTACCATATCATATGGTATTTCTTTCTTTTTTTAAAGATTTTTTTAAAGTAATCTCTACACCCAATGTGATGCTCAAACTCACAACCCCAAGATCAAGAGTTGCATGTTCTTTTTATTTTTTTAATTTAATTTAATTTTATTATGTTAGTCACCAAGAGTCGCATGTCCTACCAACTGAGCCAGCCAGGTGCCCCTCATATGGCATTTCTATTTTTAACTTTTGAGGAACCCCAATACTGTTTTCCACAAGGGCTGCACCAATTTACATTCTCCCCAACAATGCACAAGGGTTCTTTTTTCTCCATATCCTCATCAACACTTGTTAATCCTTGTCTTTTTGATACTAGCCATTCTGACAGGTGTGAGGTGATAATTCATTGTGGTTTTGATTTGCATTTCCCTGATGATTAGGGATGTTGAACATCTTTTCATGTATCTGTTGACCATCTTCTTCTTTAGAAAATCTCTATGCAGGTCCTCTGCCCATTTTGATTGAATTATTTGTTTTTTTGGTGTTGATTTAATCATTTTCTTATACTCTTCTTCCCTTGCCTTCAGCAGATGACCTACATACTACTCCACAGGGGAAATAAACCATCAAATAATAATTCCCTCAATTTGTGCCTTCTCATTTTCAATATCACCTGTTAGTACTTTCTTTACTACTATAAATTCTTTTACCCACTTATTTACTCAACAAATATTAGAATTTCTACTGTGACCCAGGCACTATGCTAAAGTGTAGAAGAATGAATACATACAGTTTCAGTCAAGAGGAAGCAAGGCTTAAAATTATAATAGTGAGGCACATGCAAAGACTTTCCCCCCTGCATTTTCATATTTGCCCCTATCTTTCTCTTTTGTTTATTAAGCTGAGGTGGGATCTTTTCTCCTTCATATCAAGATGGTCAAGTCTTTCCCATTTTAAGAAATGAAAAGACTCTCTGGATTCTTTTTATGTTTCTAGAAACTATTCAGTCTTTCTCCTTCCCTTTATAGCCAGGCTTCCTGAGAAAATAATCTATACTTGTCTCTACACTCTTCTCTTCTGTTAGTGCCTCAATCTACTGCAATACCAGCTTTCATATTCACCACTCCACTGAAACTACTCACTGAGGTCATAGATGAATTTTTTGTTGCCAAACACTATGCACACATCTTGGCCTTTATTTTATGTCACTGCAGCATTCCAGACTATTGACTCTTCCCCACTTTGAAATTTCTCCTTTTCTTTTCCTGATTTGATTCTTTCTTGACATTCAACTTACTTCTCTGAATGCTCCTTTTTAGGCTCTTCCATGGGCAATTGTTCCTCATTTGACACCTTATATTTAAGGTTGTATCTTAAGATCTCTTTTCGTTCCACACAGTCTATCTGGGCCATCTTTTTCATTCCCATGTCTTCAGTTTCCATCTATGTGATTCCAAACTTCAGAGTTACAACCCAGATCTCTCTCCTACCAGGTACCTATTCCAATTTTTTTTAAAAAAAGATTTTATTTACTTATTTGACAGAGCACAAGAAGGGGGAGCAGCAGACAGAGGGAGAGGAGAAGCAGGCTACCCTCTGAGCAGGGAGCCTGATGCAGAGCTCGATCCCAGGACCCTGGGATCATGACCTGAGCTGAAGGCAGACGCTTAACCGACTGAGCCACCCAGGCATCCCGAGGTACCTATTCCTTACCGGTTTCTCTACCTGCATGCTTTATCGGCACCTCAAATTCCACACAACTGGAAAGGAGCTTAACTTTCCACTTAGCCTTGTTCTCTCCTCTTCTATTTCCTGTATCAGTGATTGATTCTGCCATTCTACGGATAATTCTAATGTCTTTCCTCTCCTTTATTCTCAGCTTTTCATTTTATCAACAAATCAACGTTTACTCCCTAATATCACTTAAGTATATCCCCTCTTTGTATTTTCTAGTAGTCACCATCACTCACCTAGTTTGCTACAATAATTTAAATGGTGTTCCCCTCCTCCAGTCTCTCAGAATCTGTTTTGTCTAGAGAATTATCTTCATAAAATGCACATGTGACCATGTCCTGTCTTTGCATATTATCATTCAGTGATTCCCTGTTGCCATTAGCATAAAATTCTATATTCCTTACCTCTCCTATTCACCTCGCTTTACTCTTCCCCTATCCAAGGTGCTCTGATCTCTCCCATCTCTGTATTCTTGTCCATCTTCTTAACTCTGCTTGTAAATCCCACCCCTTACCCCATGCTCTCCCTACCTAGCACCCACTTAGATTTTCAGAGTCAGCTCAGTATCACCTATCCAACAAGCTGCCTTGCCTTCCTCCTTCCTGCTGGTCTGGGCCAACTCTTCTTTGCCTGTGCTCCAGTATTGCCATCAGAACCCTTTTACACTTACTGCATTGATTATAATATCTGTTAGCCTGTTTCTTCTAAGAGATTTTCAGATTTGAGGGCAGAGACGATTCAAAGATTTTATTTATTTGACAGAGAGAGACACAGTGAGAGAGGGAACACCAGCAGGGGGAGTGGGAGAGGGAAAAGCAGGCTTCCCGCTGAGCAGGGAGCCCGATGTGGGGCTGGATCCCAGGACCCTGGGATCATGACCTGAGCCAAAGGCAGATGCTCAATGACTGAGCCACCCAGGCGCCCCGGCAGAGACGATTCAAAATGGGTACAAAATATGTACAAAGTAAGCTTATGTATCCTAATTAAAGCCTTTGTTGCCTGTTTAGAAGTGCCATTTGTTTCCCAGTCTGGGTTCAGCATGTGGGTGTTTAACCAGCTAACAGGTTGTTTAATAATGAACAGTACCCCACTGCCTTCTAATTTGATACTAGGGTCATGGGCTTACCCAGTGTAATATTTTGACTCCCTGCCTATTTTGCAACCTAATTGAGGAGCCTCCATTTGCAGGCTTTCCAAAGGAAAGTTAATTGCAGATCATAGGCTCCAAAGCTATCTGGTTGGCAGAATACTACAAGGGACTTTGGCTCCTTGATGGAATGAAGCAAACTTTTATCTCAGAGTGAAAGAATAATGTTGCCAAAGTGCTACTTTTTTAGGCATGGCAGAAGAAATCCTGTAGAAATCAAGAAAATGTTACCAGTGTTAGGAAAAGCATCAGCTGACTTTGCTATACCGTAGCTTTACATCCTTGCCACAGAGAAACACACTTAGTGGGAAGACTCCCATGACTGTATATGTCACTGTAGAAAATTTTGAAAATACAGCTAAGCCCAAAGAAAAGTAAAAATTACTCAAGACCTTATCTCCCAAGGTAGTCGGTGCTAGCATTTATATATATATTTATAATGAAATAGATATTATAATTATATAGTATATATATTTATACACACATCATTCATTTATATAAAATATGCATGTTATACAAATAGATGAGCTTATTCTATATATATTATTTTACAAATCTTTAAAAATTAACAACCTTGGGGAGCCTGGATGGCTCAGTCGGTTAAGCGTCTGCCTTCGGCTCAGGTCATGATCCCAGGGTGCTGGGATCGAGCCCCGCATCGGGCTCCCTGCTCGGTGGGGAGCCTGCTTCTCCCTCTGCCTGCTGCTTCTCCTGCTTGTGCTCTCTCTCTGTCTCTCTCTGTCAAATAAATAAATAAAATGTTTTAAAAAAATAAAATAAAAATTGACAACCTTATCAAAATTTTTCCATTTCATTAAATATTCCTCTACATCATTAAGAAATTTTTTAAAATTTATTTATTTATTTATTTATTTATCTGGTGGGGGCAGAGGGAGAGGGAGAGAATCTTAAGCAGGTTTATGTACGATTCATCTAGTTTTACGTATGTTTGAACACACTCACGCATTTTGTGTGTATATATATTTATGTATTTCTATGGACCCGTATGTGTGTATATGTACACATAGATATGTATATGCGTATACTCCTTTAAGTTTGTCTGTGCCTAGAGACCCATGCACATATCTTCATTTGATCAAGATTTGTATTTTAGAAGGCTTCATTTGGCACCAAATAGAGGAGGGATTTGAGGGACTCATCTGGAAGAAAAGGCTAATTAAATATTGCTATAACCTTGCTGAGAAATGAGAACTGAAAATAAGATGGTGAAAGCGAGACTGGAGAAAAGAGAGCCACAGAGATGTGGGAATGCCCTAGATGGCTGGCAGACTAGATTAGCTGAGGAGACAACAGAGTCCAACTGTGCCAGATGTGTATGCTATCTCGCAAGGGCACCAGGGCACAGTCTTCTCTTTTCAGGGAGCTTATCTATATGGAAGACCAACCTTTGAAATACAGATAAAGTCCCTGAACAACATCAGTCAGTCAGACATTGAAATTTGCCCCCAGTGAATGTTGGTTCTCTTTTCAGTAGGCGTTTGCTTCTTCAATCATCTCCCTGTTAAAGAAACAGATTAATTTAAATAGAATCACTCTTCAATAACTTAAATTGGCCTTTTACAATCTGTTTATTCATCCACTCATTCCTCTGCTCATCGTTCTGTAACCATGGGTTGAATGAACACAATTTATGGAGCTTAACTAAAATGCAAATTTATTTTTGTCTTTATCTTTCACTGGGAGAAGTTTTTTCCTGTGCCTGCTTAAAAACCTAGGCAGTCCCTTTTTTTTCTGCCCATTCAAGTAATAAAATGTTCTATCAGGGCCTCGGAGTCACACAGCTCCAGGGGGCACCATTTGCATTGTAATCTTTGTAAATGAGACTCCTATAGTTCCAGTAGATTCTCATGGGAATTGGGCCCCTGGAGTTTTGCAACAGGACCTTGAGTCCTAAGGCCACGTTCATATCAAAATCGTAGCTTTAATTCAGTATTGAGGAATGTTTTGTCTAACATATGAAAGAATACTTTACTCTTCATTCAAAATTGAGACTTCTCCCTACACTCCACCTTCATTCCAGGGCCTGGCCGCAGGCAAGCCATAAACCTTCTTGCTTCTGGCCTCTAGGGTTGGAGGGCAGAATGGGAGGTAGAGAGAGGCGGGGCCCCTTTCATTGTCCTGGCCCTCAGTCTAGCTCTCCAGAGTAGTAGTGCCTCATCCTCGGTGCCCTTCAGCTTCTGCCTGCAGCTGCTAGGTTGTCTTTAATCCTCTCGGACCATCCTTTTGGACAGGATACCTTTTTAAATGACCCCAGAATAATATTCCTACCCTTAGGTTTCATCTAGTTCCTAGAATTCCCATACTTTCGACCCACAATGAGAGGAGAGTGCAGTACCTTCCTAGTCACCCACCTCTATGTTGCTGTAATAGTCTGCTTTAGCAGGCACAGGTGAGGGCCAGACATCATTACCTGGCACCCCTCACTCAGGACTGGGACTAGGGCGGAGCTAGTGAGGCACTCGCCTTAAGAGCAAAATGAAAGGGGATGCCAGAATACTCAGCACTCAAGATAAAAATATTTTAGTGAAACATTAAAAAAAATAAATATTAATGGAAACAAATACGATGAGCAAGATATCAAATTTTTATTTTTATTTTTAAGATTTTATTTATTTATTTGAGAGAGAGATAGCGAGAGAGAGCAGGAGCCGGGAGGAGAGGGAGAAGCAGGCTCCCCACTGAGCAGGAAACCCATCGTGGTGCTTGATCCCAGGACCCGGGGACCATGACCTAAGCCGAAGGCAGACACTTAACTGACTGCACCACCCAGACACCCCAAGATATCAAAATTTTAAATAAAGACAGGGTTAGTGCGAGAGATAGTGAATTCTCTGTCCAACTCCTCTATTCTGCTTACGTCCCCACCTCTACAGTCAGTTCTTAGGAGCTCCTCTGAAACAGCTCATTCCATAATTTCTGATCAGTTTATCGTGAGTGTAAATAGAGACTCACCTTCAGAGGTAGAATGATGAGCCTGTATTGTTCAGAGGAAAATGAAGGACCTTCAAGCTAGTAAATTGTCAGTTCCTTTGTAAAGAGTGTTTTCCATTGTTTTAACATAGTGGTTTAAGTCAGACTTTTTGTCAAAGAATACAGGTATGCTTGTCATTGTAGGCACTGAAATTTTTTTGAAACCTATTTTCAAAGTTTTTGTTTTTTAAGCTGACGTATTAAAGGGGTAATTTAATCAATAAATATGTGTTGTCTATATAGCTGACTTCATACAGAGCTATTGGCTCCAATGATTTTGAGTAGTCGGAAAGAATTCTCTAAAATCAATTAGGGCGACTTTGGCCTGTTTGTGTAACCCAGGACAAATCAGTAAATTCCCCTCCTGAAGTCCAGCTGCCGCGTATGGTTCAGTAACAGCCAGGGGTCAGCTATTGTTGCCTTGGTCCATTAAATGACCCTGCTCCGTAAGCACAGCCTAAAATTCATCTGGCTCAGTAAACAACACTGTAATATGCTGGCCGCAGAAAAGAGGATTTTATAGAACTGTTCCTGCTTGGAATAGCATAATCGGGAATTGAATTAATTATGATCCAAAAAGTTGTCTTAGCCCATGTCGTATGAGTTCTAAAACCCCAAACGCCAAAATCTTACTATGTAAAAATGATCCATATAATACAAAAACAGGCACATAACTTGAATTGAATTACACAACATGTTGTTTTCCTAAAATACACTGTCTTAAGAGTTCTTGTAAGTCAGTTCCTGCTGCTTTATAAATGACCATATTTACACGGAATTACAACAGCCCTCCTGCAGTGGAGGCCAGCTTGTTCAGAGAATGGATTAGGGCCCAGTGACACCAGGGAATCTACAGCCCCATTCCTGCAAGTGAGCAGAAGGTCAGTGAAAATGAAGCATATCATGAAGTTCACATTTCTAACAAACATCTTGCAAAGAACAAAACGGGCATTCAAGAAACATGTACAAGTTTACTTAATATTCTTAATTAACATTAGCGTTGATATGAAAGTATACACTTCACATACATACTACGAAGAATAACCAAATAAATCCCATTTTAGCCACTCCTAGTTTACAAAGTGGAATAGTACTGTGGGAGGCCTCCCCGCTTAGTGCTCACTAGTCCCCAGTGGCTCTCTGCCTTGAGCACCTGAGAGGCTTTGCCTGCAGGCTTTCCTCTGGTCAAGAACCATGCTCAGCCCCTGCAAGCAGGGCATGCTGGATGTGCCAGGGAAGGAAGCCATCAGGAGCAACCCTCAAGTAATAATGGGAGGGAACTGGTAGGTAGATATCTAAGCTTCTTGGTCCCTCAGGTGGGATGACTTTGACATGTATTCTCTACAGCGTTTAAGAGGTCCCCAGTGATATTGAGCCTCGGTTGCTCACAGTAATAATCTGCTTATAACTTACCTGTGTAGACTTCCTCTCTCTTCCTTCCCTTCCCATTTGACTTCTCTACTCCCTTACCAGTATCTGCTGGGATAACTTCCTACTTACACTCAGATTCTTGCATCAGGTTTTGCTTCTAGGGACTCTAACAATTGCCAATACTGTTGAAGCTCCTTATTTTCATCCCCAATTTTAACTCTCTGTTTCTCTCCAACCAAGGGTAACTACTGCTTTAATTTTTTTTTATGTTTATCATTGCTTTGCCTTTTTAAGTTTTGTTAGATATATTAAAGATATCAGTAACTGGCAATACATGTTTAGGATTTTTTATTTTGAACTGAACAAATTTATTTCATACTGTATACACCCTTCTGTAATTTTTAAAGAACTAACCATTATGTTTCTAAGACTCATCCATGAGTTACTTTTTGTTGATATGTCAATAAAGCTATGAATATCTCTGCCCATTGCTGCTGGTACACATGTACCAAGAGTTTACCTGTAAATGAAATTACTGAGTAATAGGCTCTGTGCATCTTCATTTTTTTAAAGTCACATTTCCTAGTAAAGGCAATAGTTCTAATGCATATGTCTAATTTTGTTTCCTTTTAAAATCTCACTAAAGCTTTTAAGAAGGCAAAAATACACAGAGATGGGGAAAAGAGAAGATGAGACAACATCAGTAAAATTTCTAAATCTGGAAAGTAAATGGATGAATGGTTAAACTGCTTGGTAGGACTGAGAAAGCCAAACCTAACTTAGGGTAAGGGGTGTTGGGAAGGAATCAGAGAACAAACTTAATTTATACAGCAGAATCTTCAAAAGGCCCCATAATTGGTGTCTCTAGAAGATGGGACTAAAGGAGCTAGCTGAAATAATAGTGAATTGATTGAAAGTGTTTAAAGAAGCAGTTAAATTCTCAAATCGCCTTCTCTATACTAAGCCCGTGAGCAATTATTCCTCACAGCCAGCCAAATTATTCTCCAGAGAAGCTAGCACAGAACTGACTGAGGAAAAGTAGACACAGTTGAGGACACAAATACTGTAAAGAAACAGGAAGATTAATTGAATGTGTGCCTATTAAATATCGAGAGATCCACCCTATTCACTTTCTAGAACACCGGAAGCCAGGCCTTTACTCTCTATACAAGATTTTAGAACTCTGGGGGATCTGACCAGACCACGAAGAAAGACCTGAAGAAAATGTCATTGCACTTTCCCCAACAAATGGCCCACCTAGATCACCCAAAGGGAAGTTCACAGTTGACAAGCTCACCAGGCCTTTAGTCACAGACCTTGAAAAACGAACATTTAATTAAGGAGACATTTGAGAAAAGAAATCTCTAATATGGAAGAGAGAGAGAGCAAAACAAATGGATGATAGATTTTACATCTATGTGGGAAGAATAAAACTTCAAAAATAAAAGTAGGAGTGTAACTCTCATTAATATTTTCAGAAATGTAAGAGAATATGTTTCTTTGGAACAAAAATAGGATGCCATGAAAATTGAACAGAGAATCAGAAACTGCTCTTAGAAATTAAAAATATGATGGAAGAAATGAAATACTTAATAGAAGAGCTGGATGATAAAGAAACATCCCAGAAAATATATTAAAAAGACAAAGAAAAGGAAATTAGAGGAACAGTCTAGGAGTCATAACATTTGAGAAACAGAAATTCAGAATTGAAGAACGGAAGGCAGGAAGCCATGCAGCATGTAAGTCACAAGAAAATTCCCCAAATGAAAGATGATATTTTCCACATTGAATAGGCCCACCAAGTACTTAGTACAGTGGGTGAGAATAGGATCACACTCAGGCACAAAGTGAAATCTCATGTATGTGGGGAAAAAGAAATAACTTTATAAATTTCTGTGATTCTGGGGGGTAGGGTGAGGTGGCAGGGACAGGTGACATACACATCATAATCATGATGGGTTTAAATTTCTCAACAGCATACTGGAAGTTAGATGATCAAGGAGCATTGCCTTCAAAATATAAAGGAAATTGTTGCTTATTTTTCTAATCTAGAATTCTATCCAAACTATCAACTGAGTATTAGGATAGACTACAGATGTTTTCCAGTTATATGTGTCTCAAAAAATTTATCTCATAAACATCTTTTCTGAGAAGCTGCTGGAGGACAAATGTGCATATGAAACTTGGATTAAAAAAAACCCTTAAAACAGATTTTAAAAATAGGGGAAAAAATAATACCAAATAAGTTTTTCAAAGTGGTATATCAATGTACGCTCCCTAACAGTGTATATAAGAGTACCTTAGCCACGTCTTCATCAATAATTATTTTTCCTCTAAAAATTTGATAGGACTCATTGTGAATCTGTCTGAGCTTGACAGATCCTTTTTGTCTTCTTTATGGGAAAAGTTTTAAAAGAGCAATTTAATTCCTTTAATTATAATAATATATATAAGGGTATAGTATAATAATATAATATATATAATCATATCATGTAATATGTGTATTATATATACTATAATTTTTTTACTACTATAAATACTACACATATTTTATATTTTTGAGTTAGTTTCAATCAATTATTTGTTTCTAGATGTTTTTCTTTAGTCTGTTACCAAAATTTTTTTCACTAATATATAAAATCTATCTGTTTTGGTTTTTTTCTCCTCTTAATTTTATTTTCTTGGTCATTAAAGAGGAAATATTTATTCACACTCACTAATAACTAGAAAAATACAAATTTAAATAACAGTGTGATAAAATATTCTTTCCTCCAAATGTCTCCTCTTCATTTTGTATGTTGTAGATCACACCTAAATGGCTATTTTTCCTCTGAACTTAATGACTCTAAGAAATTTGTTATATATGCAGTGTGCATGTATGCATATATAGCTCTTACTACAGAAGTAATTTATGTTTATTGTTGAAAATCAGAAAATGCAGATAAGCAAAAAGGAGATAACCTTCAATAATCCCTTCATTTAGGAATTGTCACTCTTCACATTTATTTTAGGTTGGGCTCCCTGAAAGACAGACTTGAAGACAGATAATTCAGTGCAGCTTATTGGGGAATGCTCTTGGGAAAACCCCTGTGAGTGGAGGCAGCAGGACTGGGCAGCAGGGAGAAGCTGGTCTGCTCTGCCACAGCAACCAAGTCCTTAACCAGTCCTCTGAGGAATTCTGGAACTGGAATAGCCCTTCAGAGTTGTGCCTCACTCAGACGAGGGGGTTGGGTCTTTGTTCTGAACCCTCATTGCCCGGGGACAGGACACAGGTTGCCCCCGGAGAGAACCATGAGCCAGGCAGCTCCCTTAGGCCTCGGATAATTTCTTGGCCCAGCTGTGAGCTGACAGTCAGCCTGGACAGTGAGTGCCTTTGTGCCTTGGTGGGGCGTGTGTAGGTCTTGAGGTGGCCGTGGCTAGGGCGAGAGGTGAATCTTGTCAGTACACCACAGCATCCACTAAAATCTACTTCTTGCACTGCTTGGGTCAACTTGCTTAATATAATAAGTTTACTTCATCTGGGAACAGTTCCTCTAGGATTCTGACTGGTCTCTTTCTCTGGGGAAAAGTAGGTTAGTGGGATGAGCTAATAGCCCCAGGCAGGCAGCTATCCTTGGGGTGACAGCTGAGTTCATAATCTCTCTCTTCTGTTCCCCATTCTAGATTTGCCTTGCCTTAGGGACTTGCCCTGAGGAGCCTGGGACTCTGGCTCACACTGTGGCGGCTATAAGAGCAGCCCTATCTTCTGATACTCTGTCCTTAATTATTCCTGCCAGGATGGTGACTTCTTTCCTTGTCCATTGGCCTCTTGGGAGATAAGCGTTCCTAACTCATAGAGACCAGAGCTGGGGTAGGAAGTGGTGGTATCAGGGCAACTTTTACTTTTACTATTTCTCAGACCCCTGTATTCTCCGTGTTGAAGATAAAGCACCATATAACGGTTATTTCTAAATATAAGTTATATACCGGAGGCTGATGCCCCACTCTTGCAGTGTAGGCACATACTCACCCCTTAGGCAAAATTCCTCAATTAGATTTGATGACCAAATGCCCATAGTAAAATCAGCTCACACACACAGCTCTGTTCCTTCCTAGGTCTGGGCCATGACAGAACACCCTGGGCCATCTACAAATGCTCTCCTCCTGTCCCATTCCATATTGTGTGCTCTGCCTGGCAAGTAGCAGCCTGAGTTAGTGCTGCCTAGGAACCCTGCCCTGGTATGGAGGAATGGATTCTGACACGGAATTGTCCTGGCAAATAGCTTGTAAAACGAAGGATGTAATTGTAGTCGGTAAATACAAAGGGAAGTGTTAGTTAATACCTCACTATCCTATCATAGTTAAAATCCCCAGTGGGAAATAATAAATTATATATTCCAAAAAAAAAGTATATATTCCAAGAAGAAAGGAGTCCGTTTCTGAAAGAGGTCCGTTGGGCCAACTTGAAAATGGGAATTTCTGACTTAGATAGCCTAATGAATGATTAACTGGCTGAAATATCATTGATGGTTATGACTGTGTTGTATATCAAGCTTGTTTAGGGCAAATAAAAGAGCACTTAGAGGATTATGCTGAAATAAGCAGATTGCAGCAAATGCTGTTTGTCCTCCTTTGCAATCAAATATTCACCTCAGCCTTTTTTTTTTTTTTTCTCATGTAAGAGAACCAAAAAAAAATTGATGATGGCTTTCTGTTTAATTGGCGTGTGTGGGGGGTAATGTGAAGGAAAGAGGTCTGGAAGTTCTGTAAGAGGAGTAGATAGAATAAGTAAGGATCACCCATGAGAAAACCCCCCCGGCTCTGATCTCCATCCCCTCGCTTGGTGGTGGGAGAAGTGCGCAATGCTTCTCCCTCAGGGCCAAGTGATTAGGATGTATGTTTGCGGGCCAACAAAGATGGCACAGGTGATGTCCACACTGTGATCCCTGTTGATCTGGGGGCAACAGCTCACGCAGGAAGGCCTGCAGTGACCTTTGCTCAGAGGCAGGTGGTGAGCCCATTGGGCCCCTTCCGCTGTGACAGCATCGACAGGAACTTTGCAGCCAGACCAGAGTGCATATTCTGGCTCTATCAACTGCCAGCTGTGTGACTTTGAGTAAGGAACCCAACTTTCTCTGCTTTGTTTTCTTGTCTGAAAAATGGGGATAAAATTATCTACTTAATGAGCTCATTATAAGGATAAAATGAGTTAGTATATGGAAAAGGCCTGGTGCATAGTTACTGCTTCAATAAATGTTCACCTCCTTCCCGCCTCTCTGCTAGAAGGCCTTGCTATAATGCAGAGAACTGTCCTCTGGTCATTCTACAGAAAGGTCCTCTTTAGGCATGAAATCACCTTCCAGTGGTGCCCAGGACACAGGCTTTAAGGCTCTTGTGGGCTGACTAAGGTGCAGGGCTCAGGGCAGGAGGATGTTTCACTGAACCTGTGGCAGGACAGTCGTCAGGCTCTCTTCCCCGGCTGGGGTAGAGCTCTTTCCTTGAAGAGTTGGAATAGCCCCATTCCCATCCGGAGTGTACCCCAGGGTTTGAAGAGGCTCCAAACTAGAGCAGCAAGGAAGGTCTAAGGCTGAGCGGGGACCAGCCTTACCCTGGATTTGGGTAAGCACCGCTAGCCTCACCTCCTCTTCTAAATCTCCTTTGAAATGCTTACTGTCTGTGATAAACTTGGAACAGACTACTTTTCCTCAGGGATGCTTTTTTGCCTGTCTTCCCCAGAGCCTCTTTCGAAGCTGGACTGGTCCCTTGGTTCTGATAATGAACAGTGATCGTCCGACCTCTGGTGTGGCAACCTGCAGGAATCTTTGCCCTCCCAAATTGCTCCTGGATGTTGATTCAACCCATCAGGACATGGATGATAAATCAGAACAATAACCTTCGCCCTTACTCCCAGACCTAGAAACAATTTGGTGAATAACCAGTAAGCAGTATTTATAACATATAAAATGTCAGCTCTCCCTTTGCCCCTCTCGGCCTAGGGCATGCCACATCCAATTCGTCTTTGTTCCAGCTGTGAGAGGACTTATTGTCATCATTCCGGCCTGCTGCAATTAAGTGCTCTCCAAGCATATGATCTATGCAGAGGAGGAAGAGGACTGATAATGGATCGGATCTTTCAAGATCCTGCTTAAGCAACTGTAGATAATATGGAAGGAGAGGAAATTCTGGAAACCATCATTTTATTTATTTACCCCACAGCTTATTTTTTTATTTTAATTCCAGTGTAGTTAACATACAGAATTATATTAGTTTCAGGTATACAATACAGTGATTCAGCACTTCCATATATCGCTCAGTGATCATCAAGATAAGTGTGTCTTTGATCCCCATCACTCATTTCACCTATCCCCCCCACCGACCTCCTTTCTAGGAAGCATCTGTTTGTTCTCTATAGTTAAGAGTCTGTTTTTTAATTTCTCTCTCTTTTTTTTTCCTTTGCTCATTTGTTTTGTTTCTTACATTGTACATATGAGTGAAATCATATGGTATTTGTCTTTCTCTGACTGGCTTATTTCGCTTAGTATTACAGTCTCTAGATCCATCCATGTTATTGCAAATGGCAAGATTTCATTCTTTTTATGGCTGAATAATATTCCATTGTATATATATATATACCACATCAAAATAAAAAGCTTTTGCACACCAAAGGAAAAAACTAAAATACAACCTACTAAATAGGAGAAGATATTTGCAAATGACATATTCAATGAAGGGTTAGTAACCAAAATATTAAAGAACTTATACAACTCAACACCCAAAGAAACGAATAATCCAATTAAAAAATGAGCAGAAGACATGAAGACATTTCCCCAAAGAAGACATCCACATGGCCAACAGACACATGAAAAGATGCTCAACATCACTCATCATCGGGGAAATGCAAATCAGAACCATATGAGATATCACCTCACACCTGTCAGAATAGCTCAAATCAAAAACTCAAGAAACAATTGTTGGGTGAGGATGTGGAGGAAAAGGAACTCTCGTTCACTGTTGGTGTGAATGGAAACTGGTGCAGCCACTGTGGAAGACAGTATGGGGGTTCCTCAAAAAGTTAAAAATAGAGCTACCCTACAATCCAGGAATTTGCACTACTGGGTATTTACCCAAAGAATAAAAAATTTGAAGGCATATATGCACCCCAATGTTTATTGCAGCATTATTTATAATAGTCCAACTATGAAAGCAGCCCAGGTGTCCATCATTAGATGATTGGAAACCATCATTATTATCTTACTTCTGTCCTGTTGAAATTCAATCTTTTACTTTTCTCTTTCCTATGTAGATGGAATATGTTGTACTTTTGTTGAGATGAAAAAGCCAAATAGAGAACAAAGTTCAAAGAGACTTCTAGGAGTCTCTCTAATAAAAGTGTTAATCGCTGAATCATTACTTAAATGGCTTTTTGTGGCTAGGTCTTTAATCTCGAGATTGTAAGCAGTTAGAAGAAAAGAGCAATGTTTTAGATCAGTAGTTCTCAAACTTCAGCGTCCATGAGAATAACCTGGAGGGCTTATAAGAAACTAATCTTGCTCAGCCTGACCCTCAGCCGATCAGGCACAGGGCCTGAGCATCTGCATTTTCAACAGGTGTTACTGGTGCTGCTGGTCCAGGAACCACACTTTGAAAATTACCGATTTACATAATAAAAGCCTGACCAGTTGGAACTGTTAGAGAGCAGAACTATTTTGTAATGCAAAGTACGGCAGATGTGATGGGGGAGACTTGGGTTCCGGTGGCAATTCCAATTCCGCAGACTACCAATGGTGAAGCAACTGAGTCTTTGAGACTCAGTTTCATCACCAGAAAGTCAGGAATGAAAATAATGCCTGTATCACAGAATTGTGGGCAAGATGAGATAAGGTCACGTGTGTGAAAGGGCTTGGTAAATGGCAAAGCACAATCTAAGTTTAACTCATTCTGGATGTGCTTTCAATAGTCAAGTTTTCTCTTCATAAGAATAAAAACTTTTATTTTAACTTCTGGGATGGAAATCTTTCATCATTATCATCATCGTGATAATAGTGACAATAATCGTGGTCTTCTAGTCTCCTAGTGCACTTCCTGTGCTGGCTGGGCACTTAACACATTTTGTTTTTATCTTCCAAAAACCTCATAAAATCTATTTTATTATATAAATTTTTGCTTACCTAAAAGGAATATAGACAGAATTAAAATTTTTTTTTGAAGATGGAGGAAGAGGCCATGAAGTAAGCAGTGCCTGCAGCCACAAGCTCAAAAAGGCAAAGAAATGGCCTTTAGGAGGAATGCAGCTGTGCTGACCCATTTTAGACTTTTGATCTCCTGAACTGTAAGCTAGTAAGTTTGTGCTGTTTTAAATCCATACATTTGTGGTAATTTCTTACACCAGCAATAGGAAACTACTACAATGACTTTTCAAGGACAATTTTAGAAAATGGACTACAGAAGGGATGTTGACATGTTTCACTGTCCAGTTAGTAATTGTGAAAATCAGTCGCCACCAGTAGTGTCCAGGTACCGTCTCCTCGTGTTCAGGTTCAGGAACCACCTGCTTGTGTTTTTCATTGTCAAATGTGCTCCTCCTCCCGAATTTCATAATCTCCACTGAGAGAAGAAAAGAGCAACTCTGTTATACTCACAATGTTGTGGCTCTTTAGGACCTGTTTCTATGAAAATAGTATCTTGTTGCTTTTGCAGTTTCCTGATACCATTTATTTATATCGGTTATATTATTATTTCTGCCACAGTCACAACCATTGTACCGCCTACGAATCCTGGCTGTCAATGAACTGCCCATCATCAGGTGGCGATCAGCATAAACGCAAGTCTTAGAATAGGCAGAAGAAAAGTATGAATGATAACTTCTGGTCTTGTTAAATTTGCTTTTCAGTATTTGATAATACAAAATAGGACAACATACCTTACAACTATGCTTTTCTTGAACTCTTTAGGCCATATTTACTGCATTCTTCCCTAAAATGGGATCTCATTCAATGTTGACTTCGCTCCTGCCTTCTATACAGCCTCTAGCAGGTGAGTAAGAAGAATGTTCTGCCTTGTACATTACGTCCCTCGAACAGCACAGTCCTTGACAGACCCGGGAAAGCAGATTTACCACATTGATTAGAAGCAGGAGAAGCCATTGATTGAAAAGGCCCATTGATATTGCAGAATGACAGTCTAGAAATACCTTACAGGAGATAGGCATAGCACTCCGAGAAAACCTTGTGATGCTCTGGTGTGGCGCTTTGTGGGGATGGTTAGGTAAATGAGGGGTCTGAAGCAAATATACAGGTTGGAGCACAAGCTACGGTTAAATGGGCTTGCTAACATTCCCTGCCTCACCCCCACCCCTTCAGAAGGTTAGATCTTGAGACAGGCCACATATCCAGACACTTACCTAGGATTTCCGTCTTACATTGGATCGGGATTAGAAAGGTAAAGAAAAGAAACAAATCCCCAGCATTCACTGCTTTTTTATTAGATTTACTTAAACCACTTAAGGTCTGTGGAGTGATGTGGCCGTCACCCTCCAATTGGGTATCTGATTGAGTTGATTTAGAGGTGGAACAAGAGGCTAAGAGTATGGTTTTAGGGGTGTTCCTTCATTTGGAAATATAAGAATGAGGTATTAATGATTTCTCCCAACAGCCTCTATCAAAGAGTTTTATTGTCTGAATTTCTTGGGGATCTGATCCTAGTCTTGTGGCTTCTGACTTCATGCATTGTGAATTGTTTCCTCATGTGTTTTGCAATTAGGAATTAGGAATTTGTCTTTACTGGCATAATTTCTATAGAAATTTTATGGGTCTATTTGGGGTTATGTTTTTCCAAAGACATTTTACCTTTGCTTTTGCCAGGTGTCCTGGGATATTACTGGCCTGAGACTTCTTTTGTGATTACAGTCTAACTTGGGTAGTCCTGGATGATACTCAAACATCAAATCTGTGTTAATGAGGATGGACCCAATGTTATTATTAGCCCAGATTAAGACAGGCATGCTTCCTTTGTTTTCCAGTATCCCAGTGGATTTCGTCTGTCCCCCCAAGCCCCCCCCCCATCTTAATGTTCATTGAGGGCATAACTCTTCAAATGTTTCAGCCTTACTTGGAAAGCCATTACCCAAATACCCTGTTTCCTGCTTGGGTGGGTATTAAACGCCCTTCATGATATAGTTCTGCAAATATTCCTAGGTCTGACAGTATCAGTTCACAAGCTGACTGATTTGTTTTTTAATTAGCTTTATTTTGCCTCTGGGGAGTTCTCCTTCTTAAGAGTTCAAATATACATTTATTAAAGCCCATTCGCTTTATTTTATACATTTATAAATATTTATGTATTATATATGTTATATATAATATTTAAGTATTATATTAATACTTTATAAATAGTTTTAATCATCATTCATAATTAGTATTTGAATAAATAGTGGGAAGACTTTCAACTTCTCTAGTCTGCTTTTAGATTTTCACACATATTGTTTCTTCTGCCTGGAATGTTCTCCTTCCTTTTCACTTAGCTAAACCAGATATCCACCATTAAGGAAGCCAACTGTGAGCCCTCAGGTTGGAACTAAGTACTCTCCACTCCCCACCCTCAGTGCATAGATAGAACTGTCCCTTGTATGTAGTCTCCACTGGGCTAGAAGCTCTGTGAGGCCATGCTTGTTTAGTTTACCCCAGCTGGATATGTAGTAGAGAATCAATTATTTGTGAATGAATGAGCATCTTCTGCTGATTTTGTTTGCTTATTAATTAATTAATTAATTATTATTTTTATTTAAATTCAGTTTAGTTAACGTGTAGTGTATTATTAGTTTCAAGAGTAGAATTTAATGACTCATCACTTGCATGTAACACCCAGTGCTCATTACATCCAGTGCCCTCCTTAATGCCCATCACCCAGTTACCCTATCCCCCACCGCCACTTCCCCTCCAGCAACCCTGTTTGTTCCCTATAGCTAAAAGTCTCTTATGGTTTGCCTCCCTGTTTTTCTCTTATTTTATTTTTCCCTCCCTTCCCCTATATTGATCTGTTTTGTTTCTTAAATTCCACATGAGTGAAATCATATGTCTTTGTCTTTCTCTGACTTATTTCACTTAGCATAATACCCTCCACTTCCATCCACATCATTGCAAGTGACAAGATTTCATTCTTGCTGAGTAACATCCATCGTATTTATATACCACATCTTTATCCATTCATCTGTCAATGGACCATCTGGGCTCTTTCCATATTTTAGCTATTGTGGACATTGCTGCTATAAACATTGGGGTGTGTGTGCCCCTTCGGATCACTCTTTTTGTATCCTTTGGATAAATACCTAGAAGTGCAGTTGCTGGGTTGTAGGGTAGCTCTGTTTTTAACTTTTTGAGGAACCTCCATACTGTTTTCCAGAGTGGCTGCACCAGTTGGTGAGGATGCAGAGAAAGGGGCACCCTCTTAGACTGTTGGTTGGGAATGCAAACTGTTGCTTATTTATTTTTAAGTATAAATCTTCTCTGGAAGATCACTGGGCTCTAGCCTTTATGAACTTTCCTTGGTTTGTAGCAATATGGTAAAACTCCCACTCGGAGTAACACCACTAATGGTTATCAACTTATTAATGAAAGTCTGATAGCTAACTTATTTTTCACAATAGAAAACAAATGTTTTTTCCTAAAAATTGTTTTATTCAGCTTGTTTCGTCATCTTAAATTTCACCTCTTGTCCAACTGAGAATTCCTAAAAACTCTGTATTGGTTTTTGTTTCCCTTCACTGGGATTATTTTCCCCTTTCTTTATAAAAAATTCAATTTTGTATCAGGTGGCAAAGCATGGAAATCTATTCTTTCACTCAGTATTTGTCGAGTACCTTCAAAGGACAAGAAAGATGCAGAGGTGCTGGTAGCTTAGGAGGGCTGTGTGATTATAGCAGGTGTTCTTAGGGCCACAGGAGAATCAAGTATGTTTGAAGGCCTAGAGGATGGAGCTAGAATAGAAAAAAGAGAAACAGGGGTTTCAAGAAAGAGGGAATAAGACAGTCTCCCCTTCATCGCCCAAGAAATTTATAACTTACTCTAACAGACTGAGGGTCGAACACCCTTAGAAACTAGTCCTATTGGCTTGCGTGCGCGCAGTGTGAGCAGCGCAGTTGTAGCTGAGGCAGTCACTGGCCAGGTTTTAGGTCTTTCCTCCTTGGGCTAGGCAGATCAGTGAGACCAGAGAACTCCTGAATTTCAGAGAGCTGGCTGGTAAAGCGTGAAGGTTGTTTCTTCCCGCGTATGCTAGACCGGTGTTAGATAAAGCCTAACAACACTCCTGTTGGGTAAGGGGAAACAGTGATAAGAAGTGAAATATGGTTTTACAAGTAATTAATATTGGGGATTTGAAGGTTGAAAGCTATTGTGACAGTCTACGTTAATTGCTTCCCCCCTGCCATTTGGTCATACAAACTTGTCCCTTACATGGCAATTTAGAAAGAGGAAGCCTAAAAAGTGCCATTGGGATTGCTGTCAGATGACTGAGAAAGACAACTTAGTTCTGTATATTTTACACACACACACACACACACACACACACACACACACACACACTTAAAATGAGGCAAGCCAGAGAGAAAAATCATGCATGCCATTTAATTAGATTTCTTTTGGTTTCAAATAATTATTTTGATTCCATTCATAACTTTTGTGAACGTTTATTTTGAAAAAGCGGTTTGTGAACTGGAAACATAGTTCTTGTTTGTTTGCCAAGGCTGAATATAGCTTACAATCAGGGAATATTCTCTGTAAATTCAAAGAGTTTCTGTTAATTTAATGTCATGTGCCTTAAAAATAGAAAATCATATCCTGACATTTGCATAGATCAAACATAGGAATCCCTGTTTGCTGAGAAGGCAGCACAGCTAATAGCAAGAATGTGAATTCAAGAGAGTTGTCAAACGCTTCCTTTTTCTACAAAAAGGGGTGATGTCTCCATGGATGGAATACTGAGTATCAGTCAGAGACTTCAGATGATCAGTTATTGTTTGGAGAACATCTTGATGAAATGATCACTGATCAAAGAACAATAAGCAAGAATTAATTCTCTATTGATTATTTCCATTTTGCTTTTCTTTAGTTAGTAAAAATTTTTTAAAAAGCAGTTTTATTCATTGTACCCAGTAAGGGATTACTACTTTAAATAATCAGGAACTCTGGCGCCCCCTACTGGACAGGAGATCTAAACTATTATTTGACATGAGATTTCATTTCATTTTTGTCTTTAGTTTTGTGAATTAGGCATAGCCTAGATATTCTGTCTCACGTGAAGAGGGCTTGTCTAGTGGCAAAACTAAATGATGAATCAAAAATTCTGAATTTAATTATACCTCCACGCCTCTACATTAGCAGCTCTGAAGCACGGTGCTATCTGTGGTTCTGTGAAGGCCTGACATTAGCTATCATCAGATGAACTCTGGAATGTTAACAGTAAAAACCCAAACAAAACCAAACCTGCTGGGCCAGGGAAATTTTACCTCTAATGCTTCTAGATAGCCCATCTGATCCACTAAGAATGGCTTTGAGACCTTTTACAATTAAAATTCAAAAAGGGAAGTTAATGGAATAAATACCTGCTTTGAAACTAGACACATCTGGGCTCGAATCCAGCTCATGCCCTTTGGCAAGTATGGAACTCGTCCACCTTAGCTCCTCCTGCAACAAGGGGCTGGTAATAATCACCCTCCATGGAGCTGTCAGGAACTTGAAGTGAAAAAGGTATGAAAATGTTGCCTTCAGACAGGTAGCAAAGGATGTTAATACAAAGAAGACTGTTACTGAGAGGAGTCTTGGTTAAGGAAAGGATTTGATTAAATCACATTTTTTCAGCTAATATGACCACAGGTTAGCTTGCCTAAAGTCTCTCAAGCCATTAGGCTCATTCTCCCTGCCTAAAATTCCCCTAATAATCACACAATACTCATACCTACTTGTTCATTCTTCTTTTTATTTTTACAAAGCATAGCAAAATGAGTAAACAACTGACAGGTGAAGAGTTTGCACAACAGAAGACCACCCTGACCGTCTCTTGATTTTATGGGGATCATAGGTGGGGAGGTGTTCCTTTAAAGTGATTTCGTCATAGGAGAGTCGTCGGAAATGTTTCTCATGGTGGGCGAGAAGACAAGAAATCAACATTCACAATTATTTAAAAGGACTTAAAAGCTAAACATAATATACATAGTAACTCCTTTATCCTAATACAAAAATAGTGCCAGAAACTATATATTTGTTCAAATATATTGAAAAAGGTATAAGAATACAAATAGATATTAACAGTGGCTAGTGATGATTCATAAGGTTTTCTTTTCTTAAACCGTAATAGAAATTTATATTTTCAACTATTTACACTGCTTTCAATGACATTTATTAAGACATGTTTACTCAGGCTTTTGAGAAACATATGCAAGGGTGAAGTGAGCTTTAATACTTTCTTCCTTGCTCCCTGTAGGGGAGCAGAAGGGGTCCAAAACTGTGTACAATTGAACAATCTAAAAGAACTCTGAGTAATCTCTACCTGGCTAGCATATGGAAAAAAAAAACTCTGTATAGTAGAATACATGACTCCTTACATAAGGTGTTCTTTAAGCTATCAACAGGGTAAATGATGCATACTTGTAAGAAGACAGGATATTCACGGACGGATTCTGAGTAAGTTCCAGGTAAAGAAGGTCCTTAGGGGGAAAAAAAGAAGGTCCTTGGAAAACTGTATATAATACACATGTTATAGATAACAATGCAAGTGATATAATGTACCCTATATTTTCAGGTTCAATTGGCAGGATCAGAAGCTGGTAAGTCTTTCATCTAGCCCTTTTTGCAGATGGTGGGCTCCTTGAGGTCACTGCTCTGTCTCCACGGTGGAGCACAGTGCCTGACGTTTCGCAGGGACTCAATAAACGGTTGACTGTCGCATGTCTGACACTGAGCAATTGAATTATACCACCTGATTTCAACTACAGTCATTCACAGGGGAGGACAGCAATTTCACCTTTTCCTCTTCTCATCTTAAAATCACTCGTAAACAAAACAAAACAAACAAAACAAAACAACAGCACAGCTTGTGATGGCCTATCAAGTGTTAGGAGTAAAATCTGGTGAAAAACACAGAAAAATTGAAAATCAAATTGGAGTAGGTCTAACATTTGTGCTCTACGCTGAAAATAAAGGCACTTTACCTCTAGGCAAGAACAGATCTGTGGCCAGTGTCCTCCCAGAACCCAAGATACCCAGTATACTTTCATACACTTCCTAATCTCAGTACTCCTATCTAAGGAAACTATTCTTCACCATTAAGAAATCAGCGGTGACAATATCACTCTCCAGAGTTTGTACCTTGAGGCAAGGTACTCAAAATCTCATACTCACTAGGGATCTGCATGAGAAACCAAATAAATGTATTGTGTTTTTTCAGTCTTTGAAACACAGGAAGTGACATGTGGGATTAGATACAGTGCTCCCTAGCCCAATATCCCACTTCTGACAGTGGTCTGCAGGGCCCACGGGCGCCGACGCAGTGGCCGCCTTCTGTGACATCCTCCGTGAAGACAGAGGCTTTGCCCAAACATAACTCCTCTAGTAACACTTGTTCAGGCACACAGAGGTTAAGTGACCCCCACAAGTTCACACAGGACGGCCACTGGTGAGGGCCAATCCTGTGAAAAATATAAGGCCAGGCAATTTCACAGACATCTTTTAACAGCTTAGTAAAATAGTGGACACTTTTTGGGCTGAAAATGGAAATGAAATGATATGTCATTCAGCTGTAACAACTTTAATTTAGAAAAAGAACAACTTCTTACTAGTTATGGGGTAATATAAATATAGAGCAGGGGAGGAAGGACTATAAATATACTTTTTCCAACTTGGGAAGATACTGAAAAATAATATTCACATAAGAACAAAAGCTTCGATTTGTGCCCATGTACCAGATAATCTATGTATGGAATGATTTTCCTAAAAAGTAAAAATTATCTGAACCAACTAACTGGTCTTAAAGAAGTACTCTTCTTCTATAAGAACTAAAACTTGCAACAATAGAATAGGCATGGCGCTACCCAACTTCTTTTAATTGTTAAACTAGAAAAGTAAAATAAACCATTATCTAAAGGTAAACCAAACAATTTCTAATCTACATAGATCTTCTTGCTTGTTAAAATGACACACATACAAAACCTCCATATATCTCAGTGACATATTAGATGGGTCTAAACAAACTACTAAAGTATATGATTACAGATTTTAGCATAACTGCTAAATCACAAGGTGTATGATAATAAGGTTAATAAAGACTGCTATTCTTGAAACAATTTTTCTATACTGAGGAATTATGTATGCATGCATAGGTGTATACCAGTATATAGATAGGTTATTTTAGTGAC
This sequence comes from Phoca vitulina, assembly GCF_004348235.1. Classification (NCBI taxonomy): domain Eukaryota; kingdom Metazoa; phylum Chordata; class Mammalia; order Carnivora; family Phocidae; genus Phoca; species Phoca vitulina. The sequence goes on from NW_022589706.1 coordinate 93,333,722, forward strand.
AGCCTGTGTAATTACACACCAGTGCCACCAAGAGGCAACTTTATAGATCTCACCTATATGACATCAAATAAAAATCGAGTAACATCCTGAAGATACACGTATTACAACAATTGCACATATAACAACAAACAGTTGGTAACTTTCTAGACTACACTTTACCACTATAAAGTAACGGCAATACAATTTGTTTTGCCTTTTTTTTTTTTTTACCTGAATGGTAAGAATAAAATCACATTATGTAAGATTCACACTCAGAATTTTAAAAATGTAATGAATATGTTGAATTTTAGGCAGTTTAGAGAAAAAACAGTATGAATGGGAAACAATATGTTTAGTGAAAGTTCTTTGAGGATGCTGCGCCATGTCCCCGAGAGATTTTCTACCCAATTTAGTGATTGAAACTCAGAAACTTTTTTTGGTGGTTAACAAATCAGACAAATACCTCTCTTCCTACTTTCCCTGAGTCCAAACATTTCCACATGTTTGGAACAGATTTTCCTTTCCTGAACCAGTTGCTCGATTCAGTATCTGCTTCTTCAATAATGAATAAATGTGTATTTAGGGTGCACATGATCAGTGGGAATCCACTCAAATGGGCTAAAAATCTAAGACAATGTTAACATTTTCTAAATGTGCTAAAAGCTATGAGAAATAAGTATCAACAACTCTAAGCTCAGGGTCAGCATTTAGTGCACACCCCCCAACTTCTGTGATTCTGAGTTGACTAGTCCTATAAATTGAAATATGGCAGTTTCTCAGATGCAAACTCAATACTCTTAAGTTTCATTCAGGCCTAAGCTTTCTTACCTTCCTGCTCCCTCAATTTAATTTTTGACCCCAATATGACTTCCTTTGACAAAGAAAAATAACGATTCATTTTACCTTTTATCTGCAGTCATATCTCACCTCAGGTCAATGCTCCAATTATCACTTTTATTCTGTTTTCTGTCGAGACTTAAACTGTTCACTTATAAACTATGGTTTGTAAGAAAAACGAAAAGGAAGCTATTTTAAAAAGGAAGTTCAATATTCAAAACACTGACTCTCAGAAGAAGCTACCAACAGAATGTTTCTCTTCACTGACAGATAGATATGGCCATTCCATTTCTGGATCACACCCATCCCTCAGTAAAGTCCATGACCATGAAGTCCGTGAAATCAGTGTCTTCTCCTAAGGTTTCCCCTGCTTTCCATCAGATAGGGTAGATTGCAGTGATTTTATGGGTAGTCTTTGGATAGACGTATGTACTGAAATGAAAGAGTTCTCCCCTTCGTGCTCACTAACAAAAACAGCACATCAATTAAACAATACCTTTTCTTTACAATACTGCCTTACAGTACTTGCCATTTGTTTCAGAGTTTTAACTTTTTTTGTTAAGGTAATACATTGTTGACAAATATTATCCTTTCCCCTTAAAATCCACTAGGCCAGCACTTTTCTCTATCCTATGAAGGTTTTAAATGTCACAGAATACATTCAATTTGCTCCTAGACTATTTTTGAGAATGAAAAGATTCCAAACATTCTTTAAAAGATTGGTAATTCAGAAAACACAAAAACAATTATTTAAAACCCTCAAGCAAAAAACAAAAAACAAAAGCCCCAAAACTCCCCCAAAATAAAACAACAAAAAAAACCACCTCAGAGCAAGAATTTAACTTGCACTCTGCAGTACACAAAATATCACAGAGCTCTTGTCCATGTGCTAAGAGTGAGTGGGTGTCGTTGATAATCTCAGATCAGTGGCATAAAACAAATATACAGAAAATATGTAATAGTCCCCTAAAAGCATGTCATGCTGTGCTCTTAAAAGTTGTGCAAAAATAAAAATACAGCAGTGGCAAAGTATACACTAAATCTGTACAGTGTAGAGCAAAACTAGACATACTGCCGAACGTGCCATCTGTAAACCTGAACGCGGCGTGAACGGGCTGCTCAGTTCCGCTTGGCCTGGCCGCTCTCTCCGTTAATCAGTGTTTTCTCCTGCTGTTCTGCGAGAGCCTGCCATTTTTGCCTGTTCTTTCTGCAGCCATCCAGCAAAGGGAAACAGTCCTCTGATACGTGGGTCAGGGCCTAAAGAAAGAAAAAGAAAGCAAACAACTAGAAGGCGTCCAGGAAATAAGCCCTCTTGCCGGGCCCATGCCCATCCCCAAGAGCCGCAATCTCACACTCACTTCACCAGCAGGCCCACTGTTGGGGTTTTCAAAAGCTCTGTGAACAAATATGCAGATCATTTACGATCGAATTCTCTTAATCGGTACAGACAAGGAGTATGTGCTGAGAGAGCACACACGTACATTCCAAAGTAACCTTATGGAGTTATGATAGCGACTTGTATCTAAGATCATAATAAAGATTAATTTATAATTCTGCATGGTATTATTACTTACCAATTATAGTGCCGCCCATATTTAGATACAAAAATGTTCACTGCAGGTTTCTTTGTAATACAGAAACTCTGAAAATAACTTTAAATACCCAACAACAGGGTTAGGTATACTTTGTTACTACTTTGCAGCCTTTAAAAATATCACAGAAACACACATGACATGGAAAAATACACATTAGGATGTATTATGAATTACAAAAAGCAAATTTGCTAAGTGAAAAAAATGCAAAAATTTCATAAAGCATATACACTAATATATTAACAGTAGTTGTCTGAGTAGTGGAATTATAATTCTCTGAGTTTTCTACAATGAGAACATTTTACTTCTGTAATAAATAATAGTAAAAGTATGTATCAATATTACATAGAATTTAACAGCAGATTCAAATGAAGTAAATCCATGCATACATATGAAATGTAGGGGAAAACAAAGTTACTGAATTGTGAAATGCCTGGATTAGAAGATTTCAGGGTTTCTTTGAGTCTTGACATTCTATGATAACTATGATAAATGTGGTTTTCCCAAATAATTAAAACTTAAGGTAGTTTCCTATTTAAACTTTAGAAACAAGGATAGTGTCTACTTTCTGTACTTTGGGAATAAGCATCTAAACTAGCAAACTGGATGTTTTAGGGAGAATATCTTTACCTAAAAAATAAAAATCCCAAGCCAGCAGGTGTAAGGAAATGGGAACTTGTAATACTTGTCCAGCTATCTCCTTTACATCCTCATAAAAATTTTAACAATATTAAAGCTACACTATACAGTGAGAAAAAGTTGGGTAATTTTTTTTCTTTACTTAGGCCTAGCCTTAAAAGAATATGTTGACATAGATTATGCACAGTATCCCTCCTGAAGGTAACAGTGACATGTAATTCTTTTCAGTATTCCTACATCAGTTTGCTAGAGTCTGGCGCAGAGTAGGCACTCAACAGATAGTTATACATTGATGAATTAAAGTTTTTGAGAAAAATCAAATATAAAATGTGTTCTTTATTCAATGCAAACAGCATGTTCATCAGAAAAAAAAAAAAAAAAAAGCCTAGTGTTAATCGCTTCAACTTACTTGAGGTTTTAATTCATAACACAGTCTAAGTTTAGCAAGTCTAGAGTTTCCATATAAATACCTCATATAGTTGCAAGCAGATGGCATCTATGAACCCAACTTGCATACTCGGGATTTTGTTTTTCTTCTCCCTGTTCATTAGATCCTGAAAATACAAACACAGAAACAGACACACACACACACACACACACACACACACACACACACACACACACACAGATCTGCATTTACTCAAAGAACACAATGCAAGTTGGCTCCAAAAACATGAATCACTGGGTTAGCTGAGGAAGACCAGACACTTGCGTATCTGTCTCCTTCCTCCATGAGTCTCCCGCACTCCCTGCCAGCACCAGGCTCAGGGAGGCCCTGATCCTCTCTGCCTTTTTCATCCTGGCTGACTTTTCCCACACTACCCCTGGAATTGATCACTAATCTAGACTCGACCACTGACCTAGAGTTGACCACTGACGTGTATTTGGAGAACACACAGCTTTGAACTGTCTATTGATGGGGAGTCGAACACCCTCAGCTTTGTGGAAGAAGCCACTGAGGCCACAGCTGATTACAATTAAATTCTCGGAGAGCTTTCTGAGTGACGATTATGCAGATGTCACTCTGCTTATTTCCAGGAGATCATGGCTGGAGCGCCAGAGGATCCCAGCACCACCATGGGAAGCAATGAGTCTGTCTCAACGCTTGCTTAAAATGAAGCAAATTCCCCATTAGCTGTGATCATCACTCTGCTACCCACCACTTTCTAAGAAGTTTCTGAGCCTCTGAATGAGCCTACCATTACATTAGAGGACACGGAGTAATTGTGAAAGACTAGCGAGACACAGCATGTCCCCAGCTGAGGTTAAAGAGCGGAGTGGATGGAACTGTACACACAGGGGAGGTCATGACCATGTCCCATTTAATATGGGCTCAATAAATGTCCATTTCAATTGAAAAAAAAAAAGACTCTATGCTTCATTTTCAGGAAAAACTCATTCCAGAAAAGCCAGAAGCGGTTTGAGAAGAATCTTTTTCTTGTCTGTGAGATCCACACTCTATGTAAAACAGGCAGTAGGTATCAAAAACCTTTAAAAATCTCTGCCCTTCAACAGAGCAATTCCAGGAATTTACCCTAACAAGATAATGAAAACTGCCACAGAAACATTAGCAACACGGACGTTCATCAAAGTGCCACTGGTCCTAGTGAACATTGCAGACATGACCACCAAAGCAAGTAGGTAAACTATGGCTCCGTCTATTTCATGGGATCGTTATAAATAATACTCATAAGAGCCTCTCTTAGAATGAAAAGAGCTTATGATATTTAAATAGAAAAAACAAATTGCAAAAAAGTAGGTACAATATGATGACCCAAGGAGTCTTTTTTATCTTTTATTTGCTTATGTTTTCTGTAATAAACATGTGTAATTCTTTTAATAAGAAAAATGTTTTAAAAACTAAAATGAAAAGAAATTGTGTTCCTAAGATCCCATAGACAGTGTAAGAAGTCTACCCTGAACAAGTGTATTTGAGTAACTCCTACCAACAAGGGCTCATACTTACAGCAGGCTCTATGTTGAGTTCTTTTCTCTCTCTGTCTCCCTGGTCAAAAAATTCAGTCGCTACAAGTTCTGCTATCTGAAATAAATAACCGATTAAGTTTTGGCAATTAAAAGCACACAACTCTGTAATATAGAGACTTTGAATAAAGATAATAAAATCTATCAAAGCTAGCTTTCAACCACATCAGTAAAATGATAATAAAACAATAATGAGTAATAGAAATTATTATTTTATTTGCTTTTAAATATGTGCCTAATCACCAAGCCTAGAGTTTATAACCTGTAATTAGGCAGAAAAAAGCAACATATTATTTCAACTTCAGCAATCAGTGGGGAAAAGGGAGTGTGTGCCTTTCTGTATGCATAATCAATGAGCTATTTGTTAAGCACCTGTTATTCCAGGTGCTGTGAAAACATAGTATCAGTATAGGGGCATATATGGTGATTGATTGATATGCCTTTTAAATTTATTTTAATCTACTTGGTCCTCCTCTTTTCAAAACTTTTCCTTATAATTTTTGTTGTTGTTATTAAATAAACTGGGTTGTTTATCCTGCAGTTCCCCACTATCTGGATTTTGCTGATTGCATTCCCATGATGTCATTTGATGTTCCTCTGTGCCCTGTTATTTCACATACTGCTAATAAGATCTAGAGGCTTGATTAGATAATGTTTTTTTTTTTTTTGACTGCTTCATAGGCAGTGCTGTGTACTTCTATCAAGAGCCATATAATGCCTGGCTGCTTCTCTTTTTGTGATATTAGACACCATGAATGATCTTTGTTTAGATCCACTAACTCAGGGGCTGCAAAAAGGTGATATTCAAAGCGATCATTCTTTTTTCTTTTATTAGTTGAAATACAATAAAAATAAAGTTCCCCTCATCAATTATTTAGTTACCCTAAAGCACAATTCATATAAGAAAAGCAGGAGAAATGCTTGATTTTCTCCACTTTAATTACCATTTGAAAAAAATAACTTGGTTCCCAAGTAACTATCAAGGATGACCAGGGAAGGTTTTGTTTTATTATTATTATTATTTTTTAAAGATTTTATTTATTTATTTGACAGAGAGACACAGCGAGAGAGGGAACACAAGCAGGGGGAGTGGGAGAGGGAGAAGCAGGCTTTATTACTTTGAACTTTTAAATTTAAACATATTTAATGTATTTCGATCCTTATTGATACTCAGATTGTCCCATTTTGGCCAGTGGGAGCTTAATAAGTTGGCTTCACTGTTCTTTTGACAAAACGCCACCAGCCTTTGATAGCTTCCCCTGCTTTCCCATACAATAAGATGTTCTTCCAGGCTCATTTATACATGTCCTGCTTTAAAACTGCTATCAGCTGTTTCTTTTTGGAGCCCTTGTTCCTTTAAATTGAGCTACTTAGAAACCTCAATATGGGCATGAGGTCTGTTCATTACTACCAGGTTGGTCATTATTTTTAAGCCCTTTTATTAGAGGATGGAGCTAGGGCACAACAGAAGTTCATACAACATTTCAATTGAAATTCAGGACTATAACATTTCTGCCCAACCTTATCCACCTTTATCTTTCTGCTTACACTGATGATCCTGGCTCTCAACAATACCAATACAGTTTTTTTTTATTTGCTTTTATCCCACATCACCTAAAACAGTGATTGAGTATCTATGCAAAATTACCACTAATAATAAGATTATGGAAAACAGTTTTAAAGCCTTTTGTTGGTAATTCCTTTTTGTTTTTAGATTACATCCCCACTAGAGATACATGGTCAAATTATTGTTTTAGTGTCACCTGGAATGAAATAGTTCCTTTCAGTATGGTTTTGCAACCAAAATCAGGTTTGTTTCATTTTACTTTCAAGGCTTTAGGGATATTTAAAATTCAGTTTTATAATTTTAAAAACGATTTACATGGTTCCAAAGTTAAATCTACAAAACTAGTACACTCAACAACTCTAGCTTCTACTTCTGTTCCTTAAGTCCTATTTCCTTCTTCCCTTATAGGGAATCATTAACTTTTTTGTGGTTAATCCCGGGTTTTTAAAATATGAAGCAAATATGTACATATATTCATATTTTACCCTCTTCTTAAATAAATGGTAGAGTACAATATACTTTTTCCTCTACCTTGCTTTTTTCACTTAAAAATACATTCTTGTAATCACTCCATAGTAGTATACAGATAATTCTCATTTCTTTTTACAGCTGCATAGAACTCACTGTGTAAATGTACTATAAGTTAATCAATCAGCCACCCTACCGATGAGTATTTGGGTTACTTCCGGTCTTTGCCATTACAAATAGTACTAAAGTGAATAGCCTTGTATAAATATCTTCTTATATTCTTTCCAGCATATCTTTGGGATAAAATTCCTAGAATCAATGGTACATGAATATATGTATTTATAAACTTCCAAAGAGTTACAGTATTTTGCATTCCTTGTTTTCCCTCAACTTCCCCAACAGATATATCATAAAACCTTTGAATTTTGCCAGCTTGACAAGTAAGAAATGGTATCTCGTGGTTTTTTTTTTTAATGAAGTAGAATTTACATACTGTGAATCGCACAGATTATGAGTTCACTGTATTGACAAACGCATATAACCATGTAACAAATATCCCATTCCAAGATATAGAATTCTTCTATCACCCCTGTGACCCTTCTCAGTCAGTTCCTCCTCCTTTTTTCCTCCCTCCTTTCACAATCACTATTTTATTTCTTTCACCAGAGATTAGTTTTGCCTAGTCTAGAACTTCATATAAATGGAATCACAGGACATATTCTTTTGTGTCTGGCTTCTTTTGCTCTGTATAGTGTTTATGAGACTCATCTGTGTTGTTGCATGTATCAATGGTGAGTTTCTTTTTATTGTTGAGCAGTACTCCACTGTATAAGGAATATACTACAATATGTTTAGCTATCCTCCTACTGACAGATGTTTGGGTTGTTTCTAGTCCTGACTATAGTAATCTCCCTTATCCACAGTTTTGTTTTCCATGGTTTCAGTTACCCGGGGTTAACCACTGTCCAGAAGCAGATGATCCTCCCTCTGATATATGGTCAGAAAGTCAACAGTAGCCTAACACTACATCACAATGCCTATATCATCCACCTCACTACTCTGAACTTTATCATGTCCCATCATCACAAGAAGAAGGAGGAGAGTGCCATATAATAAGAGAGAGAGGGAGAGAGAGACCCCTCTGTCACATAACTTTTATTATAGTATATTGTTATAATTGTTCTATTTTATTACTAGTTATTGTTAATCTCTTATGGTGCCTAATTTATAAATTATAATTTATAATTTAATTTATAATTTAAAATTATAATTAATTTATAAGCTTTATCATAGTTATGTATATATAGAAAAAAACATAGTGTGTGTGTGTATATATATATATATATATAGGGTTCAGTCCTATCTATGGTTTCAGGCATCCACTGGGGGGTCTTAGAACATGTCCACCACAGATAATACTACTGTATTAGGAATACAGCTGTTATGAGATTCTATACAAGCTTTTTTGTGTCAGTCAAGTTTTATTTGCAGTTTTTCTTATGAATGAGGTTCTGAGGACCTCTGCAAATGAGTAAGAGCCATTTACATTCCATCAACTTTTTGTTCAAAATTTTGGCCCATTTTTCTGCAGTGTTGTCCTTTTTCTTCTCTGTTTTTTACAAATTCTTTAATATTAGGTGTATTAACTATCAAATATAAGTTGCAAATTTTTTTTTTTTAGATTATTTATTTATTTATATGACAGAGAAAGACGCAGTGAGAGAGGGAACACAAGCAGGGGGAGTGGGAGAGGGAGAAGCAGGCTTCCCGCCGAGCAGGGAGCCCGATGTGGGACTCGATCCCAGGACCCTGGGACCATGACCTGAGCTGAAGGCAGATGCTTAACGACTGAGCCACCCAGGCGCCCATAAGTTGCAAATATTTTTACCAGTTTCTCATTGACTTCTACTTTGCTTATAGTGTCTTTTGCCATACAAAGGTTTGCTTTATTTTTTCATTTTTATGTAATCAAATTTATCAATCTTTTCCATTGTTTTTGCATGTTGAGGCATAGTTAGGAAAGTTTTCTTACTCTTAAGTTACAGAAGAATCCATAGATGTTTTTATTTAGTACTTCTATGGTTTAATACTCTACTTTGAACTCTATGCTCTATTTGGAATTTAAGTGTGCAAAGTATATCCAATTTTGTCATTAGCCATCTGGTTATGGAAGATGGGAAAGTCACCCTAAGATTATTTCATAAAAAGTCCCTCTTTTCCCCCAGTTATTTGAAATGTTATCTTTATTATATACTAAATGTTCTATGCAATTCCCAGTGCTGAATTTTGTTCCATTGGTCTGTCACCAATACCAAACTATTTTAATTATAGAGGCTTTAAGTATTGTGTTTTTTAATGTCTGAACCCCCAACCTCATGGCTCTACCTTTCTGGGATCTGATTAAGAAGAAAGGGTAAATGAAAAGACCAATTCTTCCCTCTTCCATCCTCTTCCCTCTTTGGAAATGGGAAGATAGTCCCATTTATTACAGAGCAGGACAGTCTGTGAAGACCACCTTTCCTGAATGCTTACAGCACGTTGGCAGCTTTGGCACATGGAGGGTACATTTCTGATCTTGTTTTCCCAGTATGTGTGTTTCATGGGATGCACCTGTCACTGGGCTCCATGACTATGCAGCACAGAGCCCTGACCAGCAGCAGACTGTCAATAGTCTTGGGTAGTGCATTTAGGATTCAAAATGCAGTCTCAAAAAGCAAAAACACAATATACACATCATTGTATGTACAGCCATCCCTTTTCTGAGCTGAGGGCCTTTACTGCCTCAGCAAAATGTTTTATGGCAGTTACTTATTTAGAAAGAAGGATATATTTCTAGCCTCCCAGCCACAGGCCCTGATCACATCCTTCCTGACACCTTATATCAACATTTCCTATATTTATAAGCCACAGGAAATGTTTAAGTTCTACTCATTAATGCCTTCTTAGAGCTGAGGTATAGCCTGGTAGGCTAACCATAAAGAAAAATCATAAAAAGAAAAATAATTTGCTCCTTCTATTTTTCAAGGTTATTTAAGGTTATATGCTAAAAACATTCCTAAGTGAGCCAGAAGTACTGGAATTAAAGATTATCAACAGCTAGATTTTTGCTGTGTTAATACAGATGCTCTCTTAATATATCTTACAAATCTTAGTAAATGCTAAGGAATCTTCTAAAAAAGAAAACCTGTTTATGTCCAATTATCTGCTTTTAATACCACTTAAAAATTAGATAAAAAGTTCCACAAATACTCCTGAAGCTACCTTTAGAATACAAACTTTTCTTCCTTTGACTTTTTAATCCCTGCTTTTACTGTCAGCAAGCAACATACCCGTTGTTGAATAGGCCAGGGTTTGGTGATGGCAGAGAGATCACAAGCTGTCATCAGCATTGCTCTGTTAAGGGAAAAAGAAGCCCAAGGCTACGATTTACTTTTTACGCAAATACATACTCTCAGTAAATAGTTACTGGTAAAAAGGTTAAATTAAATCCCCCTAAACTATGAAGACAGAAGCTTATAAAGACTAAAGAAACAGAAACAATTTCTTTGGAAGTGTGGCTGATTCAGTGATAGCAGAGTATCACTGTTTTGGTTGCCCATTGAACTACTGGAATTTGCCCTAAAACTTCATTTAGGTCCAGATTGGCACAGGGAGAGAAATCACTAACCTCTGGGCAAAAACTTGCCTGCTGTTACTATTTTTTTTCACCCTGGTATCCCATTCTCAGTGATAGGAAGATGAAAACACGCTGATTACTAATAATTAGCCATTAAAGGATAACATCAGATATCCTACTGATAGAAGTCCTAGGAGAGCAAGAATTACGGTGGCTCATCCCAATGCTGAACTCCGCACATGTAGTGACTTCTATGTGAAAAGCTCTGACTTACAAACAGTATCTGCCAGAGAAAGAGGGAAATGAGAGAACAAATTTCGTCTTTCTGTTGTCGAGAGAAGTGAAAACCATGCTGGACTCTGGTGTCGATGACAAGGTGCTCTAGAACTCAATAGCAGCTATCATATGACAGTGGTTCTGTACTTAGCGCAGTGTTTCCCATGTTGGATCCAGATGCCTGTTTGTAATAATTTTGTTTGAAGGAACAGGCAGAAAGGCCATCACTGTAATACAGAAACCCTTGCAGGGAAGGACTGGATCCCTCGTCCCTGCAGGGAAACCCAACCTAAAAGCACGTTGTTCTTAAGTATGTGAGGCAAAAAGAAAGTGGTTTTCTGCTGCTGTTCGACCTCTTCCACCAATTCTCTTGGAGAAGTGAGTGCACCAGAGATATTTTTAATCACTGTGTAAACCCACTGTCATGAAGGATTTCAGTGCTTGCTAGTATAAACTGCCTGCCCCAAAGAAGACTATGCCCCTCAGTGAGCTTCACCAAAATCTGAGAAATGAGCGCGCCTGGTGGCATTGAGCTCTAGAACTGCGAGGACTTCTCAGTAAGTGGTCCCTCGGGTAAGACTGAGCGGCGGGGATGGGCGCAGACTTGGAACTGCGGTTGGATTTCTTTTTTGTTATTGGGATAAACTGTTCACTAACTACAGTAGCATGTCTATACTTTTCTTTTTTGTTTTTTGTTTTTTAAAATTTTTATTTTTCAGTAATCTCTACACCCAACGTGGGGCTTGAACTTATAACCCCGAGATCAAGAGGCATGCTCTACGGACTGAGCCAGCCAGGCGCCCCTACACAGTTGTACTTTTCTAAGGCACTGTTATGAAAAGCATTTTGAGGCTACGAAGTCAAGCGTGATTACGCAGAACAGAACAGACAGCCGGGCATTTGCGTGTTGTTTCCTTAAAATTTGCATCTTCGTTTGAATGCTAAGTAATATCAATCCATTTAAAGAAATGTTGATTTCAAAATTGTAATAGCACTCTCCTTGGTGTTCTGAGTCATTTTTTTCTTTATGATTGACCGCTTGTTCTTTGTTATGGATCCAGTTCTTGCCATGGCAAAGGCAGGAATACTAACAGCAAAGGGATGGTATCTGCAGCTAGAAGGAAGGGACAGGTGTACGGGGGAGGAAAATGGAAATTTTGACGTTCTGACTGGGCTACTCTGCCATCACTCAAGAGAAGTAAACACTTCACAACCACCTTCTTGTTCCCACAGTCTTTGGGATGCTATTTTCAGCTATTCCATTCCAAAGAATTGGGAATATGAGCAAGGGAACCTTATAGCTTTGTATTGATCTTCCACCACATTTTAAAGGTCCTTCTAGGACAAAGGAGTGATTTATTCGCTTGCATTGGCAAATGCATTTCTTTTCAAATAAATATTCAGATTCAGCCCTTTATACAACACTTTAGAGATTTCTAACAGCCTCTTAAGATCATCCCATTGTAACAAATAATTGCAATAAAATCTGATAGTGATAAAATTAATTGGGTAGCAAAACTTCAGCTTTAAGGACAATAAACCTACTTACAAAAACAACTCTTTTTGATGAGGATCTTCCGAGTTGAATTGATTTTTTCTTATAAGTTCAAAAAATTCCCCTCGTCTCCTTGAAAATAAAGAAAAATATTTGGTGAGTACCCAGGCTCTTATTTCTTTGGTTGACAAAGAGAGTAAATTTTTTTGGAAAAAAATCTCTAACGGTTTTTTCCCATCTTAGAATCCAATATAGAAGTCATCATTTAAAAAACTAAAAATATCTCACTTTCTTCCCTTCCACCATTTTCTCTGGGTAAAACGGATTATTTTTAAATTTAAATTATTTTTAAATTATTATTTAACTACGGATCACAAATAATGGTAATTTCGATTCTTTTTTATTATTATTATGTTATGTTAATCACCATACATTACATCATTAGTTTTTGATGTAGTGTTCCAATGATTCATTGTTTGTGCATAACACCCAGTGCTCCATGCAGAATGTGCCCTCTTTAATACTCATCACCAGGCTAACCCATCCTCCCATCCCCCTCCCCACTAGAACCCTCAGTTGGTAATTTCAATTCTTAAACATGATTTTAAGAAAATGAAACAATACAAGTTAAAGACCTGATGCCAAGAATGACTTAAGAGATTTTAAGTGTATGGCATAATCAGATCTATATGGCTTCAGTTTAATTTCATTTATCTTACACATTAGGGTATAGGGTAGAAAAATGTTCATAACAATTATTCTATGTCAGTATAAAGTGGCGAAAGCCTTCTGAAGCAAAGACCAAGTAAAGTGTCCACTGATATTCACTCTACGTGCCCAGCACCGTTAAGCATCTTGGGAAGTTATAAGGCATGAGTCCTTTGGACAGTGTTTAAAATCTAGTCGGAGACACAAAACAAACATAAGAAAAACTTATATAACAAAACTGACTGTACGTGATTTGAGTACCAAAACTGAAAAATAGGTTTCATAAGGGTTTAGAGGTGAGACCCGTGTGGCCTGGAAAGGCTGGGAAGTCTTTGTGGTTACAGATATTTTTAGTCTTGGTAATCTGATAATCTTAATTCTGCAATCATCTGAAATCAACTGAAGTTTGCTGTATTTTCTTTTACCCTGATTAAAGTGCTCCAAAACCCAACGACGCGGACCCTTTTAGATGTGGTCACTTTCAGATGTACAATAGTGGATGTCTGGAATGTGACGTTGTGTGTCTCTTCTGTTTGTTTTTACTTCTCATCAGAGTGGTTAAAGCCATGGATGTGAGTCTCTGTGCAGAGGGAGAGAGGGTTGGGCTTCAGGGAAATCCCACGAGTGTGACCACCAGACTCCCCTCACTCCTACAAGTGCACCAAAGATCTCGGTCTGCATGCGGGAAACCAATACCTGCCCAAAGGCAGCAAAGGCTTTTCTTGCTTCTAGAAAGGCAGTTTAATTATAAGCAAATGCATACACGCATGACAAATACTACCATAATGCACACTTTAATTTTCGAGTCAGTAACTTCACTAATTAAAGTTCTACATTAATACTCTTCTGCCAGAATCAAATAAAAAGAAACAAGATTTACTTCTCTGCACTTAGCTCCTTTTCCTGCCCACCTAGGCTTAGATGACAGTATAAAGAACTGTAACAAGGTCAGAAGCTGGGGGAGTGAAGGAAAGGAGGAAAAGCAAACAGGCTATATAACCTTTAGGTTGCACAACCTAGCTTGCAACGACCGTGGGACGGTAATTTACTTTGTACAAAGCTTCAGAGACATAGCAGTAGATCAACAGCACAAATAACTCTGTATTCTGTAACTTCTAGCATTAAGTGGTAAGTCAAAGGAGAAGACTTTCCTGGCTTCCCCTAAGAAACCGCTCCATAGTTTGAAAAACAAGACATTTGACTTGCCAGGACATTTGTCTTTATAATCTAAAAATTTCCCAACGTGCATTTTAAAAGTTTGGAACAATGCAAACACTTCCAAGACCTATTTATCTCAGAATATTTCTTAAAACTTACTTAATGTACAGTGCTAGGTCTGTAGCTAAAATAGCTTGCTTGATCATTCTCAACGTGGTCTTATATTCTTCAATGGAGAGGCCACTGAGGATCTGATTGCCCTTTATAAAAAAGAAAACCATCATTAGCACTCCATCTGGAGAAGCTGCTGACGAGAACAAAATCTGAAGATAGAGTGACGTATCTTAAACACACGCTTAGTGTTCTGGACTCATTAATACAGAAGACACCTGCTTACTTAGAGTAAATGCCATGAAAGGATGTTTGCCTTCTATGCTCCCACCCCCACCACATTGTCCCATAAGAAAAGACAGCTTCATAATGGTGCATCTGCCTACACATGCATGTTTTTCCAAATCTAATATCCCTTGGGCCTTAGTCCAGGCCTAACATCTAATAACTATATATCTTTGTCCTTTGGGCAGGTGAATTGCTATAATATAACAGCAAGAGAAAGCTTTGAAAAATCAAAGCCATATTAATGGACATGAAGAATGGAGTAGTGAAATCTTTAAACAATTGATTATTAAAGTTCATAGTTCTCTATGGTTTTTGTAATAAACTCAGTAACATTTTTTTGGTGCAAATTTATATAATTTAACTTAATCAATATCGAGAACAGTGTGTATTCTTTAGGAACACGCCAATATGGATGGGTACAGAGCATGAGCCAAAGGTGTGCTTACTGGTGATAAAAAGCAAACATGGGTTGAAATGTCTAAAATGTGGCTAATCCAGCTGTAAATAATGGAAAATTTTTGCTATATAACCATTTTTTAAAAATTTCTTGTCTGTAATTTAAAGCATAGTGGTTCTCTCATCTTGAACTATGGAAAACATTCTTTGGGTACTCAGAATATCCTCAAAACAATATCTGTAAATTAAGTCAGATGTGCTTCCTAAATCTCAGGTCCAAGAAAAAAACCCAGAGATGTAGGAATGAGACCTGGAAGCAAAGGATTTGTTCTGAAGACAGGGAAACTGCTGAGTGCCAGAGGCCAGGGCCAAAGCACTGGTTCGAGGGTAACTAGATGCCAACATTGTGGTGTGTATCTAATTAATGAATCTGTGATGGTAACCATATACATTGTTTTTAACTATGAAATCATTTTAGATTCTAGGCTAGAAAGAAAACTATTTAGAAAATAACTCCTGATACTTTTATTTAACATAAAACAATTTCAAATGGAAAAGGAATGATCTTTTGGGGTTATATTTTTATTTTCCCTTCCAAAAACACAGACTGTAAATTCTTATGTTTTGGTGCTTATAAAGACAGAATATATACATGTTCTTATAATTTGAGGCCAGCTATATATATATATACAACCAAATTTCTTGTGAGTTAAGTAATAACATGTTACTTAGTAAGCTATGTTATTTAATAACCTGGGTACTTCTGAGAGAGATATTGTTAAATATGCTTTAGAAAAAGGTTAGCATGTTTTCTTTCTTTAAAACTGAACAGGATATTAAAATGAAAGTTTTATATTTTTATTTTTATTTATTTTTAAAATTTTTTAAAAGATTTTATTTATTTATTTGACAGAGAGAGACACAGTGAGAGAGGGAACACAAGCAGGGGGAGTGGGAGAGGGAGAAGCAGGGAGCCCGATGCGGGGCTCGATCCCAGGACCTGAGCCGAAGGCAGATGCTTAAAGACTGAGCCACCCAGGCACCCCTGTATTTTTAAATGAGGCACAGAGATAGCAAATCCCAAGGAAAGTACAGATGTTTCTACTACCACACAATATATAATTCCTGGAAAGTCTCCGTTCTGAAACACTACACACTAAAAATAACATGGTTTGTGGGACAAATAGTGTTGGGGCAGATCACACAGAACCCGTGCAACTTTATAACCAGAGCATAAAGCAGACTGAAGATTAGTGCATCTGGAGGTAACATGGACGGTTCAGGCTGGCCAGTCTGGAGGCCCTTCGAGAATAGTCAAGACACACAAAACAAGGGAGTGGAAACGCTGGTTTGTGGGGGCCCAGAGACAACGCGGATGGGACTGGATCACGGAGATGGCGGGGCTGCTTAGGCGGGCACCGAAGGAAAAGCAACCTCCTAGGAGCCTAAAGCGAGCAGTCCAAAGCAAGGGAGCATGCCTCAGGTGCAAGTGACCATTTTCAACACTCTTGCAATAGGACAGGAAGGGTGCATGAGCAAAAGCCAAGGGGAGGGATTTTTTTCTTTCTTGCTGAAGGTCAAAATTTAACTCCCATAATTTTGGTACCTTACCCGAGAATGTGTGTAGGAAATACAATTGTACGCTTATGCTAATGTCATTCAAGCACCAATCACACATGAACTAATTCATATTAAACAATCACATACTTTAGCAATCTGTATGAGACTGTATGCAGAATTTATAATGAGGTTACTCAACTGGTTGTATAACTCTTTTTTTAAAAAAGATTTTATTTATTTATTTGACAGAGAAAGACAGCGAGAGAGGGAACACCAGCAGGGGGAGTGGGAAAGGGTGAAGCAGGCTTCCCGCGGAGCAGGAAGCCCGATGTGGGGCTTGATCCCAGGGCCCTGCGATCATGACCTGAGCCGAAGGCAGATGCTTAACTGACTGAGCCACCCAGGCGCCCCTGGCTGTATAACTCTTAACCCCTCACCCCACGCTAGATGTTTAGGGAGAGGTGAGGTCGTGTTCCCTCTCATCTTAAGTAAGAGAGGAACATGAAGTCCCTCCATGTGTCTCCTGTAGTGTAGTGGGGGTGGGAGGGGCCACAGTGGTCTCGTGTCTCATTCCTGTCTGGAAAATCTAAAAGGCAAGACCCAGGTTAACTAGCCACTCTGACTTTGGCAGCAAAGGAGAGGTTACTACTTGCATTCTCTGAGTTTTGGAGGCGGGGGGTTCATTTCTGCCCTGTCCTTTTCAAGAGGACCGCAAAGAAGGCTAAAGAACCTTAGCAGCAAGGAGTCAAGTGAGCAATCCGATTTTCAGGAGCTGAGGAAGGAGCCATAAATAAAGCAGACAGAGATGATCATTCACATTAAAGAAACATCTGGTAGAAAAACCCCACAAGGAGGGAGCTTGGCAGGGATCATGAACTTACCCACAAGAAAATAATTTGGTTTAAACATCTACCAGGCCCAAAGAGTGAGGCACTCCTAACAGCACCAGTCTGTTGAGAATGTTCTTGCCCATTTTCTTACCTATTTCCCCTTCCTACTCTGCAAGTCTGGAGGGGTAGGAAACTACATGGGGGTTTAGGAATGAGGAAGGAGTTAGAAAGAACACAAGGTAGGGATGAAAGAAGCCAACCAGAGCAGAAAGGGGAGAACCCGAACCTTTAAACCAAGTCCAGAATCCCGACTATTACACAGGACCGGACATTTTGGTTTCTAAATTGAGACCTATATACTATATTTTGGGACTTACGGTAATTAGAAGGCTTTTACTTAAAAAGAATGACCAGAAAATGGGGCGCCTGGGTGGTTCAGTCTGTTGAGTGTCTGACTTTTGATTTTGGCTCAGGTCATGAACTCGGGGTCATGGGATCAAGCCCTGCATTTGGCTAGCGCTGGGCATGGAGTCTGCTTAAGATTCTCTCTCCCTGGGACGCCTGGGTGGCTCAGTCAGGTAGTATCTGCCTTTGGCTCAGGTCATGATGCTGGAGTCTTGGGATCGAGCCCCACATCTGGCTCCCTGCTCGGTGGGGAGTCTGCTTCTCCCTCTCCCCATACCCCACACGTGCTCTCTCTCTCTCTCTCAAATAAATAAATAAAATCTCAAAAAAAACAAAGATTCTCTCTCCCTCTACCCCTCCACCATCCCCCGGCCAACACGCGCATGCTCTCTCTCTCTCTAAAAAAAAAAAAAAAAAAAAAAAAAAAAGAAAGAAGAGTGACCAGACAAGTTATGGGCCTCCCAAGTTTTGTTTTAGGGCTCAGAGAAGAACTGGTACCAGCGAGCAAGCGTAAAAAGATGGAGGTAAAATTGCGTTAAGATTATATACCATGCATTGTGCCTGTTCTACAAAACAGTTACAACTTTCACTTTTTTCTTACATAAAGGTAATACATGCAGATAGCAGATAGTGTGAATAATGAACAAATCAAAATGAGAACATAAAAAGTATTAAGAATTTAACTATATAAAGACAACCTTTGTTAACGTTTTGGTGTACATTATTTTACTTGCCTTCGCATAAATTTGTCCAGCGTAGCATATCATATGCTTTTTTACACTGATAAATATTCATTTAACCGAACTGTTGAATAGCTCTATTCCTTAACATAACAGTTTGTGAGTGGTCAGAAGATTCAATAAAAAGAGGAACAGGCGTGGTTTTGTGAAAGCAAACCTTTGAAAGAGAGCTGTATAAGCCACTTCGTTTGAGAAGAGAAAAAGGAAAATTAACTGCGAGCCATAAAATACTAGCTTTGCTTGTTTCTAGTTTGCAAAAACCAAATAGAGGTGAGTAACCAGATACCCTTTATCAGGCAACATTTAGACAGTCTTGGTTGTCTACAGAAGCGAGGCTGGGAAGATTTTAAATGTTTTGGCTTTGCCTTCCTTACCCAAAAAGGAATAAAGCATGCTCAAGAATTTATGGTGCTGGGAATAAATCCAAAGCTTAAAAATAAAACTGAATTTATAAAGCTCTCCTTTAAAATTCCACAACCATAAAGTAGGTACTTACTGGACTATTAAGGATCATCAGGCACTGGTCAAAATGATGATGCTCCATGATTGAATGGCAGTAGAGTTGAGCAAGTGGGTGTTCAGTTCTGAAAAATATTTTGTTGAAAAGAGAAAAACAGTTTAAAAATTACCCATTTCCCCCATATATCAGTTTCTTCATGTCTTCTTAATGCTAGTTAATGAAAAAAGAGGCTACTGCACAAAATTAACCAAACTAACAATTTTCTCTTCTTTGGCTGAGGAAAACAGTGAGTTAATCTCTGGGGAAGACAGAGTCAAGTTGTTTTCAAATACCAGAGTAATTGGTGCCAGTTCAAAGTACGAACAATTTCACTGGTTTTAATATTGATAAAATAGTAGAAGGAATGAGAACAAAGGACTAATTCCTCTAAACATGAAAAAAAAAAATCTCTGAAATACTTGTACCAATTATATTTTCCAATTTCAAAACTGCAATTAATTTACAATCCGAAACAAATGTAGAGCCAGTCTTTCCTCTGAAATAAGGCTGAAGGTGAGCATAGTCACGCGTGCCTACATCGCCAAGAAGACTGGACTGAGGTGGGCTGATCAGGCATGAGTGCTGAAAGGCACAGAAAAGGGGCAGAGTCGGTGCATATCCCCCTTTGAAGGGAGGAAGCAGACGGCTGAGTCAGAACAAGTGCCCCATGTGGGATCCAAGTTATTTCAGTGTAGGATATCCCGCGAGCTCGTTAACTTGAACTTGGGGAAAATGGTAGAGACCATTTGGCTGAGTGAAGGGAAGGATACTCTACTCAGTTCATTATATGTAACGGGGCAGTCACAAATCAAGTTCTAAAGCATGACAAGCACAGTCCTCTGCCTCATCTTTCTCATGACCCTTCACATGTGAATATGAAGCACCATTTTCACTATTTTTTTCTTTAAAAGAAAAAGTTAGAGTTCCTGCAAGTCTCTGTTTCTCAAATTTACAGAACAGGGCTTTACGAATTGTAAAGTACAAACAACCCAAGTGTTGGGTAATACAGTTGACTTGTTATTTCTTTATTCTACTATATGAATCGATAATTTACGTATCATTTACTTTGAAGATAGAGAAGCTGCCCAACACTGAAGGAACGGAACACAGGAAGAAACTGAGTAGAGTAAGAGATGCTTAAGGGAAAACAGAAACAATAAAAGGGAAATAAAGGTAAGAGAATGGGGAATCTCATCTATTCCTGCTTAATCTACTACTGATACGGCTGGCCCCCAAACCTCCATTTTTTGTGCTGTTGTAACTTTTCCCAAGTTAACTCCTGCCTGTCTTCTTTGCTCCTTCCATGTTTAGGGAGTTGTATGATGGACCAGATACTGTGCTTATCATCGGACAACGGGAAGACAATGGATGGAGTAAAATGAGCAGATTTATAAAAAAAAAAAAAAAAAAAAAAGATAAATTTGCTGGAATCAAAACTGGAGACTACTGGAAGTTAGTTAGGAGACTACTGGGAAGATAGTAGTCCCAGTTCTAGTAACATCGGTACAAGACAGCCCAGAGTCAGGTGACGGGATCCTGCATATCGAGGAGCAGTTATCCGAAAACTATTTAGGAGGTAGGAGTTGGCAATGAATCCCGAGGTGGGGACCCAGCAGGAATATTCCTGGGGAGAAACTATGCATGCCAAGTGTCTGCCTTGTCATATACCGACAGAGGAAAAACGGGAGAGAATGATTAGGGATGGGAGGTGAAGGCGGGAAGATGTCTAGTTGAGTGTTGCATCTGTTGATTTTAAGGTGCCTGAGGGTCCACCAAGTGTTTAATATAAACGTCTGTACTCGGGTCTGGGCTGGAGATGCAGGCTTGGAACACATCAACTGCACATGGTAATAATCCACGCCACGGGTAGTTGAGGCGCTGCTGAGTACTGGAGGGCCCAGGGTAAACAGCATGATGGCCTCCCTCTGCCTTCTGCCTTGTAGTCTACGTTCTCTACTTTGGCCAGCGCCTTTTCTCACCATTCGGACTAGCTTTGCTAAAGTCAACTTCAACATGACAATTGCAGCCTTCCCGATTCCCTTCACTTCTAGAGTATCTGTTTATTTTCATTTACACAAGAAATTCAAGGACATATGGTATTAGTTTAATGTCCATTTTGTTCTGCCAGTCGTTAGCCGTTTATATGTCTATTACCTTGTTAGACTGTAAGCCTCTTGAGCTTGGTAGGATCTGTTTTCCCTAATGATAATAATTACCATTTCCTGAGAGCCTCGAACATGTCAGGTGCTGTGCTAAGTAGTTTATATTTAATTTTTATTTAATATGGGACATTTCCATTCTCCACATCAAAATCCTCAGCCCACCTCTGACTCCAGCGGGCTGGTGCCACGTTGAGTTTCCTGCGCAATTTAACAGACTCCCTGCAGGGGTCAATTAGAAGGTGCTTTGCCACTCACTGGCCTAGTTAGAAGCTGGCCCAGAAATGCGATTAGGCGGACGCAACACGAACATGCCTAAAATGTCGAGCGCACTTTACATTTTTAGACAATGCAGAAAGGACTGTTTCATATTAGAAAAACTCGGGCTGTGGGATAGATTAATGCAAATTATGTGTGTTTGCCTTTACTTATGTTCTAAAAATACGGATTTATGAATCAATAAAAGGGTGACAAATGCCCCAAGTTTCCTGTTTACAAAATATTCGTGGACACCAATGTATTCTACGTTCCGTTGCTTTTTACTCTTTCAAACACAAGGCTGTGTTGCTTCTTTCTATGACATCCTGTCCGAGGGACCCGTGTAGGTCACTGCTGCCACCAAATTTTATGCCCACACTCCTGCATTTTCCTCTTGTCCTGCAGTCGTTGGTCCGTCTCTGAGAGAGGCGTCAGGACGCCAGTGCCCAAATCAGAACGATGTTCTAGAAATAGAAAGCCTCAGAAATCAATAGAAAATGTAAGCTCTGGGAGAAAAACAATGCTTGCTGCCCTAGGATTCCTTTTTACAGACTCTTAACAACCGTCCTTGATCCTGCTTCTCACCCACGCAGATGGCTCTGGGCTCGGATCTCTTAACTAGTCTTCTTCATAAGCCACATCAACCCCACTGAATTCTCTCTCTCCAAAGCATCACTGCTGTATTCGAGCAGCCGGGGGTTAATTTACCTTCGCGTTCTCCGTGATCACATTAGATGCCACGGATGCTCAAGCTGATGATGCATTTGACCTTTGACCCTAGTTCTCTGACCGCCGTGACCCTACTGATAGCCTCTTTTCCCGTCAACAATACGTACGCCCTTCTTTGTTCCGCAGCTGCTAGGTGCTGCTAGACGGAGTATTTTTGCTGCTGCCTGCTCCATGTCCCACCATGGCACAAAGCAAGATCTTGAATTCCTATATGTCCTTAATAGTATCCCCCTTTGAAAATGCTAAAACCGGGGTACCTGGGTGGCTCAGTTGGTTAAGCATCTGCCTTTGGCTCGGGTCATGATCCCAGGGTCCTGGGATCGAGTCCCGCGTTGGGCTCCTTGCTCAGTAGGAAGCCTGCTTCTCTCTCTGCCTCTGCCCCTCCCCCTGCTTGTGCGCGCTCTCTCTCTCTCTCTCTCTCTCACTCTCTTTCTCTCAAATAAGCAAAATCTTTAAAAAAAAAGAAATGAAAATGCTAAAAACTGGAGAGCATTTACTCTGTGCTGGGTACTGTTCCAAGTCCTTTACATTTATTTATACTCCTTAATCCTTGTTAAAACAAAACAAAGCAAAACAAACTGCAAGAGAGATGCTGTCATTGTTCCACTGCACAGAGAAGGAAATAGAGAGAGGATGTTAAATGACTCGCTCAAGATCAAATGGAGTCGGTATTTGCTTGTGCACCCAGGTATCTGGCTCAAGTTGGTCCTTAACCACCGTAACCATCATAGCTCCTGAGGGGTGGTCTAAGGACTAACTGAACTCATATATAAAGTACTAAAAAGAGTTCCCAGCGCCACATGGTTAAGAGCCATATTAAGTGTTCACTTCTATTATTATTATTATTATTATTAGCTAGTGACATTAGGACTCCTTGAACTTGCACTTTTTGCATATTGAGAAACTCCAGCCTCTCAAT
This sequence comes from Phoca vitulina, assembly GCF_004348235.1. NCBI lineage: Eukaryota > Metazoa > Chordata > Mammalia > Carnivora > Phocidae > Phoca > Phoca vitulina. Next base: position 93,356,934 of record NW_022589706.1, read on the forward strand.
CCCTCCATCCTAATCGGGAATGATCTCATTCCTGGCTAATACAGACTCTACCCAGCTGAACTTCACAAACTGTGCTTCCTGTGCTGTGTCTCCTGTCCTGTGGAGGCCCTCAGAGCCAGCTGACCGTCTACCGTCACCTCGCCAGGCCAGGACTCCAGCTCATTGCCGTTCTGGTAAGCGGGGAAAACCAGGGTACAGACCCAGGACAAAGACATGGTCTGTTTATGGTTACCAGAAATTCTTTTGTTCTAATTTTATGGGAACTTGAAAAAAAAACCCGTTCCTTTAATCATTTTACTTCTTCTAAGTACCATCGTATTTATTATTTTCTCCCCATTGCCAACACTCCTCTCCCTTCTTTCTTGTCCCTTCCTCCCTAAGTACACACACACACACACACACACACACACACACACACACACACTTCCCAGTTCCTCCATTTTCGTCAATGGCTCCATCGCTGTTTCAGTTTCTTGGGCCACGAGACATGATTTCCCCCTCCCTTCATGCATATAAGCATCTGTTTAATATTAAATGGAAAAACATTTCTCCCTCCATCTCTTCCTCTCTGTAGCCAGTATGTGATGGTCACCATGTACGTGGCTGTTCTAACTGCTTCCTAGCTGAACTCTGTGCTTCTAATTATTACCCACTGCACCTTGTATTTGACTTTTAGTCTTTCCTTCCTCAACAAGGTCTTTATTACCCACTGCAGTGGCTCCTCGTTTCTTCACTCTACCACATCTCAAGCTCGCTGATTAGTTTTATAGCTCTCCCTCCAAGGGGCTTCTACCTCTACTTGTTCACCCTCTTACTCTCCATCCCGAGTCAGTGAGCCTTTGGACTCTGCATGGGCCAGGAAGCCATCGCTGGTCCGTGAGAATGCCCACCCACCTCAGACTGTTTCTGGGATATCTTTATCCTCTCTCCTCTCCAAATCCTACCCACTTCTTAGGATCCACTTTGTCTCACTTGGTCTATTAACAGTGGAGATGGACTGCACGAGTCTTGACCCATCTCCTCTGCCGAACACTTATGGTCCACATTACTAAACAACTCAGGACTTACTGGGTATTTTCTTATATTGATCACCAACTGTTTCATGAGACTACGAAAATTACTTAATAACAGGAAACACATTTTATACTCTATAGCTCTCTTTCTGCCTAACAAAGTGCCAGCCCCTAGTAATTGCCCATTAGCCGGCTGCCTAAAATGTAGGACACTTTCATTCTATTCTTTTATAAAATACCAAACTCGAATCTAACGAAATAAATGCATCCACGACAGTCTTCTTATATTGACTGCAGGCCTAATGCAAGAGGTTTCTCAACATGAGCCGAGTGTTACACTGTGCTTTCTCTAGTGGATGTCTGTGACATTTTGTCCCCATTACTGCCTGTTTTTAAAATAATACTTTAATATCTATCTGAAACCACTCTTTGTTTTACCCGCCCAAATGGGAGAAGAAAGCACAACAGTGAATTCTCTCTCCAAATATTTCACTGGCACACTTGCAGTACTCCTCATAATGACAGTTTTCCTAATCAAGGAAGCCATCAAAGGACCAAATAATGGGTCAAAACATGGTTTCCTATACATCTTACTTCAAATTAATTTTCTGAAAAGATGTTCAAGAAGAACGAATGACAGAAGTTCAGTTTCTAACTTTGCTACCACATGAGGGCTCTTCATCTTTTTGATATATTAGTTTCATTTCTGTGCCTTCTCTGATTGTGATGGTTTTCTTCACGTAGTGTTTGAATACGGACGAGGTCGGACACCGTATACCTTTTTACAAGTTAGCTCTTTATACGGGAATGTTTATGGTACTCTTATTCCCCCAAGAGTTCCCTGGTTAAGAAAATCCTCCTGAAGTATCACTAAGGAAAGAAAAAAAAAAGAAACATCCCTGGTAAATTCTTGGTTTCCTCTACTCAAACCACAGAGATGTAGGAAGAAATAAAAATCTCTGAAGCTCCTTTAACTTCTTTCTTAAAGTTACTCTTACTTGGTGGAAGTCTGCTTTGTGGTGTGTGTGAAGGCAAGATTCTGCAGTCTATGAATTTTTCCCAGGACTTTTTTTTTTTTTTTTTTGAAGAGAAGATGACGTTTCTCCAGATGTTTTTCCGGGTAATTATTTTTAAATAAACGAAGGAAAAATAGCTGAGTATTTTTCTTCACTCTAAAGCAGGGCAACATGGCATCCTGGATCCGGCCATACGCTGACAATGTTAGGTTCAGCCCTGAGGTACGGACGTGACACAGCACGGCCGGCTCGGGACTTCCGGCTGCCCTCGACCCGCGCTAAACATCTTTTCATGTCGTTGTTCTCTTCCGTAATTACTGCCGTGTCAGTGTGAGGCTCAGGAGCACGATCGCGTGGTGGAGCACAGAGGACAAAGGACATGGCTTCCAGTCTGTTCCCCACAATGTTTCCTCTTTAAGTTCAGATCTTAAAGAGGAAAGAGCCAGTCCCTGACACTCGGGCAAGAGCTCGCTACCTTTTCCCATCAGAGGTCAGCAGAGGACACGGTGGCCGCATCACTACAATTCTTGTTACATGAAGTTTTCCATTTATTTAGATAAAGGGAAGGTGGTTCGAGAGCTCTCTGAAATTCCCTCAAGATACCAGACATCTGGAATTTCCTTAAGAGGTCTACCCATTAGTTGCATCACTTGCATACATAAAAAAAATGCTCAGTAGTAAGAGATTTTGCCATTAAGATGTAGGCTTTTCAACTACGTTGCTACAGGTAAATAAACACGTCCCAGAGGCTCAAAATCTGACGAAAAGTGATGTCACCTTTATCATCTCATTTGTCATTGCAAATGTCACTTAAGGATGGCCCGGGAGGGAGCCTGAAACACTTGTCTCGAGTTAGTATCTGCTCTGAAAATCAGCCAAAAAGCAGGCTTCTTCTTTTTTTTTTTTTTAAAGATTTTATTTATTTGACAGAGAGAGACACAGCGAGAGAGGGAACACAAGCAGGGGGAATGGGAGAGGGAGAAGCAGGTTTCCCGCGGAGCAGGGAGCCCGATGTGGGGCTCGATCCCAGGACCCTGGGATCATGACCTGAGCCGAAGGCAGACACTTAACGCCTGAGCCACCCAGGCGCCCCAAAAAGCAGGCTTCTGATGTTGAGAGGACTATCACTAGCATCTGCTGCGAAGACTTAACACTGAAATATGCACCACGCATTCCATCTGGTATTGATCCGTGTTCTCTCTTGAGACTGACATCAACCCTATGAGGGAGGTAAGCTGTTGTCTCCATTTTGCAGATCAGGAAACTGAAGCACGGAGAAATAAGCTGCTTTGCCCAAGGTCACACGGGTACCATGTGGCAAAGGTAGGGTTTGCATCCTGTCTGACTGCAGGCCCCAACTTGCCAACACTGCGCTGTACTGTCTTCACTGAGACCAAAAGCCTCCTTCCACTGAGTGCTCATTAAGTACTCGGGATCGCGCTAAGCACTTTTCAAATATTATCTTCTCTACTTCAGGGTAAAACTCTATCTTTTTTGAACTAGTCTTAGTATATTGTTTTCTAATGAAGCTCTTAAGCTGGGTAGACATAAACTAAAGCAAAACTCTTGGTAATTATCTTGTGAAATAAGATTCTCAACACAAAGATTTTTTTGAACTTCAGGCCAGAAATGTTACCAACGCAATGCTGGATTTGGATTTTTTTCCATTTCCCTTAAGTAAAACCAGAGTACATTATGGGGCCTCGATCAACTGAAATCTGGTACCATCAAATTTTGCTGCTTTTACTTTAAAAAAGACAGCCCTAGGGGCGCCTGGGTGGCTCAGTCAGTTCAGCGTCTGCCTTCAGCTCAGGTCATGATCTCAGGGTCCTGGGATCGAGCCCCGAATTGGGATCCCTGCTCAGCGGGGAGTCTGCTTCTCCCTCTCCCTCTGCCGCTCCCCACTGTTCCGTGCTCTCTCTCTTGCACGCTCCCGCTCGTTCGCTCTCTCTCCCAAATAAATAAATAAAATCTTAAAAAAATAAGTAAAAAAAAAAAAAACACACACACACACAAAAACCAGCCCTAGAATTTAAAAGAAACATTTTCTTCTTTAGCTGGGGAAAAGGCGCCTTACCGCTGTATGTAAGAGTTATTCACACCACGGTGGTCCAAGTCATGGCTGAGAGTAGCAATCAGCAGGGCGAGTATCTCCAGGTCAGTCAGCTTGCTCTGCATGACCAAAGACGTCAGTGGAAAGAAAGAGAAAGACAATTTGGTAAAGTTCGTTATTCTACCTCTTTTCACCAACCATGTGTTTGTTTTTCCGAGTGCTTTTCACATGTGCTTCTTTATGGTCAGAAAGGACCCATGGGAGAATGCTATTCTGCAGGGCATCAGTGGTACTTTGTCTTCAGAAGGGGATTATTATAAATGTCATTTATCAACAGAAAAAGTTGAAGTGCTTCAAACAATCCAAAATCTGTCCACCTACAGTAAATAGCATTAACTCTACATTATCTACATATATGGGGAATCATCAAAATAAACTTGAACCGGTTGTTGCCTCTCTGACTTCTAGGTGCCTGCAGATTCTGCTCCCCTCACTCTCTGCTGGTAGTTGCTAGATCCTTCAGGAACAGAGACAATGTGAATATTAAGCAAAACAATACATAAAAAAGAGGATTAGAAATGAAAATCTGGCTTTAAAAAGTTGCACAATATGTTCCAAAGCCAAACAGAGGTTATTTTTGTAATATCTGCCATTTGTATTATTTATCCTGCTGGTCTCCTTCATCAGTAAGAAAACAAGTTGAAATCATTATCAGCTCCACTCTGCTGGAAACTCAACATTCTACATAGTATGTTTATAACATCAGACAAAAATCATCATTTTGTTATTCTTCATAAAAAAGCAAGGACGGTCTTCAGCAGTATAATCCTGATGACCTTTCCACAGCCCAAAATAAGTTGATCCTATTTTTTATAAATGTTTGCTATGGCAGGGAAATACTACTATGGTATTTCATACGGCCTCTTGGACAACAATCCCTTCTTTTAGCTCTAGCCAGTTAAAATGTGCTCCTTATGGAAATAGAGACAGAGAATAACATTTTCAGAATTTACTTTTTTTTTTTTTTTAAAAGAGCATGGAGGCTCTGAATTAAAAACAGTTATATGATGGATGCCTAGAATCACTTACCTAGAATAACTAGTAGATTCCCACTGAAGTTAGAATCTAAGGACAGAGTTATGGATAAAATTTGGCCTGGAAAGGAACGAATTACTTGAACGTTTTCTGCATTGATCTTCCTTGTACACAGTCTCTGGTCAATGTATATGATATTAAAACCTTTTCCATGAAATACTACTTATAAAATTTAACTGAGTGCTCCAGAGAAAATGCGATAGAGAACCCCGGACTTATCTATGAAGCCACTTGAGTGGTTTTCGAGGAATTCTATTATGGAGCAAGTTGAATGGGAACAGGAGGAATTTGATACTTTTTCTTATACTGTAGAAATTTCCTCCGGAGAAAGTATTTGCCCAAAGACTATTAAATTTAACATGAAGTTATTTTAAGGATTTTTAAAAATATGCCATATATATTACATGTGAAGGAAAATTAATAACTAAGTATTTTGCCACTCTAGTCTTCAATTAACAAGATGTCATTTATTTTGTAAGTGGCAACAAACATTAATCTAATCATCATTAGTGCACATCCAACAAAAAAACCTGAAAGAATATGCTGTAAATTTTACTACCAAAGCAAGAAGAGGTCTTAAATATAAAAACAGCTCTAGAAAGTACCTGAATCTTGCCTGCTTTTAGAGCAGCAAACATGCACTGAGCTGTATTAAAGGCGTGTCTCCAATTATGATAGGCAACATTCTTCCGATAATTCTTCTTAACACTTAAAATCCACCTGCAAAGAACCTTTAGGAAAAAAAGCATAAGTAGTGACACTACTTGCTAACATTTACACATATCTACTATGTTCCAGGAACTGTACAAAGCCTTTACCTCTAACCCTCAGGACTCTAGGGCAGGCACTACTACTCTGATAATTTTACAGATGAGGAAATGGACATTCAGAGTGGCAACTCTCCCAAGGTCACATTGCTTGTAAAGGAAGGAGCTAAAATTCAAACTTGAGCAGCTGGACTTCAGAGCCCACCATGTTCACCACCGTGCTAACTAAACGAGACGTAAAAGGCAAGAGAGCCTTAAGGAAGGTATTTTTGGCATGGGGTAGGGAGGGCACTGACTAGCTTTTTAAAAGATATTGTGTCCATGTGCCATCAATTAGGAGAATCCAAATAGTCAGCTATGTATGGATTCACTCTTAGAAAGTCATGGAAATAGCCACTCTCAAGTTCTTCTCATGCTCCCAGTTTTTAGTTCTGCAAAGGTACAGGGTGCAAGGTTGAGCGGGTGGGTTGGGCGCTGAGATACAGAGCAAGCGGCCAAGCACAGAATGGAGCTCCCAAGTCCTGAGGCAATCAGCAGGTCTTTTGTCCCTTTTAAACGACGCTTAAGTATTCAGGCAGAGTTACTGCTTGGTTACCAAGAAGTAATTTTTAAAAATATATATGCAAAATAAAGCCCTGGGGTCCCTATGAAAAAGATTTATTTTAAAAGATGGGAAAAAAAAGAAGACAGACTTCAGAAAATCTCAAAAGCTGGGTTTAATTCAACTTCTAAGTAGTGTATTCAATAAAGTCCCCAGAGACTCATGGGCCCTCAGCATAGTTATTTTTTGTTTGTGTTAGCATCAGAGTCTGCCTCTCTTCAATTCTGAATGATTTACTATACTTTGGGGGATCTGTAAAAATAAATATGTGCTTCTTCCTACGTATATCACTGGAGATACTTCAAACACAAAGAGCATCGCCCTGGGGTATGGAAAAAGTACCAGGGAAAAGAATGTTGCTCTAACAATATTCAACACAGAATGACTGGCTGCAGAAGTAGGCCAAAAACAAGGTTTCCTCTTTGTTGGTAGAAATTGCTTAGACAGGATTTGGTAGAAAATCAGTGCTTTCATAACCCTCCTTTTCTTTTCAGGTCTTTTTGTTCCTGTTCTATAATGCAGTTCACAGGGAATTCTGATAACAAGCAACCTGAATGTCCCTTAGCTCTTGCATCTCCAAGTCACCCTATTTAGCAGAGGATTTCTGTGTGTCTAAGACTGACATTCGTTAATCCCAAGTACAGTGCAGTTCCTTTCACCATGACCATTTCTGAACAAAATCAGCTGGAAAGCTGATAGTTTTGTCTTATTGGCAGAATTTAAGTAAGAGCTCTAAACTTGCTTGGATATGCTTAGAAACTATGAAGTGTTATAGAAAATTACCGGTGATGAATTAAAGAATCAAGGAAAATAAGCAGGAAAACCCAGAAATTTAACCGATGGATATATCTCTTTACTAATCATAAATCTGTAGATATAATTAAATATGTACATATATCATATAATGTTAAATAGTGACCAAAATGACTCTATGAAATATTAATTCCTGACGGATTATTCTATTATGCTTCTAATAAGATGGGCCTAAGAGAACTGGGTAATCCAATGGATACAGTAGTTAGGAACTAGATTTAAGTACAGTTTTGGATTCTATTATCAGGATAATCTTTTAAAAACATTTTTTTTTTTTTTTTTTAGTATAGTTAACACATAATGTTACATTAGTTTCAGGTGCACAACATAGTGATTCAACTTCTCTATATATCATGCCTTGCTCACCACAATTTTAACTACTATCTATCACCATACAAGCTTATTACAGTATCATTGATTATATTCCCTATGCTGTGCCTTTTATTCCTGTGACTCATTCATTCCATAAGTGGAAGCCTGTATCTCCCATTCTTCTTCACCCATCTTGCCCATTCTCCCAACCCCCTCCTCTCTGGTAACCATCAGTTTGTTCCGTGTATTTATAGGTCTATCAGGATGTTAACAGCACTTAGGAAAATTACAGTCAGATCAGCTCAGTGCTTGGTGGATGTGCCTGGCATGTTCAAATCTGCAATACAGTCTTTTGTACGGGACTACTGAATAATTAGGTACAATGTGGATGACTCTAGGGAGCATGCTCAATACACTGATCAGTCTCCAACAATGACAAAGGCTTCCTATGTCCTGAGTGGCAGACTCGAGATGCTCTGGGAGAAAGAGAAGAACCAGAAAACAGCTCAGTTTCTGCCCTCAAGAATCTCAATCAGGAGTGAAAATAATAAAAGTGCACATACAAAAGAAAGAAATAAAATCGAGACCACAAATTGTCAACAGCATTCCAAGTGGTATGAAGTCAAAACTGGGGTTGAGTCAGGCTCTGAGGACGAGAAAAGTGCGCTGTGGCAAGAAGTGGAGCAGCCTTGCAAGTGGGGTCCATTCAGGAGATGCATGACATGTGAAAGACAGAAGGTGAAGATACGCACAGCACATGCAGATTTGTTCAAGTAAAGTCAAGAGTCTGTTTCATAGGTCAGCAAGAGCAATGGTTGCCATGTTTGTAGGAGAGTAACTCAAGATTTGGAAGCCAAGAAGAGACATGAAGATTTGACAGATCTTTCAGTAGGAAAGATTCTTTGTCGGGGCAGCTTCATGATGCCAACATCCTCTCCAGCAATAACATTTTAAAAATTTTATCACCCTAAAATTATACTGACAACAACATCTCAAATAAACACGACAGGAGAGTCACTAGGGCAGGAAGGCCAATCAGAATGACCGTGGTATTCAAGTTGATGTTGGCTGGAATCAGAATAGTAGTTATTCAAACAGTAAAGGAGAGTAAATGAACGAGACATTAAAGAAAAATACCTGCCTAATGAACAAAAATTCAAGGAAAGGGAAGAATAAAGATTGCTAAAGAAATTTTGAGTGACTGGGGCACCTGGGTGGCTCAGTCGGTTAAGTGTCTGCCTTCGGCTCAGGTCATAAGCCCCAAGTCTGGCTCCTGCTCAGCGGGGAAATCTGCTTGTCCCTCTCCTCTGCCCTTCCCCCAGCTCATACGTGCACGTGCGCTCTCTCAAATAAGTAAGTAAAATATTTAAAAAAAAAATTCTGAATGACTACCATCATATCCAACACTCATGTGCTATCTGAAAACTTATAGGTTTTTAAGAAATAAGAAATAAATCAACTTTTAAAAACTTCATAAATAGGTATAAGGATCAGATTCCTTTGTCCTGGCTGGGCTCTTTCAATGGAATCATTACTAGTTTAACATATGGGAAATCTCAGAATGGAAAGGGATTTGAAATGCTGTCTTGCTTATTTTTAAGGTCATGCAACCAGCAAGAAGCTGAACTGAGTTTCACATTGAGAACTGGCTCTAAATGAGGTCTTTAGTCCATTAATTGAAAAGGCTTTTAAAAATGAGCCCTATAACCTACAGTAGAGAAACTTGATGGGGTGATACAATAAGGAGCAAAACGTCATAGGAGATAGGAGTATACCTATATACACATGCGTACATACAGTCACATCGATGCGTGTGTCATTCTTACAAGACTCCCACTGGGGAAGTCATAACAGACTGTGAAATGGAGAATTTGAGAGATGAATCCCTTAAGGAAATAAGAGCTAATGACTAGTAGAGCTACAACTTAAAACCCATGATCTTTCTACTCTTCTCACGCTATCTGAATTTCAAAGAGGGCCAATAATAACCAGAGAAGCGTGCTTGAGAGCTTCTTGAAATAATCAAGTAACATGATGTCCTTTAATCAACATGGCTCTAAGAAGAGTGAAGTATTATTAGAGTACATAGACAGTTGTTGTTTGTTTTCACCCAAGAGTCATATAAACTTCGGCTATATTTAAGAAAGAATACCCCAAGAATACCAACAACGGCACTGTATTAACCTAGCTATATTAGCCCTTCCTTTTCGTTCCTAACTGTGAGGCTTTTGAGAGCAGGGACAACTCTTTGCTGAAATGAAGGCTTAGCATGGTGCCCGGTACACTGTATATATTAATAAAGTTTAATTTTATGAATTCGTGGATTGCTAAATAGTAGAGGCCTCCAAGGTATTTAAATTTCCAGACAGGAAATCTGTATAAGAAGACTAGAAATTTGATTGACCAGAAAAAAATTAACTCTAAAGGCAAATTACTACATTTTTTCCCCCAAACAATCCTTTCTCTTCTCCTTTATTCTTTGATGCTATACATAGCTATTCCCTGGTATCTCCAGACGGGTATTAGAAGATACTGATCGAAGCCCTGCTGTTTTCTGAGAGGTTAATAATGTAATCAACAGGGGTTAAAATCAGTTTTCATCCTCCCCCCCATATGGGTAACCCCTGTTCAAACCACAAGCTTGGCCTCACATCAAGTGCCTGTACTCCCTCATTTCCAAAGAAGTTCACTTTGTTTTGGTCCTTCTCAGTACTGTGTTATCATAACCTCTGCGATCGGATCAAGTTACTTCCGTGTTTACAACTCCTCAGTGACTCACCATTGTTTTCAGGATAAAATCCAAATTCTTCTGAATAGCCTACAGGGTTATATCCGATTTGCTTCTTACCTTCCTCTCCAAGTTGCTTCCCTTACCACCCTCCCTCCCTCCGCCAGGGCTCTGCAGCCCCAGCCCCACTCTCTCATCCTGCCTTTGCACACACCCTGCTCCCACTGTTGAAAGTACTCTCCCCTGTTCTTCAGCTTGGTGCTTGGCAACTAGTAAGAACCCAACAAATGTCTTTTTAGGGTTGATCATTTTTCTTTAAAAATCTCAGGTAGGCATTAGGTGACAGTAATATTGATTAATTCTCTCTTATACACACACACACACACACACACACACACACACACACACACACACCCTCTCTCTTTCTCTCCTCCAAAGGACAGGACTGTATTCCTACCTCATGTTTCATCTGGAAGTTCTGCACAAGGTTGAGGTCAGTGAACATCCGAATTGTGCACAGTGCTGTTTCTAGGTCAGACAGCTCAAAGTCACTGAAGCTGAAGTCAGTAATTTTAAGCGTCTGAGCAGATGGTACCACAGCGGCCTTAGGTAAAGAGAGAAGAACAAAATGAGGTAGAGCTGTTAATTTTATATAGCAGCAGTGATTCACAAAGTTTTCTCACTTTACTACAGGGAAATAGCACATCGTGTTTCTTTTTTCTTTTTAATGTACGCCCTAGAAATCTTTTGATAAAGGAGCTACTTCTGGTTTTTTTTTTTTTTTTTTAAATGAGTCACTTGGGGGGTAACTAATATGGTTCCAGGTAGGTTAGGTGGAGGAGAGAGGCTGGCTGCCCGGAGATTGTACCTAGAACAGTAAGCAGAACTAAGGACTCCAGGGTTCTGGCCCCTGATAGCTCTCCAGTCTTAGTCATTCAACAAATATTTATTGAGTAATTATTCTGGACCTATCCCAATACTATGGGCTGGGGATCAAGTGGTGAGCAGGATAGTGATAATGTTCTAAGTATTTTCTGCTTAATTGGCAAGACAATCTTACTAAGCGGATACTCTAGCTCTATTTTTCAAGTACAGAAGCGTAAGCACAAAGAGGCTAGCTGCCTTGCCCGGAGTAGCCCAGCTGGTTAATCCAGGCAGACTATCCTATTTTCAGATTTGACACAATCTCTACTGTGGAGATGAACAGAACGTACTTCACCCAAGCCTGATAGTAAGACTCACCTAGGGTGCCCATTAAAAAAAACTCAGTGATTCTGATTCAGTAAATCTGAGATGGGTCTTGAGAAGCCAGTTTTGTTTTCTGGAGGGGAATCTGTCTTTTAATTAATATCCTTGGTTTTGATAATCATTTAATTGCAGTAAATAATTGCAATTTCTTCAAATATACCTTGCTCCCTTTCGTCACTGTTCATTTGTACCTCCTACAAAGCACCTACTCTCTTTAATAGATGGACTCCTTTAAGGCACAGCTCACATCCAAGGAAAGGTTAAATGCCCTTCAGCGCGGACCCCACCTTGGGAATATCTGTTTAATTACAGGAAGTTCACTGTAATGTAATTTCCTGTTTATCTGTCTCCTAAGTTCCCTGGGATCTATAGGCAGGACTGTATCTTACACATCCCTATATCCATCGTGGCTACTGATGGATACAGCTTTGGTAACTGTTAACATGGAACATTTATTAAATGAGTGAGAGGGGAAAATCCTATTCCCTTCACCTAATATAAGCCATAAGTTCTAGTTTTAAGGTCCCAAAACCACCAAGGAGGGTGAAGCCCATGAACCTGAGTTGGAAAACTTGCAGACCTGGCAAGTGCATTCCAATCTGTTATACTGTTTAAAAACTGGGAGATTTTTAACAAAAACAACAACAAAAAAGGATTTCTGGCTTCTGAGAAATCAGGCCACTCCGAGCCCCAATTCTCATGAAGTAACACTGGCCAAAGCCAAGGTGCCTGGCTCCCTCGGACTGCGCAGAGCTATCAGGCTTCTCTCTCAGATTTCCTGCTGGAAATGCGGTGGGCATCAGAACTTGCAGGAACCCCCACCCCCCACCCCCTTGACCATTTTCCTCGCCAGCCCTTCAACTGCTTTAGCCAGATTGGGCTGCGATTCACCTGATGAAAAGAGGTTTTAACTTGGTGCCAGGCAGAGGGAAGACAAATTAGGAAATCTGAACCCGGCTCCTTCCCTTTAATGTCTTTTCCTTGACTCCCTCCAAACCCCTGTTTTCCTAGGAGCATCTAGGATATCACTACTCTGCTTTACCTCCATCATTTCCGAAGCAAAAAGGCCAAAGGAATAAAATCTGACGGAGCAATCCACTGGTTCCCCCTACCAATCTTGGGGCGCTTGCCCATTTTCCTGCTCTCTTGACCTTCCCATTGTACTTACATATATCGGACACGTTTAAACTTTAAATTAATGTCACCCTCTTCATAGTCCAGACTAAGACTCTTTTCCCAAGCCCAACGGGCACGAGGAAATAGGCATTCTGTTAAGACAGTTCCACAGGCTACTGCGTGGGCTGGAACAGAGGAAGAGAGGACTGGACATGTTTAGATAAGGGGCTCCATTGCTTACAGCGGCCTCCGACAGCAGGGAGGGCAGCAGTCAATTGCGGTGCAAGCCCCCAGTGCAGAGGGGGGAATGAGCCCACCCTGTAACTCAAAGCAGACTGCAGCTGCTTCCCTGAAGCGGGCTGCACTCGACCAGACAACAGATGCTTTTTTTTCCTTAGGGCGTCGTTATTCTTACAGAAGAAATTTTCTTTCTTTCCTTCCACAAAGGATATTCTAGACACTACGGGATGGGATAACGAGGGCCAATACAGCTTGCGCCTCTCTCCTTGACACTCAAATCCCCAACCTCTCTACAGAGGGAAGACAGTCTTTTCTTGTGCGTGTTCAGTCACCCCGCACCGCGACGCAGCCTTTCGGAGCTGACCCCGCGGGGACGCGCAAACGTTTTCCTTCCGAACCTCCTGCTCAGTGATACAGAGGTTCAGAATTCTCACTTTACAAAATCTTTAAAAATATGTTATTTCTGGGGCACCTGGGTGGCTCAGTCGTTAAGCATCTGCCTTTGGCCCAGGTCATGATCCCGGGGTCCTGGGATCCAGCCCCACATCAGGCTCCCTGCTCACCGGGAAGCCTGCTTCTCCCTCTCTGGCCGCACCCCCCCCCCATCCCGCTTGTGTTCCTGCTCTCGCTCTCTCTCTCTCCGTCAAATAAATAAATAAAATCTTAAAATAAAGGATTTTGTAAAGCCATAAGGTGCTATAAATGTGTATGTGTCCTATGGTTGAATAATCCAATTCAACTCTGCCATCATCGAATCCCACAGAATACCGCTTATTCTTCTAAAGAGCATAATGCCTCTGAGTCCTCAAGCAACAGCGTTTAGATATTTTATCGCTTAATTCAAATATAGTTAAGCTCTTCTAGAGTTGGGAGTTTAATTTGTGTCACATTAACCAAATATGGAATGCCAAAAGTACACGAAGCTCAGTGGGTTAAAGATTCAATCTGGCAAACAGGTCAGTAGTATAATCTCATTTTTCTTCTGAGATCTGTAATTGGATCTGCCACTCAAACTAATGAAGAAACTAGTTTAGCTTCCATGACACTTTAGAGGAAATTCTTCATCTAAGGCACCTTTTTATGACCCTTTATTTCTAATGCTTTGGCCCGTTTTCACCGTTTTTGCCAAATTTTTTAAAAAACACAACCAACCCTGCAAGTGAAATTCGCTAAGGGTGGAACTAAACATATCCTTGGGAGTAGGGCTGGATTGGGTTAAAGGAAGCAGTATTCAGAGTTTTTAAAATATTTTAATTTCTTAGTGTTCTTAACTTGGAAACAGTTTTTCTGAATACCATCTGACTGATAAGGAGCTAAATATTAAATTGATCACAATTAGCTAGATTAACTACCACATTCACGTTTCAGCATTAGATAATGATCATAAAAAGAACAACTTTAAAGCAAAGTGAAGCACATGGTAAAAAGGTATGTTTGCAGGGCGCCTGGGTGGCTCAGTCGTGTAAGTGGATGACTCTTGACTTTGGCTCAGGTCATGATCTCAGGGTCATGAGATCAAGCCCCATGTTGGACTCCAACCTCAGTGAGGAATCTGCTTGTCCTTGTCCTTCTCCTTCCCCCTCAGCCCCTCCCCGCCACTCTCTCTCTCAAATAAATAAATAAAATCTTTAAAAAAAAGGTATGTTTGCTATTAAGGGTTCTAGTCCCATTATTCCATTGACTTTATTCACCCTCAACAAGATGTCCAACCTCTCTATTTTCTCCCCTGTAAAATGAGGGGGTTGGGTTAGAATGTCTCTGAGGTTTAATATTCTGAATATATAGTATATTTATCTCTCTGGCCACAGGACTCCAGGATCTCTTATTGCCTTCTCACTTTGGAACAAAATACCACCCTGTAGGTGGCATCTGAATCTTACCAGTGACTTTCCTGTACAGGGCTCAATCTCTGTCTGGGACCCTCTCCTCAGTGAAGGGAAATGGATGGGTGCACCTTAGCTGTTACGGTTATGTTGTGTTTTTCATGCTCGATTCCACATTCATGTCACTGTCAGGCTTCCTCACACATGAGAGAAGGGGTATTCCACAACTCTTGGCTAAATAGAGGACCACAGCCTCTGCGTGCGTGTAGCGGAGGATTAGACTGGGTATGTGGTAGCATCTCTACTTACTGCATTAATGCTCTAAATGAAAATTTGCGTTTCTTGAAATTGCCATTTGTATTTTTGTAGGGGAGGCTTTGGGAGGAGGTTGATACTTTTGTCATTTGTTTTTTAGGTTAATTAATACTCTTTCTCACTTCCAGGCCTCTTTAACCGTTTTTCCTCTGCCTAGAATGCATCCCCCCAAGTTTTCATATAGCTAGTTCTTCTCTCATCTTTCCCAGCTGCACCAGGGAAACATTCACCGGTGTATCTCTTTGGTAGATACTATAGCAAGGCTCCGTTAGCATCTATTTCAACCTTCTGCTGGTGAGCCTTCATTTTCTGAAGAGTCTAGAAAGCTCAAAAACATATTTCTCTGACTCCCTCGCAGCTAGGGTTCTGGATTGATTTTGGTTTCTTCAGTGAGGGACAAGCACACTTGGTTTTACTGCACTTTGCAGATGTTGTTGTTGTTTTTGTTTTTTTAACCAATGGAAGATTTATGGTAACCCTGCATGAAGAAGTCTACCAGCACCATTTTTCCAACAGCATTTGCTCACTTTGTGTCTCTATGTCACCTATATTAAACTTTTTCATTATTATTATATTTGCTGTGCTGATCTGTGATAAGGGATCTTTGATGTTACTACTGTAAGTATTTTGGGGCACCACACACTGTGTCCACATAAGACGGTAAACCCTAATCGGTAAATGTTGTGTGTGTTCTGCAGCTCCACCAACCCGCTCTTCCACCATCTCTCCCGCTCCTCAGGCCTCCCTATTCCCGGAGACACAACAATATTGAAGTCAGGCCAATCAATAACCCTGCAATGGCCTCTAAGTGTTCAAATGAAGGAAGAGAGGAAGGCATGTCGAAAGCCAAGGTCGGCCAAAAGCCAGGCCTCGTGCTCTAGGTAGCCAACTTGTGAATGCAAAGGAGAAGTGCTAGAAGGAAATTAAAGTGCTATTCCAGTGGACACACAAATGATAAGAAAGTCAAACAGCCTTCTTGCTGATATGGAGAAAGTTTCAGTGGTCTGGATAGAAGATCAAATCAGCCACAACATTCCCTTAAGCCAAAACCTAATCCAGAGCAAAGCCCTAACTCTCTTCAATTCTCTGAGGGCTAAGAGAGGTGAGGAAGCTGCAGAAAAGTCTGAAGCTGGCAGAGGTTGATTCATGAGGTTTAAGGAAAAAAGCCATCTCCACGACATAAAAGTCCAAGGTGAAGCAGCAAGTTCTCCAGAAGATCTAGCTAAGGAAATTCATGAAGGTGGCTACACCAAAGTATAGATTTTCAATGTAGATGAAGCACATCCTATCGGAAGAAGATGCCATGTAGGACTTTCTCAGCTAGAGAAGGCATTTGCAAATACCTTCTTCCATTCACTAGGTTGCCTTTTTGTCTTGGTTTCCTTCGCTATGTAAAACCTTCCTTGTTTGATATAGTCTCATTTGTTTATTTTTGCTTTTGTTGCCCTTGCCTAAAGAGACAGATCCAAAAAAATATTGCTAAGACTGATGTCAAAGAGTTTACTGCCTATGTTTTTTTCTAAGAATTTTATGGTTTCCACTATTACATTTAAGTCTTTGATCCATTTTGAGTTTATTTTTGCACATGGTTTATGAAAGTGGTCCAGTTTCATTCTTTCCCATGTATCTGTCCAGTTTTCTCAACACCATTTATTGAAGAGACTGTCTTTTCGCCACGGTATATTCTTACCTCCTTTGTTGAAGATTAATTGACCATATAAGCACGGGTTTATTTCTGGGCTCTCTATTCAGCTGCATTGGTCTATGTGTCTGTTTTGTGCTAGTACTACAGTGTTTTGATTACTTAGCTTTGTAGTATAGTTTGAAAATAGGGAGTGTGATTCCTCCAGCTTTGTTCTTCCTTCTCAAGATTGCTTTGGTTATTCGGGGTCTTTTGTGGTCCCATGCAAATTGTAGTATTAGTTGTTCAAGTTCTGTGAAAAATGCCCTTGGTAGTTTGATAGGGATTGCATTTAATCTACAAATTGCTTTGGGTACTATGGACATTTTAAAAAATATTAATCCTTCTAATCCATAAACACAGGTAGATTTGTCCATTTACTGGTGTCTTCACTTTCTTTCACCATGTTTTACAGTTTTCAGAGAACAAGTCTTTTATGTCTTTGGTTAAATTTATTCCTAGGTATTTATTCTTTTTGATGTAATTGTAAATGGGATTGTCTTCTTAATTTCTCTTTCTAGTCGTTTGTTATTAATGCACAGAAATGCCACAGATTTCTGTATATTAATTTTGTATCCTGTGACTTACTGAATTCATTTATTAGTTTTTTGATGGAGTTTTTAGACTTTTCTATATACAGTACCATGTCATCTGCAAATAGTGAGTTGTACTTTTTCCTTTCCAATTTGGATGCCTTTTATTTATTTATTTTTCTTGCTTGATTCTGTGGCTAGGACTTAGAATGTTTAATACAAATGGCATGAGTGGGCATCCTTGTCTTATCCCTAATTTTAGAGAAAAACTTTTCAGCTTTTCCATATTGAGTATAATGTTTCCTATGGGTTTGTTATATATGGCTTTTATTATGTTGAGGTATGTTCCTTCTCTACTCACTTCGTTGAGAGTTTTTTATCATAAGTGCATGTTAAATTTTGTTAAATGCTTTTTTTCACATCTATTGAGATGATCACATGATTTTTACCATTCATTTTATTAATGTGGTCTATTACATTGATTGATTTGCAGATATTGAACCATTCTTACATCTCTGGAATAATCCCACTTGATCATGGTGATCCTTTTAATGTACTGGTGAATTTGGGTTGCTAATATTTGTTAAGCATTTCTGCATCTATGTTCATCAGCAATATTGGCCTATAATTTTCTTTTTTTGTGGTGTTCTTTGCCTGCTTTTGGTATCATGGTAATGCTGGCCTCATAGAATGAGTTTAGAAGCATTTCTTTGCCCTCATTGGTTTTTGTTTTTTTGTGTTTTTTTTTTTGGTAGCAATTTGAGAAAGATAGGTATTAACTCTTCTTTAAGTATTTGGTAGAATTCACTTGTGAAGCCACCTGGTCCTGACTTTTGTTTATTGGGAGGTTTTTTTTTTTTTTTATTACTGATTCAATTTCATCACTAGGAATTGGTCTGTTCAGATTTTCTATTTCTTTGTTGTTGGGTCTTGGAAAATTGTTATGTTTCTAAGAATTGACCCAATTTTCATTTAATCAACTGAGCCACCCAGGCGCATTTCTGTAGCATCTGTTGTAACTTCTCTTTCATTTCTAATTATGTTTCTAATTTTCATTTTTATTTGGGCCCTCTGGTTTTGTTTTGTTTTGTTTCATGATGAGTATGGCTACAGGTTTATCTATTTTGTTAGTCTTTTCAAAGAATCAGTTCCTCATTTCATTGATTTTTCTATTGGATTTTTAGTCTCTGTTTCATTTGTTTCCACTCTGAACTTTATTATGTCCTTCATTCTACCAACTTTGGGCTTTGTTTGTTCTTTTTCTAGTTCCTTTAAGCATAAAGTTAGATTATTTTTTGAACTTTTTCTTGTTTCCTGAGGTAGGCCTGTATGCTTTAAACTTCCCTCATAGACTTGCTTTTGCTATGTCCCATAGATTTTGGAATGCTGTATCTCCATTTTCATTTGTCTCTAGGAGTTTTTTGATTTCCTCTTTGGTTTCTTCATTGACCCATTGGTTGTTTAGTAGCATATTCTTTAACCTCTACATGTTTGTGTTTTTTTCCACTTTTTTCCTTGTAATTGATTTAGAAATCAATTCCATACTGTTCTGGTGGGAAAAGATGCTTGATATATTTGCTTCTTACATTTATTGAGGCATATTTTTGGCCTAACATGTGACCTATCCTGGAGACTATTCCATGTGCACCTGAAAACAATGTGTATTCTGCTGTTTTTGTATGGAATGCTCTGTATATATTTAGGCCCATCTTGACTAATCTGTCACTTGAAGCCAATGTTTCCTTATGACTTTCTGTATGGATGATCTATCCATTTGATGTAAGTGGGTGTTAAAATCTTCTACTATTGTTGTATTACTGTCAATTTCTCCCTTTATGTCTGATAATATTTGTTTTATGTATTAAGCTGCCTCTATGTTGGGTGCACAGATATTTACAAGGGTCATACCCTCTTGTTGAAGTGATCCCTTTATCCTTATGTCATGCCTTTCTCTTCCTCTTGTTACAATCTGTTTTAAAGTCTATTTTGTGGGGAGTCTGGGCGGCTTAGTTGGTTAAGCATCCAACTCTAGGGTTTTGGCTCAGGTCATGATCTCAGAGTTGTGACTGAGCCCCATGTTGGGCTCTGCACTCAGGGCAGAGTCTGCTTGTCCCTCTCCATCTGCTCCTTCCCCCACTCTCTCTCGAATAAATAAAAAATCTTTTTAAAAAAGTCTATTTTGTTGTGTTTTATTTTTTTTTTGCTTCATTTGCATGGAATATCTTTTTCCATCCTTTCATTTTCAGTCTGTGTATGTCTTTAGATCTCAAGTGAGTCTCTTGTAGGTAATGTGTAGGGGGTCTTTTTTCTTTATCCATTCAGCCACATTATTTCTTTTGATTGGAGCATTTAGTCTATTTACATTTAATTATTGATAGATATGTACTTACTGACATTTTGTTGTTTTCTGGTTGTTTTTGTAGTTCTTCTCTGTTCCTTTTTCTCTTGCTTTCTTCTCTTATGATTTGGTGACTTTCCTTAGTGTTATGTTTTTATTCCTTACTCTCAATTTTTTGTGTATCTATTATAGGTATCTCATTTGTGGTTACCATAAGGTTCATATACAACGTCCTAGGTTTATACCAGTCTATATTAAGTTGATGGTCACTAGAATTCGAGCACATTCTAAACCATTAGATTTTTACTCCACCACGTTTTGTTTTTGACATCATATTTTACACATATTTTGTGTATCCTTTGACTAATTATTGTAGATGTAGATGATTTTATTACTTTTGTCTTTTAACCTCCATTAATAGTTATATAAGTGGTTGACCCAGTACCTTTACTATATGTTTACCCATACCAGTGAGATTTTTTTTCTTTAATAATTTTCTTATTGCTAATTATGACCTTTCCTTTTCTATTTAATGAAGTACCTTTAACATCTCTTGTAAGGCCAGTGTACTGGTGATAAACTCCTTTAGCTTTTGTTTGTTGACGAAACTCCTTATCTCTCCTTCAATTCTGAACGGTACCCTTTCCAGGTAGAGTATTCTTGGTTTTGTTTTTCTCCTTTCAGCTGTTTGAATATATCATACCATTCTCTTCTGGCCTATAAAGTTTCTGCTGAAACATAGGCTGATAGTTTTATAGGGGCTCCCTTGTATACAACTAGTTGTTTTTCTCTTGCTGCTTTTAAGATGATCTCTTTTAATTTTTGACACTTTGATTATAATGTGCCTTGGTGTGGGTGTCTTTGGGTTCATCTTTTTGGGGCTCTCTGTACTTCTGGAGTTGGATGTTTTCTTCCTTCACAGGTTAGGAAAGTTCTTAGGCATTATTTCTTCAAACAGGTTTTCTGTCCCTTTTTCACTCTCTTCTCCTTCTGGGACCCCTATGTGAGTGTTAATATGCTTGATCTTATGCCTTAAACTATCTTCAGTTTTTAAAAATTCTCTTTCCTTTTTGTTCTGATTGGTTGATTTCCACAGCCCTGTCTTAGAGAAGTTGATCTGTTCTTCTGCATCATTTAATCTTCTGTTGATTCCCTCTAGTGTATTTTTTTAAAATGTTAGTCCTTTTTATTATTTTTTTTAAAGATTTTATTTATTTATTTGACAGAGAGATAGAGAGAGAGCACAGATAGTCAGAGTGGCAGGCAGAGGGAGAGGGAAAAGCAGGCTCTCTGCTGAGCAGTGAGCCCGATGCAGGGCTCGATCCCAGAGCCCTGGGATCATGACCCGAGCTGAAGGCAGACGCTTAACCAACTGAGCCACTCAGGTGCCCCTCCCTCTAGTGTATTTTTAATTTCAGTTATTGTATTCTTCAATGCAATAGGCTCTCTTTGTATTTTCTATCTCTTTGTTGAAGTTCTCATTGTATTCATCCATTCTACTCCCAAGATCAATAAGCATCTTTATGACAATTTCTTTGAACTCTTTATCTGGTAGATTGTTTATCTCCATTTCACTTATTTATTTTCTGCAGTTTTATCTTGTTCTTTCATTTGGAACACATCCTTCTGTCTCTTCATTTTGCCTGATTCTCTGTTCGCTTCCATGGATTAGGTAGATCAATTATGTCTCCTTGTCTTGAAGGAGTGGCTTTATGGCTTTATGGCTATGGCTTTATGGCTAAGGTGTCATGTGGGACCCTGTAGTGCAAACTCCCCTGGTCACCCATCCCCTCTGGTATGGCAGGGTGGAGGACCACCCACTGGTTGTGGTAGGGTGAGGTTACCTGGGGCAGTACCATTGTCCCCGAGGCCACCCATCAGGTGTGGTGGGGCGGAGCCACTTGGAAGGAGCACAGGCCAGGCTGGGTGGGCTTGGTACGGCAAGTCTGAAGGGAAATGCCAGGGCAGGGCAAGTGGTGCTAGCACTGGAGATGGAGAGTGTCAAAATAGCACCTGCTAGGTAGGGCAGCTACTCAGAGCTGCTAGGTAAAGGGGAGTGAAAAAAATGGCATCCACCAGTACTTCTATCCCTGCAGAAAGTTCCAACAGATCCCCAAATTAGTTCCATGCCCTAAATTCAGTCAGTTAAATTAGTCCATGAATCTCATTCACACGTAACACAGGCACTTTTCAAACTGTTGCCTCTGCTCTGGGACTCAAAGCAAGTGAGACTGTGCACATGCCCTTGAATTAAGAGCAGAGTCTTGGTTTCCTACTGTCCTCTGGCTCTCCTGGACTTAAGCCCCAGTGGTTTTCAAAGCCAGATGTTATGGGAGCTCATCTTTGCAGTGCAGGTTTCCTGGGTCATAGAGCCCGATATGGAGGCTGGACCCTTGTCCCTCAGAGAGGGCCTTTGCAATTGCGATATCCTCCCGTTTGTGGGTTGCCATGCTGGGGGGGTGTGGGTCCTGAGTAGACAGCATCTCTGCCTCCCCTGGTTGTCTTGATGTGACTTCTTCTTTATATCTTTAGTTCTGTAAAATCTTAGTTCTGCTAGTCTTCAGGTCATTCTCAGAGATAGTTGTTTTATATGTAGTTGTAGTTTTGGTGTGTCTGTGGAAGGCAGTGAGCTCTGGATCTTGACTGCAAATCCAAACATTCTATTTCTTGAAGGATTAATGTAGCCAAAACCTAGATGCAATCTTATCCTGCAGGTTGCTGAATTACAGTATAGGATGAAATCACAGACTTGCCACATCTCTTACATGAAAAACTACACATATCCCAGACCATTCATTTTAGAATGTCTCTATATTATATAATTTCACAATGCCATACACTTTAAAGTTGCAGCTTTTTGTTTCTGGCTATAATCATATAATATTGAATAATTATAGTATATATTGTATATAGTCCTTCACTATTCAAATTCTAAGAGGGTAGAGACTTATTATTTACTGTCATGTGGAGCACCTAATATAATGTCCACATAGAGTAGGAGGCAAATATAAATGTGTAAATGAAAATCTTTTTGTGATCATCAAGCACCTAACTAGTTCTCAATAATATTAAATGTAATTTAATTTGGCAAAGAGTTATAATAAATATGTTAACATTAATAATGAACCATGTTGTGTCAGAAACAACAGATATATGCTTACCCTATACATCAATTATTAATTTTATTTGCTTTAAGAAATTTTAAATTCCTTTCATCTGCACAATAAATATTTCATTACTGTAATTTTTTCAAAATCAGCTTCAGTTTGTCTTAAGTCTCATTAAAATTTGATTCATTCACTTCCAAAAAACTCAGGACGGGAAAGCAATGACCCAAATCCACTTTTTAGCCACTCTGGCAAGAAGTTACCTAAAATGGTCAATTCTAGATTACTCCCTTCAAGTAGAGAACTGGTTATACCTTAAAAACAAAGGTTTCCATATGTTCTTAGGACACATGGGGCTTTTTTCGTCCAGATTTTTCACCTATTTGTTCCACTTAAACTAATTTTAAAAAATGAGTGTAGGGGCGCCTGGGTGGCTCAGTCGTTAGGCGTCTGCCTTCGGCTCAGGTCATGGTCCCCGGGTCCTGGGATCGAGCCCTGCATTGGGCTCCCTGCTCTGCAGGAAGCCTGCTTCTCCCTCTCCCACTCCCCCTGCTTGTGTTCCCTCTCTTGCTGTCTCTCTCTGTCAAATAAATAAATAAAATCTTAAAAAAAAAAAAAAATGAGTGTATACTTCCTTGAAGTGCACATTATTAGAATGGCTCAGGCAAAAAGACATGGAACATGACAGGACACATCAAGATCTTGCTGTTCTTACTACTAGATTTTGGGAACAGATTTTCCTCTCACTGTTACCACTACTATCAATAACTAATACTTCCTGGGGACATATGTACCAGGAACTCCAGTCACTACAACTCTGCAAGGTAAATTCTTTTATTATCCTCTTTTTACAGATAAAGAAACTGAGACACAAAGGAGTCACAGATTTGTCTGAGATCACAGAGCTGGAAGTTGAAGCTAGTTCTTCTCCAGACCCATGAAGCTTTATATATGTCATCAACTAATAAATTATTTCTAGCTTCATAATCATTTTAAGGAATAAAGCAAGCAAAATCTTGTTGAATATTGAAGGAGCTTGAGTTGTGTTATTTCATGCTAGAGTATAGGCTCTCTAAAAGTCCTGATTTTCCAGAATCTACTGATTGATTCATTCATTCAATCATTTAACAAGGTACGTAAACCAGGTTCTTGTGAAGCCATCACTAAATGGTAGCTATGATGATGATGATGGTGATAATGATGGCTCAAGAACAGGCTGGTGGTGAAGATACACACATAAATAATTGAAATACAGGGCACCTGGGTGGCTCAGTCATTAAGCGTCTGCCTTTGGCTCAGGTCATGATCCCAGGGTCCTGGGATCGAGCCCCGCATCGGGGTCCCTGCTCTGCAGGAAGCCTGATTCTCCCTCTCCCACTCCCCCTGCTTGTGTTCCCTCTCTCGCTGTGTCTCTCTCTGTCAAATAAATAAATAAAATCTTTAAGAAAAATAATTGAAATACATAGTTTTTAAAGTGCAATGACACACAAACAATGAATCATGGAACACTACATCAAAAACTAATGATGTAATGTATGGTGATTAACATAACATAACATAACAAAAAGAATATTAAAAAAAAAGTGCAATGACACAAGTATGTTAGTTTGCACATGATCCATAACAACACAACGATAGAGAATGTAAGTACACGTTTAACTTCTTTTAGTCACTCGTGATGGTTAATTTTTTGTCTCGACTGGACAGCAGGTGCCCAAATTAAACATTATTTCTGGGTATGTCTGTGAAAGTATTTCTGGATAAGATTAGCATTGAATTAGTGGACTCAGTAGACTACCCTTCCCAGCATGGGTGGGCATCATCCATCTGTTTAGGGTCTGAATAGAACAAAAGATGGAGGAAGGAGGAGTCCGCCCCTTTTTGCTTCCTATGGAATTGGGATATCTCATCTCATCTTCTCAGGCCCTTGGACTCGGATTTCAACCATCAGCTCCTCTGTTCTCAGGCCTTTAGACTCACACTGAATTATACCACTGGTTTTCCTGGGTCTCCAGCCTTGCAGACAACAGACTGCTGGATTTCTCAGCCCCCACTAATAGTGTGAGCCAATTCCTCAGAATAAATCTCTCACCTACTGGTTCTGTTTCTCTGGAGAACCCTGGCTAATATAATCACATATTTTTCTAAAATCAAAGAGAATCTATCCTGAGCATTATCAGTGCCTTACATAAGACAAATGACAGACTTTTTTATCCAACTATTTCTTATTATGAAGGCTTCTACACAAGTGTAGAGGGTACCTCTTTGTTTACTTAATAGAAAAATAAGACTTTATAGGAAATAAACTATTTATAAAGTGTATAGTCTCCTTGAAGCCCAAAAAGCATGTGTCCATGGAAAAATAATACACTTGGGTAAGGTAAATAAAAGAATCATTTAAAAATTATTGAGTTTCTTATTTTTGGTGGATGTCTCATGAAAAAGGTTTATATTTAGCCTGTGGCAAAGTCTCTGGTAACCTCAGAAGAAAATAAAGACATGTGGCTACCTGGCTACACAATCTGCTCAATTGTATAATCTTTATACGAAAAAGGTCACACTGCTATAAAAGCATTCTACCTGCCCTAGGTCTGAAGTATCAGATATCGAGAGTGAAAGTAAAAATTACGAAAACGACTCCTAACAGCCAACTGTTAAGAAAAGGCTCCTTATTCAGAAAGTTATTTGTTAAAATAAGTTTGAATAGAAGAGCAGATACTGAACTTGGTCTTCCATAAAATGTCAAATTCTTCCAGTTAGCTTCAGTGTTTTATAAAGGCATTTTGTTACATTACTCCTGATGTTTATTCAATACAAATGTTAGGAGGAAAAGAGATTTTCCTCAATGATCCATTCTTCAAGGAAATTACCTTCAAGGATAAAATTAATGTAAGATATCTGAGGAGTTAATTGGTAGCGACAAGGAGAGATGCTCAGTTAGGGGTTTAAGCTCCCCCTATCAGTCCCTGATCCCTATCCCCCACCTAGCAGGGGACCATTTTACACAGAGCAGAGCAGTTTGGTTTCCAGGTCTCTGAATAAAGCCGTTTGACAGTCATCACATTATACTTTACAGAAGCCTAATGTCTCTCTTCCCCACTTTTAACATGCACAGAAAATATGTTCTTAAAGAAAAAAAATCCACACCATTTACAAGCTTGTTAGAATTTATCTTTCTCTAAGAGGGAAGTGAATCCAAACGCATAGGAGAAAGAAATTTACTTAAACAAAGGGAGGTGAATATTCAAAGAACCAAATCTTACAGAGAATAAAGAAGCGAATAAGGCAAAGCAGGACTGGATTAGCATATTTTCTTTAATAACTACATCAACATGTTTTATGATTTTTCCTTCTTTCTAACATTATATAAATGTAATCTTATAAATCTCAATAGCAAAGAGGCACAGAATGTAAAAAATAATGAGCATACGGGTTTCAAAACCATGTAACGATGGCACATGATAATGTCAAGACTCTGACAAAATGTATATATGCTTATAAGTAAAACCTTCAAGGTAAATTTATGACTACAGTTAGGAATAATTAGTGCAGATCTGGTCAACATCTAGTTAGTATATGAGAAGTTCAAGACCGGCACCACTATACTTTGGAGCTAAGATTACCGTTGGAAGTAATTCACTAGGAAAATCAAAGCAGAAAAGATAAGATTAGCTTGCCAAAGGAAAGCAGGAAGAATCAAACAGAATCTATTAAGTCTTGCCAATGTGGAAAAGATATAGCCCAGTTCATGTTGTGGACACCTATAAAAATGAATGTATCAACTGATGGTGTACAGGAAGTCCAAAGGACCCAGATGGTTTCAGGGTAATTCCAGCACCTGTTTGAGGAAGAAGGAATCTTCCTGAATGCCATAGGTTACTACAGTTCAGTGACACTGGTTATCGAGATCATAACACCAACTCTGTTATTATCGGCTCAAAATTTTCCATTTATAATTTGACTATACATATACAGATTTTCCCAAAAAGTGAGGGAATGTGATGATCATCTTGATACAAGGAATCGGATCGATACTCTGACACTGACTTTTAGGCATCAGAGATTTGGGTCAGGGAGCAGCTCTGCCCTTTCCTGCTGTCACCTGTCACGCACACACCTGATAAGAGCGTTCATGTGACGTTTCTGGCTCTGAAAGGTTAAGGTCAAGATGAAGTAAATTCTCTCCTAAGAAATCCTGCCTAAGAAGTCAGCTTCTTCCTCTCTCACTATATTGATGCAGAAAACCTTTCAGGATACAAAAGGGTCTGTTTGCTTTTAAATGCATTACGTATGATTGCAGAAATTGACATAAAGCAGAAGCTCTACGGACTGCACTGAATAAGCACGGACTCCATGGCAAAACTGAGAAGCTTATTTTAAAAAACTAAACTCTAATACATATTTATTTACTATCCCTCTAACAAGAGAGGAAGGCAGAAAAGGCAATCAGTCCATCAAATATCCAGTTACTGGAAATAAACATTGATTACTTTCTGATTATCTTAACTAATAATTTTCAATAACCATGACCAGGCAGCTGGGGTCCATTTATTTTTATGTGATCAACTTGTGACTAATGATCATTAAAAGGTATATGGTAGAATGCTTAGTTTAAGGCCTTATTTCTGCGATACCCAATTCTAAGTCAAGAGAAATTAGATTAAAAACTCAAGTAAAACAAGGAAAAAAAAAAAATAAGGACTCTGAGTTTCCTGTCAACTTTGTTATACTTCTGGTGTAATTAGAGAACTTTTCTGGACACAGGCATAAATATTCAGCATCCTGAAGTATATTATTTAATTCAAGAACTAATTTGTAAAAATAAAAGTTAAGAATACATTAGACAGCTTTTCGATTTATTTTAGGTTTTAAATTGAGACAAATCATCAGATACACGACAAAGGCAGCAACTCCGGCCGTCGCTGGATAACGCAGACACCCGTGTACTTGAGGCTGTGAAGGAATTTTTATTCGGTTGCTAGAAAACCAGCATTGCATTCAGTTGCTGAATTTCAACCAGTTTAAATAAAGAACTCGACCCACAAGCTTATAACCCTTAATTTCTCAATGCAGCTGCCAGAAATCTATTTTCCGAATGAAACAACAGATGGTTTTGAACAATACTCCAATATGGCAACTTTCAGTTACTCCAAAGGGTTTTTCTCTTGTTAAAATTATAAAAATAACTGAGAAAATAACTTCCAAATTTTTTCTGAAGGACTGCTATTTTCAAAGTGAAAAGCAAAGTTTAATAACCTAAGTGATTTTTCCAGCATTACCTTGAGACGTTGCTCTATTTGCTAGTTTTTATTTATCTAACACAACACATGGCAGAGTGTATCCTTGCCCTCCTTTTAGAACTGATTTAACACTCCCGCCATGCCTGCAAGCACTTCAAGATGTATCTTTCCATGTGATAATTTCCAACTCACAGTATGCTTTTAGTTCAAAACTTCATCATTCTGGGAGGATTAGACAAACAGGCCAATTAAGCCTGATGTGAAAGATATTTAAAACCTATAAACCTTTGTAAATAATTGAAAAACTGCTCATTCCTTCGAATACCATCGTCAACAAAATAAATACAGCCCATATAGCCTCCGAATAAGGCTAACCCCAAATGAAGAAGCGTAACCTTTCAGGACAAATCACCTCAAGTTCCTTAAACTGTTCTTGGCAAATACTCCACTTCCTACTTACTGATTTAATTGAGAACGTCTGTAAGTTCTCATCCTTCCTTCCTTTCCAGCTCATTGCCTCTCCAGTGTTGTGCAATGGAGTGTGGGCTCTGGATGTGGGCTTCCTGGATTGAGTACTCGCACCATCACTTACCACCCGGGAGATCCTGAGATCCTCTCAACCTCAAAATCCTCGAATTCCAAATGCTAACGGGTACTGACCTCATGGGGTTGCTGTGGACTAAATACACTTAGTTAACACATGCAGAGAACTTCAGAGATGCCAGGTGTACGGTAAGTGCTCAATAAATGAAGCTACTCTTATTACTATTATTTTTTTAAGTTTTTTAAAGATTTTATTTATTTGTCAGAGAGAGAGAGAGAGAGAGAGCACAAGCAGGGGAAGCGGCAGGCAGAGGGAAAAGCAGGTTCCCTGCTGAGCAGGGAGCCCGATGCCGGACTTGATCCCAGGACCCTGGGATCAGACCTGAGCCGAAGGCAGACGCTTAACCGACTGAGCCACCCAGGCACCCCTACTATTATTGTTATGATCCCTTCCCTCTTGTCTCGCTCAATGCCTAGGCTGCTCCAATGTCTAGATCTCTTCCCTGCCTTGTACTCACCCGATCCCCTACCTTCGCCCTCTGTCCAAGAGCATGCTGGTTCTCTAGCTTGTGAGCAACCCTGCACACACAACAACAAAGCAAACCAAAACAAAAAACTTCACACGGTTCAGCCAACACCCTTCATTACTACTTCTCCACTCCCTCTTTTACACAAAACTCATCCTTTGAAACTAGGCTATGATTCATTTTCTCCATTTTGTCACCATTCACTCTTACCTCCGGCAGTTTTACACCTAAAGCTGCTTTCTCAACAATCACGTGATCACAGAGTCCAGCAGCCTTCTCTCGGTCCTTTTTCTCAACCTTCCTACCACTGATGCGCCCTCCTTCCTCTTTGAAACTCATCCCTTTGCCTTCTGCGCCACTGCCACATCCTAAATCTTCCTCCCTGCTCACCTACCACTCCTCCACCTCAGCCAGGTTCCTTTCCTACTCCTTCCATGGAAACCCAGATTCCCAAGAGTTCTGCCCTCAGTCTTCCATACCCCCCTCCCAACTGCTCCACTCCCATGGGATCCCCCAAACCCCCTGGCGGGACCTCCAAATCACCATCTCTGATTCAGCGCCTCCCCACGCTAGTCCTGCCTCTGCTGACTGTTGAAGACCTACATCTGGTGGTTCCACCAGCGCCTCACACTTACCACGTTCTCGGTCAAACCTACCACTTCCCTTTCTTAACATTTCCACTCTTGTCAGTTAATGGCACCATCATTCTTTGAATTACGAAGGTCAAAGCATTTCAATCATCTTTAATCTTCTCTCTCCCTAATGGCTCATAACAGCACAGTGGTCTGCGCATGAGCTAGACCATAAGAGTTTGCACCTGACTTCCCCCACTTTCTGCCAGTGTGACCTTGAGCAAGTCAACTTGGCTTCTCTAGCTTCAGGGTGGCCTTCATAACACAGCTGTGCAGATTACATAAGGAAATGTATGTAAGGCCACAGAAGGGTGGCATGTGGCCAGCTATGCTGATGATGACAACGGAGAAGAATCTCAACCATCTGTTCGCACTTCCCTCATTCTTTACAGACTCTCGTCACATCTCGTGTAGGCCTTCTCCATGTTGTCCCAAGTAAATTTCAACTCGGAAGGCCACTTGCCTTTGTTGTCAATGTGTAAGTGCCTCAAATTTTCATTAATCTCAACCAAGACCTAGAACATTTAACATTCTACTTACATATCAGTATGTTTTTTTCTCATAACATACTAAATAAAAAATGTAATGAGAATTCAGGAACTGACCTTACTTGAACCCAGTTTCAAATAACATTCCATAAGCCACATGGTCAGACATTAAAATCACTCTCAATTCCCGATAAGGCAGAGCAGGTTATCGGCAACAAACTACAAAATCTTTGTTGTCATTACCCTTACCAAGCCTCCACCTCAAGGTCACCTGTTCACATTTCCCCAGGAACTGAAAGGTAAGTTTAGTTTTGGCCTAAAAAAGATGTAACATTACTGGGAAAAAAAAAAAAATCAGAATCATATAATGTATTATAAAGTCAGTAAGTTATCTTTTGCTTTGTTATCATCAGTGACTTTGTGGCCCTACAAGAAAGTAGAATTGATTAAATATTTTTATGAATGTCCATCTAAATATTTACCACATTTAATTGAATGGGACCATTGTTATTAGAAGGAGTTATCCTAAGAGAACCATGTTTATGTATTAATTAGATGTCGGCACTTAGTCACTTCTACAAAGAAAGGGGAGCATTACCGCTAAGGATTGCAGCTCTCTTGTTTCTTCTTCTGCTGCTGAAGCGTGATATGACAGAACCTACAGGGCAAGAAACAAAGGAAAACAGGTTATCCAAGAGAGGACTACCGAATGTAGACTTTGACAGTGTCAAGCTTGAGATTCTGCTAAAACTTCCTGGAGACAGAACTAGACGCCCCACAATGTCAAATCTTGTTTCCTGCTTTCTTGAACAGGGAGAAAAAATCCCAGATTTCCATTCAATTGCGTGTTTCGGAAGACAAAAAGTTATACTCCCTATGTTCAGAGAAAGTCTCACTTTTATTCTGACACCGTTGATACGGAGAGCACATTATTTATCAGCCATGCTACTGGCTCGACCTTGGCAGAAAGCTTACTTTGTACTGCTTTTTTTTCTTTTTGTACTGCTTTTTAAAAAATAATAGTGACTTCAGTTATTTTTAACCTGTGTATAGAATCAAGAAAAAAAAATCTTTGCATACACTGACACTTTAACATTGATATTTGGAAAGAAAGTAGTCTACAAGTGGCCCCCAGTTGAGGCCCATAACCAGTGTAGAATTTCATAAAGAAAAATTGCATGGCTAGAATGTAATGTCTTACAGATTCAGGGATTCCTTCCCACTCCTAGGATTCAAGAGCTGAGAAGTGTAGCACTGGCCTATAAATCCCTCTGTTAACATCTGAGCACACTGAGGCACAGCTGTTCTCATGACTTGGCAGCAAGCTCACACTTAGCGAGAGGACAGGGAGGCCTGGGACCCTGCTTTCAATTCCTAATCTAGTACGCTTTCTGTTACCTGAGT
Source organism: Phoca vitulina (assembly GCF_004348235.1). NCBI lineage: Eukaryota > Metazoa > Chordata > Mammalia > Carnivora > Phocidae > Phoca > Phoca vitulina. The sequence goes on from NW_022589706.1 coordinate 93,388,567, forward strand.
AGAGTTAAAAAGACAGGCTTACTATTTTCTTATACCTTAACGTAAGAATCCTTAATTCCCAATTTCGGAAGTAATAACTTCAAAGTAATGGGATAATATTTCAGGCATTCTTTTGAGCCGAGGTAGTGGTCATACTTAAAATGTCTTCCATATTTAAAAAAAATTTTTTTGAAAGTTCATTTTTGACAGACACACATAGATTCACTAAAACCCCCAAATATTTTAGCATGACTGATAAGGAGGTGAGGCATTTTCAGATTTTAAATGGGGACTCGAGTAATTGAGCAGCCTGGACTAGTTTTCCTTGATCCAGTCTTTAAAATTTCAAGCAATTCAAAATCTAAAATGGCATATATGTCTATCTTGTGATTCAGTGCTACATGGGATTTGTCTTCGTATTTGAGCCATTAAGCACTAGGAAACCCCAGGAAACTTGGAGCTACTGTCTTCTGTTTACATGAAATTGATGGGTCACCGTGGCTAATTCATTGCTGCTGGGACCACAGAGCTAGTTTGTTGAGGAAAGCGAAGACTGTGGCCATGCACTAGTCTAATATAAATAAATGCAATACAACACAGATGAATGGACATGGGAATAACATGCCATTCTAAATTTAAAAAAAAATAGATGTTGTCTCACTGAAGGTAAAAATAGCACTTTACTCAGGGTCGTAAGGAGTAATTTTGCTAATACGGGCACACCTCAGAGATATTGCAAATTTGTTTCCAGACCACTGCAATAAAGCCATTATCGTAACAGAGTGAGTCAAATGAATTTTTTGGTTTCCCAGTGCACATAAAAGTTATGTTGACACTATACTGTAGTATATTAAGTGTGCAATAGCATTATGTCTAAAAAAGCAATGTAATACCTTATTTAAAAAATACTTCATTGCTTAAAAAAAATGGAATCCATCACCTGAGCTTTCAACAGGTCCTAATCACTATCATACAACACCCCAACAAATATAATAATAATGAAAAAGCCTGAAATATTGTGAGAATTCTCAAAATGCAACACAGAGACATGAAGTGAGCAAATGCTGTTGGCAAAATGACGCTGACAGACTTGCTCAACATAGGGTCGCCACAGACCGCCAGTGTGTGAAAAATGAATTATCTGTGATGGGCGATAAAGCAAAGCACCACAAAATAAGGTATGTCTGTACCTGTGAGCATTAGAACACAGAGTAAGCACATTTGATTAAGGTTAGCTATTATTATTGTTGTTGTTTTATTGTCATTATAACGATCATGGCTTCCAGGTCAACATAATTCACCGTCCTAAGAAAACCTGAGGAGTTTGTGTCCCTGGCTTTTATCCAGTGCCTCATAAGGACAGGAAAATCTTTGTCAAGGTTAAACTTGTAAGCATAGATAGGACTTCTCATAGTGAATTGAAATAATTGTTTATACTAAGTAAAAGCCTAATTACTCACATATTTAACTAAAGTAAAACTACAGTGGAAAAATAAATCTCAATCAGGAAAATATTCGAAGATTTTGAACTAAATTACATAATATCTGGAATTTGCTTCAAAAATATCAATGGATTAAAGCAGAAGAAGAGTGCAGAGAAGTGAGCAAGTGTATGAAGGAATGAGATCAGCCATGGGTCAATAATTATTAAAGACGGCTAATGAGTACATGGGCGCTCACTAAGCTATTCTCTCTACTTCTGTATATGCTTGCAATTTTCCATAGTAAAAAGTTTTACAAAAGATAATTTCTAATTGATAACTGGCTTAGATTCACTTCAGTACAAAACCATGGAAACTATAAAAAATTTGATTAAAAATTATATACATATACACACATGAACACACGTGTATACATGTATATACACACATGAAACTACATGTGCATATGTATTATATAAATGTAACTTGAGGTATACGTGTGCATACATACACACATGCGTATATTTGTGTGTATATATGTACACGTACATGTATTTGAAAAAGATTTCCACTGGCTTATAATCCAAGATCTCTTATATGTTACTATGGCAAAACTATTGGTGTTATATATTCATTTTAGAAAATAAAGTACCATCTTGGTTACTGGTAAATTTTTACTTATAATGCATATCTTTTGAGCTACTTAGGTAAGGTATTATTTAGAGGATTGGAGGAAAAGTTACCATATTCCAAACACTGATACCCAGTGATCTCAATCAACTAAATAAGAGTAGGCATACACTCAAATATACTTCACACCAGTGTGTGAATAAGTAGAGACATTTGCCCTTCTGAAGTCTATTTCCCTTAACTGGTCTCTGATGTAAGAAATTTCTGTTATACAAAGTGAACATTTTCAGGCAGTTCGTGGAAATCATCTGGAAAGGGCTGGCCCCGCTCAGGTAGGGTAGTCCTGGGAGGGAGCTTGCCTGAGGTCAGTGCCCCCAACCAGTGGCTCACTGGCTGCCTGCACATTCAGAATCCCTTGGGGGAGCTCTGGAATAATGTAGATTCCCAGCCTCTACCCAAGACTTAGGAATCAGGATTTTCAGAAGTGGGATCTGCAAATCTGTCATCTGAAAGGGTTTCCCATGCCTCACTTCTGATTCTCTGAGTGCTTAGGGTTTCTGTTTTTGTCTTTTAAGATGTGTGACTACAACTGTGCACAAGGAGATGGGGAGGCTCAGGCAATGGGAAAGGGACAGGCTGCAGTGACAGCAGACGTCTGTGTGACTGGATTCTTAAGGTCGAAGGAGTGAAGGTTAAGGTCGAAGGAGTGAGGGACAACCAGTCCGAGTTCTGGTTTGGTCATATGACCTTTGATAAGTTTCTACAATATTCTGGGTCCCAGTTTCCTTAGCTGTTTAAATGAGGAACTAAGGATTCAGTCTGATTCTCTGAGGAGACAGTGACCCCACGAGTCGTTCTGGGGGAAAGGGCAGAAGCTGAGTGTGTGGCCACAGAGATGGACAGGGTCCCGCACGCGCCAGCCCACCTCCAGTGTGACCATTTGCTTGGCCATGGCTCTCTCCACCGCTTCATACATCTGTGTGTTCTGGATCCCCAAGCCACAAAAGATGACAAAAGCCTCCAGAAACTGTTCATCATTTCGGTTGAAAGGCTTAACCTTGCCAGTATTCTCTTCCATCTTATTAACAAGTTGGCAAACCCCTATAACAATCCAAGAAATTTGAGTAAATATTATTATTAATTATTATAGTTTCTATTGCCTTTAACACACACCCCACCCCCAACCCCTGCCAAAGATTGTCTTACACTTTCCTCTTAGGAATGCTTGGAATCTCCAAAGAAGCAAACAGATCCTCACAAATATAAACTAGAAAAGTAAATTGAATTAATTTACATGAGAACTTGTTTCACACAGTCCTAAATGTATGTTGTCTGTGGTCAAAAAAATCCTAGAGTACGATTTTCTTCCAGACTCGGTCACAAATTTTAGATCAGTTGAGTCCCCAAAGACAATTTGTCCTTTGGAGACTAATTGGATTTTTGTACACTTGCCAAGAGAACAATTTTGATGCACATCAGAATTTTGGGTCACACAGACTGCCTTTCTTGACTGAGAAACTAAAAGTTAAAAAACACAATTACATACAAAATAGAATGCATAAAACAGGCAATTCACATAAACAGTCTCAAATTTCAAATAAGCACCTCTGCATCCAGAGATGCAGAGAATCCTATTTGCAGACAACTTTGGATACTACAAATAAATGCAAATAAAAATGACTATTTGTTTAGAAATAAAAGCAGGACTAATCTTTGAAGAAAATCATAACCTCCTAAATCCTGACTTCTCTTAGAAGGTCAAAGATATAGTCAATATAAATGGAAAATCACATCAACATTATGGTAAATCTTTACTGAACTAGTTCTATGGGATTCGGACCCCAGTAGGGGGCTCTTTGAAGGGTTTGGGCACCTCCTACCTCTGGGTTTAACAAGTGTTGTTAAATCCTTATTTCTTCTGTCTCTAAATATATAATCACAGAGTTCCACTGTGTGCCCACTGTGGGGCAGGTATTGCGCTAAAACCTTCAGGACACAACGTGATCGCTAGGCCTTACAATCTACGCCGTGAGGCAGGTGTGACCATCCCCATTTTACAGATGAAAAAACTGAGTCTCAGAAAGGTTAAGTCATTTGCTCAAGGCCACCTAGCTGGTATGCTTAGATCTAAAATTCAAACCCCAGGGGTGCCTGGGTGGCTCAATCAGTTAAGCGTCTGCCTTTGGCTCAGGTCATGATCTCAGGGTCCTGGGATCGAGCCCCACATCGGGCTCCCTGCTCGGCGGGAAGCCTGCTTCTCCCTCTCCCACTCCCCCTGCTTATGTTCCCTCTCTCGCTGTCTCTCTCTCTCTCTGTCAAATAAATAAATAAAATCTTTAAAAAAAATCAAAAAAAATAAAATACAATTCAAACCCTAGCTCGGGCCAGTCCCCAAGGCCACTGTTTCCCACACACTGCTGCTCTGTGCCCTTGTACCTCCTTCCGGTCATTGCGGGCAGTCCCCTGACTGCATCTCGCTTGCTCACACCTTGGCCCGTGCTTTTCCACCGGCCTCCACTGCTCCCCACATGCTCTTTGCTGTGATTCAGTGGACACCTCAATCTCCTTCACCATAGCTCCTGGAGGCGGCCCACTTCCCAGGTGAGGCGGGCACTTCTCTTTCCTTTGCCCTTAAGATGATCACTCGGTATGTGTCTTTCTCCCACCGGCTTATTGCACTAAATTCAACTCCTGAAACCAATGTTAACACTATATATGAACTAACTAGAATTTACATAAAAATTTGGAGAGAGAGAAAAAAAATGACCACTCGGTATATCATGGAGGATTTTATTCCTGGCTCTCTTTCTAGGCTGTACGTATCTTGGGCCTAGAGATTTTATTTTTTCAGTCCCACTTCCTCAGCTAGCAAAATGCCTGACCTATAGCAGGAACTCGAAAAATGTTTACTGAGTTAATGGAAGAATGCAGGACTGCGGCTCTGACCCAAACTACTTTCCCATGAAGACTATAGTCTGTTATCTCTTATTTTTCCCAGAGCACAAAAGGATTTCGTAGAGTCCACAGTGATACATGCTTGCACTTTAAGTCCCTTCATCACCATCGATGTGCAATTCATTTTTAACCCTACAAATTAACTGCACTCTCATTTTTGCTCTTTCTTGTTTGTTTGTGGGAGTTTTTCTACGATAGACAGGAAAGACATCCTTATCTATCTGTATTACTACCGTAGGGATTACTTCTCTAACACTTATTCCATTATCAAGAAATACTTTAAATGAATCATAATGAATTTGGACACTGCAAGAAAAACCGTAACTCAACCAGCAATCGGCATGATCTTAAAAGTACACGTCCCATGTATATGGTACAGCACGAGGGTTCTGTCCTCCAACCTTTGTGAATCCCCAAATTATACATGTGGAACTGTTTATCTAGGATCTGGCTATCTCCCAAATCACATTTTCTTGAGAGTCACGTGTTTCATGCCTTATCCTCACATCACAACGTTAATTGCCTTTCAATTCTGACTAAAGTTGTCTCCTACTTGATGGCCCCTTTTCATAAACAAGATTTTTTTTTTTTTTAACACTTCATAAGAATTATTGTATGTCTGGAAAGGAAAAGACAACAGGAAGGGGTTGAGCCGTGGCTGTCAGCAGGCTCCTGGGCTTCTGACCTAGCTAAGTAACTCTCCTGCACGTCACTGAATGTGCATTAACAAGTATTAGTAAATACCTCTGGAATTCAAAGGTATTGAAATGAATGTTAAATGTACCAATATCAGGAGTTGGCTGTCACAATCACACCTCAGAGCGGAACAGCTAAAGTGTGTTTGCATTACAATCCACCAATCTAGATACAGATGTGTAGACAGAGCTAAGCTCAGCGCAAGAAAAGGGGTGAAGACAAATTATCCATTTAGGCGTATCATTTAATTCTCCTTTCAAAGCAGAATGGACAGTTATATTTAAATAGCATTCATGATCATCCTGCTGATTTCTTTATACCCTTCAGAAAATTTAATTCTATCAAACAAAAATACCCAAGTTAAAAAAAAAAAAAAGCTATGAAGAAGAAGGTTTATAACAAACAAACAGGGTCCCTTTATGGGAGAAAATACAAAGCCTGGACACATTTACAGATAGGGTTTTCAGAACTTCATTAATGACTGGAAGAGTGGCTAAAGAGTACAATAATGAAATTTAAAACTTGTCACTTGAGATGCCACATCTACCAGCAATCCATATAAAATCAGAATCACTGCTCTATAAAAACCAAGTACTTAATGCAGAACCCAAAATAAAACGAAACCACTCAGCAAAAATCAATTAATATACACGATCATGAAAGAAAATACTCAAAAACATTAGGCGAAAACCAAGAGCTAGAGCAGTTAGTAAAATCTCAGTGTCACTTCGTATTATTAGAGCACACGAAGTACTTGTACTGATGTTGCTTCATGTGGTCGTCACGGCAGCTCTGGGAGCTAGGCCGGCACCAAAGACATCTCCAGCAATTACGGGGAAGGGACTGACGGTTTCTAAAATCCACACAATTATGTTTCCTTTTCTGTAATTCCAGAGATCAGATGTTGTTACCAACCACAGTTTTTGTTCTGGCTTTTTGGCAGAGCAGGGGGTCAGCTCTTAGATCCTGCTTGTGGTCTCATGTACTCTCTACCATACAGGGTGGACTCCAAATCCAGCATCCTGCCTTGCTAAGATGTAAGACCTGTCCTTATCACCAATCTTGCGAATATTTTTTTTTTGCACTTGTCATTTGTCAATTATCTTCATCTGAGGTTTTCTGCTGTACAGTGTCTTGTTTTCAAGAGAAGCTTCCCCATTTTTTTTTAAGCTTCCCCACTTTAAGATGATATATGAACCTATATTTTCCCCTGGTACTTTTATAGATTCATTGTATCACATTTAACTTTTTAATTCAACTTAGTTTTTTTCCCCAAATTGCTACTGGATTCTTAAAATACTTGAATAGCTATCCCTTCTCCAATGATTTGAATTGCCACCTTAAATACTAAAGTCATACTTTTTTCAACTACTAGGTACTTTTCTCACATTTTATTATTTTTGAAATCAGTGTGCATCCTAATCAACTGCTTGACATAGTTTAATTGAAATAATTTTTTTTCTTTCTTGGAAGTACAGAAAATGAAGTCTTTCAATCATGGCACCTTAGAAACAATAAGCTATTCTATACCTATGTACCAGACTTGGGTCTGCATTTAGACTTTCTATTGTATTCCATCAATCTTTCCATCTTTTCTGGCACACATATGATCTTTTTTATTTAAAGATTTTATTTATTTGACACAGAGAGAGAGCGCACAAGCAGGGGGAGCAGCAGGAGAGGGAGAAGCAGGCTCCCCAGTGAGCAGGGAGCCCGATGTGGGGCTCGATCCCAGGACCCCGAGATCATGACCTGAGCTGAAGGCAGACACTCAACCAACTGAGTCACTCAGGTGCCTCCACATATGATACTTTTCATTATGATACTTTTCCAGTATTATTTTAATTTCTGACAGGCAAATCTCTATCCATCAACTCTGATTCTTTTCATATGTTATTCTTCCAGATGAGTTTTATAAATGTTGGTCAGGAACTCCCCCTTCCCTCTGAAAAAAAACTCTTGTGAGGAATATGTATTAAAATTGATATAAATCTGGGCGCCTGGGTGGCTCAGTTGGTTAAGCGACTGCCTTCGGCTCAGGTCATGATCCTGGAGTCCCTGGATCGAGTCCCGCATCGGGCTCCCTGCTCGGCAGGGAGTCTGCTTCTCCCTCTGACCCTCCCCCCTCTCATGTACTCGCTCTCTCTCATTCTCTCTCTCTCAAATAAATAAATAAAAAAAAAAAAAAAAAAAAATTGATATAAATCTAATCTGGGGAAAGTTGACCTCTTACAGAATAGGTTCTTATCATCGGGAAATGTTATGTCCCTTCACTTTTAAGTTACTCAGTAGAATATTACCGTTTTCCTCATAAAGATGCTACATATTTCTGGTTACATTTATTCTTTGCTATTACAAATGGGGTTTTTTTCTATTACTATTTTCAAACAAATTTGTCTTGGCATAAATTAAAGCTATTTCTCTTTAATAATTTGGTAACCAGGAACTTTTACAACTCTCTGTAGAGGGGGCACCGGGGTGTCTCAGTTGTTAAGCATCTGCCTTCGGCTCAGGTCATGATCCCAGGGTCCTGGGATCGAGCCCTGCATCGAGCTCTCTGCTCGGTGGGAAGCCTGCTTTTCCTTCTCCCACTCCCCCTGCTTGTGTTCCCTCTCTCAGTCTCTCTGTCAAATAAATAAATAAAATCTTAAAAAAAAAAGAACTCTCCATAGAGAAGTATTTTCAGCTGATTCCACTGGGCTTTCCACCTCACCATCTTATCATCTGGAAGTTTTTTAATTTTGCCTTTTCTTCTTCTGTATCTCACATTGTTTCATCTCCTCCGCTCTGGTTGCTTTGGTTAGAATTTCCTTTGGGCAGTTTTTTTTTTTTTTTTTATATTTGCTTTTTTTTTTAATGACTTTAAAAATAACTTTCTCAATTACTTCTATGAAATATTTATTTATTTATTTATTTATTTATTTATTTATTTATATATTTTATTTCTATGGAATATTTAAAACTTGAGTTAGTATTGGTTATTACCAATTTTTATGGAATTTCTCCATTTCATCAAAATGTATTACCTTTTTGGTATACTGTATTACCTAACATCTTTTAAAATTTCTTCTGTCTCTATAATTACATTTCCTTTCTCATTCCCATTTGTGTATTTCTCTTATTATCCTCATTATCTGTGTTGCCGGTTTATTATTATCGTATTCCCTCATTATCTCTTTTTTTCTCTCAATTGCTTTTCTCTGCTTTTGATTTATTCATTTATTAGGGGACAGCATAGAAAGTGAGAAAGAGAGTGCTGTTTTTCTAATTTCTTCAGTTGAGTGGTTAATTAAAATAATTTTATTATTTCTTAATTCAGAAATGACTAGTTTGTGTTGCATGTGTGTATATCATGAATACTTGTAAGTTTCTGATGGATATCTGACAGGAGCTTGTATTTGTAAATTATGAAATATAAACATAAATCTATAGTTGCTAATTAAATCCACTTCATTTTTTATATTAATTGATTCTTATGTTTCCTTATTTTATCCTGTACTTTAACCCTCTATGAGATGTGTACCAAAGGCTCCCATTATGACTGCCAGTTTGTCCATTTCTCCCTGTATTTTTAATAGCTTTGGCTTTTATATATCAATGATGTTAGTTTACTAGAAGCATTTACGACAATTATACTTTCTAGGTGGATTTTAACTTTAATCAGTGCAAAGCGTCCCTTTACATTATGTTTTTATCTTAAATTCGACTTTCTCTGATATTAATATTGTCATTGCTATTCAAATTTTGCCCATTTTATGTAAAATGTGTTCTTACGAATGGCATATACTTCATATCTTCCAGAAATTCCCTTATTATTTCTAGTCTAGTAAAGGTAAGTTTCTGTTTTCCAACACTGCTGTGAAGTTTTCCTTACTACTTTTTCAATCAAGTCTTTTTTTTTTTAATTTTTTTAAATTTAAACTCAATTAATTAACATATAGTGTATTATTGGTTTCAGAGGTAGAGGTCAGTGATTCATCAGTCTTATATAATACGCAGTGCTCATTACATCACGTGCCCTCCTTAATGTCCATCACCCAGTTACTCCATCCCCCCCCCACAGCAACCCTCAGTTTGCTTCCTAGAGTTAAGAGTCTCTTATGGTTTATATTTATTTTTATTTTATATATTTTCACTTTTATAATTTTAATCTTACTTCCTTAGTTTTATTTTTTTTTTCTCATGTTCTTCCAGTTATTATTCCCCTACGGTCTTATTGCCTGGAGCTTATTATAACTAAGCATAATTTACAATTCTCTGGGGAAAAAAACCGGATACTTTAAGCATTATAAGCAATGTGTTTCATGGATGACACAGTTTAATTATACTTGCATTAGGAACATCCTAGCAAATATTTTTATAAACAAATGAGCAGTTAGTGATATTGCCAAATGGCAACATTTAATATGAAAAATAAAGTGAAGTAGCGTCAAATTTAAAAATATAATTTTAGAATATTTATCTATGCCTTAGAATCAAATTGCAACACATAGATGAGCAAAGAATTAGGATAGTAATCAGTTTAGAACATGCATTCTGAGAAATACAGTTGAGCCGTGAACAACATGGATTAGAACTGCGAGGGTTCACTTGTTTGTGGATTTTTTTAAAATAAATATAGTACAGTACTGTAAATGTGGATTTTTTGGATAAATACAGTACTGTAAATCTATTTTATTCTTACGATTTTCTTAGTAACATTTTCTTTTTTCTAGCTTACCTGTTGTAAGAAAACAATATATAATATATATAACATTTTTAGAAAATATGTGTTAATCAATTGTTTCTGTTACTGGGAAGATTTCTAGTCAACAGTAGGCTACTAGTAGTTAGGTTTTGGGGGATTTTAGACTGCATGGGGGGTGTCAGTGCTCCTAGCCTCCACGTTGTTCAAGAGTCCACTGTACATATTTCTCATACTTCACTGTCAAGCGATGTGTGATATAACACTATAATTTTTGTTATACTTTTTCGGTAACAAAGAGATGAAAATGTAAGTTATTTAAAGTGGAGATGTTCTCAACATTTTTTTTTGGATGGGAATGGGACTAATTTCTTCAAAATCTGTCCTGAAATTGGCATGGAAAATTGGAATAAGAATTTCTGGTAAATGTGATTTGCGAAAAAGGCATATTTAGCCTAATAAATAGGGGAAATAATTGCTTAAAACAAATGAATGTTGAATGAGAAAAATATGTCCTTAATAGCACTGGAAGCAAAACTCTGGAAACACTCTGTATTAGCCAGAGCACTAAGAAAACATTTGATATGAAACAATACCTCGGGGAATACAACAGGCCCCATACTGGTCTAATGTCTATAATTTCATCTAAATGTCAGTAATGGAAAAATAGGAGGGGGAAGGAAGATTACAAAAAAACACATGGGCCTGTCTGCCTTTCTGCATGTAACTCTATGGGGATTCTCTATTAGAATTACATAATAGAGGAATCTGGCCTGTGCTATGTAAGGAAAATTATCTACAGCCATGACATTTTCCATGCTGCATCTGTGGGCACAAAACACAGGCGAGAACTCAAATTTTCTGTTTTGTCACACTTTTAAAGAGCAGGGAGCGCTGGAGATGTTTCTTCTTGTACTGGGAATCAACTTGAACCCCCACTGAAACGCCCATTTTTTCCTTTCTTTCTATTAATAGGGCATTTTTCCTCTCTGAAAATAACATTTGCTTACTTTTGGCTCTGTTATCAAGTAGGGTGACACGAAAGGCAGGCCAAGTCTGGTGACTTCAACAGGTATTTTTTTATTTTTTTGCTCACTTGAAGGAAACATGACAGGATCATAGCATATGAATTTTGAGCAGATCTGAAAGGTTATTTAGTTCAACTCTGCAGAGGTGAGTCATGTGCTCATAATGTTTTTAATGGTTAAAGGAAGAGGGGAACCAAATGGACACCCTGAGTCCGCTTCCCACCTGGGGCTGTTTGCACTTCACTGAACCAGCTTGCATTTGTGTCAAGTGATGACAAAGCCCGATATATAACTTCCTCCAGCGACTCCCCATGCCCCATTATGATTCCAAAGAGATGCTGCTGAGGAAAAGCAAAGATGTGACCTGATGTGGCAAGGGGCCCCTCAGTCCTCCTTATGAAAACCTATGAGGGAATAATGCATCCCTTCTGGAATTTCATTTCACATTTTCAAAGGTCAGAGGCAGCTTTGTAGTAAGTCTTCATGCTTATATCAAAAAGCATTAAAAATATATATTTCTAATGCATATTTTTTTTTAAAGATTTTATTTATTTACTTGACACACAGAGAGAGACAGCTAGAAAGGGAACACAAGCAAGGGGAGCGGGTGAGGGAGAAGCAGGCTCCTGGCCGAGCAGGAAGCCCGACGCGGGGCTCGATCCCAGGACTCTGGGATCATGACCTGAGCTGAAGGCAGACGCTTGACGACCGAGCCACCGAGGCGCCCCTAATGCACATTTCTAATGTAGTTTTCACCTTGCATTCCCTAGGAAATAAAATTTTAGAATATAACGTTTCCTTGGGATCATATGGTAAGGCACCCTTGTCAGTTTCCTTATTGCTTATGTTAGCAAACTGAGGGGTGATAATCTTGAAAAGAAAACCCCACACTGTGTATTCATCTTTTCTTTTTGAGAGCTGTGAAGAGTGCAGGGGACCAAACGGCCCAGCCGGGAGTCGCCGGGCTGGTTTCCCAGAGACTTTACAAGGCAATTCACCAGGTCAGGATCTGACTCCTCGCCCTGTAGGCTTAGAAACTAGAAGACCATGGCTGACAGAGCCATCTCTCTGGGGTAGAGTCACAGTCCCTAAGTTCACGAGACTGCTAACACCAGAATATTCACGGATAGCACAAAACAGATCTGTCCCAGGGAACAGGAGCACATGCACCTGCTCAACTCCAGCCCACTGCCTCAAGCCCAGCTCACAGATTTCTAAGAAGACACAACTGTCAAAGCAATCAATGCATTTTTGAGTATACGAATAATACAGTCTCCTCCTATGAGTTCAGCTACCTTGGGAAAAAATAATCAGAACAAGGGAAGTCAGACTGGTGGGATGCTCAATGGCATACGCCAGTGCATGCATCTCACACCAGCAAAGGGACTGGTGTCATCGACCGCGACAACCTGCTACACCCACTGCCCCCTAAGCGATGGCCTCACCACGTGGTCAGAAAACTCTACCCACACTGATACAACTTACTGCATCTGTCTCCACTTGGCGGGGGGGGGGGGGGTGGGGGGGGTGGGCAAAGATTTCCTGACCCCTGGACAGAACCTCAATAGGTACTTTCAATATTTGCCTTTTTTTCCCTATTTTCCTTAATAATACCTCCCTCCGCTGCCTTTCTGACTGATAGCTTCCTTCAATAAAATTATAGTTAAGTCTTGCAACCTGGAAACTACTCAGACTTTTTAAGGTAAATTTATAGTCTTTTTTTTTTTTTTTTTTTTAAAGATTTTATTTATTTATTTGAGAGAGAGAGAATGAGAGAGAGTGAGTACATGAGAGGGGGGAGGGTCAGAGGGAGAAGCAGACTCCCTGCCGAGCAGGGAGCCTGATGCGGGACTCGATCCAGGGTCTCCAGGATCATGACCTGAGCCGAAGGCAGTCGCTTAACCAACTGAGCCACCCAGGCGCCCGGTAAATTTATAGTCTTGCAACCTGGAAACTACTCAGACTTTTTAAGGTAAATTTATAGTCTTGCAACCTGGAAACTACTCAGACTTTTTAAGGTAAATTTATATTTCTAAGCCTCCCTTCATTAGGGTTTCTTTCTTTCTTTTTTTTTTTTTTAAGATTTTATTTATTTTTTTGACAGAGAGAGACCGCGAGAGAGGGAACACAAGCAGCGGGAGTGGGAGAGGGAGAGGCAGGCTTCCCACTGAGCAGGGAGCCCGATGTGGGGCTCGATCCCAGGACCCTGGGATCATGACCCGAGCCGAAGGCAGATGCTTAACTGACTGAGCCACCCAGGCGCCCCTTCATTAGGGTTTCTATTTAAAAGTTTAGCCTTTAGAAGGTCCTCATATTTCCAAGTTCTCGGGACAACATTAATAGTTCAGACTACTTTCGCATGTCAATCATGCATGATTGTCATATAAAACCTTATACTTTCTGTACTACTCTTAATATAGACAAGAAACAAATATGTCAATAATAGGTAACATCATTCCATATTTTCCTGGGGATGCATTCTTCCAATATTCCTGAAGTAGACATTTTTCTATTACCTTAATATAAGAATGTAAGCTCCCTGAGGGTGAGGATTTCCACTTTGCTCACCAATTTATTACAGATCACCGGAACACTGGAGTGCTCAATAAATATTTTTGAACGAATGAATACAATCTAAAATGTAAACCCCATATTAAAAAAAAATCAGAAGCAAGAAATGAGACTCTCTAAAACAATACACATTATCAACTTGATGTCTCTCAGTCTACAACCTTTCAACACATCATTCTTCAACAAAAATCCTGTTGAAAAGCATTATAATAATTACTAAAAGACATTATAGTTAAGATATTTAACAATGTATATTAACATTTATCAATATAAAATTATTTCAAAATTCTTTTATTATTCCAATTTTTATCTTTTTTTCACACGTTCTATTTCTCAGAATTACACCTGAAGGAAAGAAGTTTCTGGGAATACATTTTTTTCTTTAATAAGTGCAGATTAGTAAAAGGCTTTACCTATCACTTTATTCTTCTTTCCATTTTTTATAGGCGTACAAAGCAAACTTCTAATGCATTGCTGGTTTACATTTCCTGTGTTTTCATTCTAAACAAAAACAAAAATAAAACAAAGCAGGTGCAAATTATGAAGAGACTGATTTTCCCACTAGGTGCTATATAAACTAGATCAGACATCTGAAACCACTAACATATTCATTCATCTTTTATTAGCAGGCGATAACATCAGAGTGCAGAAAATGTACAAATTATAATGAAGTTCATGTAAATGCAATATGCAGCAATTAGTTTTTACATTATTAAGAGTAAGAAATATCCTATATTTCTTTTTTTTTTCATTCTAAACTTTCCAAGCAGCTTTTGGTAATATTAAGCAAAATCTTTATGCAATTATTTACTATACTGGTGTAGTAGATGTCTCAGTAACTTCACAAGACCAGCAGAATCCAAAAAGCACTCTATTACTTCAGATGCTCCATGTTACAGACTTGTCTTTCTTTAGGACTGCCACTGTTTCTATTGCCCATATCGCTAAAGTTCTAAAGAGGTCTTCTAGATACCCAAATAACAAAATCAAGGCAGCGGCTCAAAGTGCAACACTTTTCCGGAGATGAGAGAAAACACTAGAATTCAAAGTTTCCAATGCCTGAGAAACTGATCTTTGTAGCTTTGCTGTCAAAGAAAACATACTCATTTCTCCATAGAGCTACTCACGGTAGTAGATTACCAGTTAAGTCAGTTCGAGCCATACGGCACTTAGTTTTTAAGGATAAACTCAAGAACTCTAGCAACACTATGTAAGGAATGTCATTGACATTAAGTAGGTAATAGTTAAATTGCCCCATAAATTAGTTTATGGTCATTCATTATTACACATCACAAAGCTGAAAAGTACAGGGAAAAACACTTGAGTACAGCTGACCACCCCTCAACAGATGTCATGAGCTATTGTATTTTCCTTCATCAGATCAGGGAAAGCACCGTTCACTCTGAAATACAGCCAGTTCTTGGGCTAGGCCTTCAGCTGAAGAGTCCCTAGAAGTACAGATCTGATGGGAAAATAGTGTTCGAGCTCCAAGTTCAAAACTGGTTTACTTACTGTCCAGGGAAATCTTTTGTCCTTACTGACATCTGGGATATTAAGTGGTTCCATAGTATTTTTGACATACTGAGCATACATGTAATTGATTCTGTTTGCATCACGTTCCCTGCGGAAAAAACAGATATGAGTTATTTCTGTGCACTGAAGAAACATGGGCAAAACAAAGTTAATGATAATAAGAGATACACACCAGTCTTAAATTATAGGGTAAAGTGTGTATCTTCATTGGAAAATGCACTTTAAATGTGATGATTTGCAACTTTGTAGTTACTATAATTTAAATGTTTTGAAAAGACAAAGACCCACAATTTTTCAGCTGTCTAAAACAAATTTTAAAATGCCATTAAGTAACGCTACTGCTACTGTTAATGGGCATGTTGATTTTTGTGCCATTCATGTAAAATTCGTATGAGTTTTCTTTCATGTCTTCTTTTTTCCTCAGATTATAGAATGACTAAGGTCTAGTGCCTGTTTCACTTCCTCGATTATTTGCTTTATCCACCACAATCATCGTTTACACATTTCAAACCAAGGGGAAAATCAAGCATGCCTGGGAGAATTTTATTAAGGTTTTCTCTCTTCTTTTTTTCTACTTTGAGATACTTTATGATACTTTTTCAAGTGAAAAATTTATCTTCTTCAAAAAACTTTCTTGAGCTTAACAGTATTTTCCCGTTTTTTCCCATTTCTTACTTAATAGGCTGAATATTAAAGATTAATCAGATGTCAGAGGGTACATAAGCACAATGCCAGGGCTGCAGCTGGGAAAACAAGAGAGAACATGTTTTTACATCAGGAAACTTTATATGTTCCCAGAGATGGGGATGAATTGGGCAAAGAGTGTCAGGTTGTGGAAATTTACTCAAATTATAAGGATATGCCTATCTTAATTATAATATCACTAACTGAAGAAATAGGAGAGTCTAATAGTGAGAGATAGTTGAAAATAAAATACATGCCTCTCGAAGTTCCAATATTTTCCCTATCTTCCATCCTCCCCCCCCAGCCTGCCCAACCTGACCAAACTGCCTCTTGGGATGGCACTCTTGAGCACTACTTATTTAGTGATTTCACCAAGACTCCTGAAGTCTGTGGCCTCATTCCTGGCCAAGATATTTTAGCCTTTCCTTTCTTTGCTGTACACTTTAGTTTTGGTGTAACTTGGTCAAAATGGGTGAAATTTGACCTGTGTCCAGTACTGTATATAAATGAAAAAGAATAAAGAGCAAATGACAATAGTCACAGAGTAGATAAATTCCAGAATGGACATTTACTGAGACGACACTGATCATCTGTAAAGGCACGCGGATTGTCCAACAAATCAAACCTGAGACCTGGCTCCTCTTTCATGCATACTATCTGGGTGGAATCCCAAGAAAAGGGTAGGAGATAAGTGCAGGATTTTGGTTAATAAAATAATTAAAAAAAAAAAAACAACTATTCATAAATAGCTGAAGTCTCAGGAAAAGAAAGTAAGAAGCTTTAATAAAGGTAAGAAAAATGGAATGGAGGTCATGGGGAGAAAGAAGTACACTGGAGAAGATACCCTTGTCCAAATCTTTTTTAAAATAACACTACTAATGACTTTTATTATTCTTATCACCATCCTTATGTTCACAGTGGGAGCCAGATGAAACCCAAAATAGTTAAGCGACTTGCCAGAGATCCTAAGATCAGACCTACAGGCATTAACATAGAGAAGAAGTAATTTAAATTACTTATAAATCACTAGAAATCAAATTCTTTTTTCTTTTTAATTTCCTGAAAATTTTCAGTTTCCCTAATGGTGACCTTAATGAAAGATAAGTATTAAGATTTATTAAGGTACGCGATACCATTTTGTTTCTTACTCTCTAAGAAACAAGCTGGTGAATTCTCAGTTCCCGCACTCAGTAAACACAGACTGAGCACCTGCCCACGAGAGGCACCCCTAGTGCCCCATGGGAGACGAGCTCATGCAGGTCAGTAGCGGTCACAAGGAGCTTACAATCTAGCAGAGGCCAGGACACAGCACGGAGAGGAGAACCCGTCCAGTTGTATGTCCTGTTTGGGTCGAGTCCAGTGCAGAGGCTTCCAGCTGTCCCCTCCATAACTCTCCTCTGTTCGTCTTGATCTGGACACACGGCCACACAGAACAAACCCTATGCTGCCCAGCCACCTCAGTGGTTTGGTGTCATCATGTAAGTTCTAGTCAACAGCTGTAAGAAGAAATATGGCTGCTTCTAGAAACCTCATGTACGAGAAAGCTGGTGCATGCTCTCTGCCTTTCCTTTTACTGGCCACCCCCTGCCCCCACTCCCCTTTAAAATATGGGTATGATTAGAGGAGCTGCATCCCTGACACTGAAGGCAAGGGCCACACCCTAGAGAAGTGGAGTAGAAAGCCCCAAGGTGCCCGGGGCCCTGAGGCCTTTGTGGAGAACAGCTGCAGCACCTGAGGTGCCAACCTGTGGGCTTTTACAGGAGAGAGTAATTATACTGCATTCTGGTTTAAGCTATTTTGGGAAGGGGGGTGTTATGATTTGCAGTCAAGCCTAATCCTCGTTAATGCAATTGGTAAAATGCAAGCACCACACATGTGGGCAAGATCGACAGATAACACCTACATGGAGTGGGTTAGGGAAGAGGTAGCATTAGAGAAATGTGTAAAAGGCTGCATAAGATTTAAGGATGGGGAGAAACACATCAGGGATGAAAGGGAGGGTGTTCCAGCAGGAAAAAAAAAAAAAAAAACCCTCAGCATAAAACACGTCTCTGAAATGTAAGAGTTCTACCTATGGGGTATTTGGGAAACATGAACTAGATTGGTAGGAATAAAATGATGGTTTCAGGCTGAAGATGTGAGGCTAGGGCAGATAGTGGATTATTCTGAAAGAGCAATGCAAAGAATATGGATCTCATTCTTTAAATAGCAGGAGTATCATGGTGGCCTTAAACCATGCCTCTCAGAGCTCCAACTGCAGGGAGCATCACTGGCGGGTGTCTCTAGCTGCGGTGTTCTAGATCCCGGGACCCCCCCCCCCCCTCGCTCCCTTACGCACCGAGGCCACGCCTCCCGCGGCTGCTTCTAGATGAAGACTGAGCCCAGAGGGATACGAAGGCAGACCCAGTTCTGGGAGATCTGGGATTCTTCTGACAGGAGACCGGCTAGAGGACTCCCCAGAAGTCTTGCCACCCTCACAACTGCCCGGCTGTCCAAAACACTCCTTCCTTCTTCACCCACCTCCACACACTCTCTCACTCTTCACTGAAGTACAGTTGGCACACAATGTTAACCTTAGTTTCAGGTGTACAACATAGGATTCAGCAACTCTGTTCTGCTGTGCTCACCACAAGTGTAGCTACCATCTGTCACCATACATCGCTGTTACGGTACCACTGACTGTATTTCCTATGCTGGACCTTTCCTCCCCATGACTTATTCATTCCATAACTGCAAGCCTGTGTCTCCCACTTCCCTTCACCCCTTTTGCCCATCCCTCCACTCCCCTTCTTTTCCCTCTTTTTTCACTCTAGGTCAGACTTGTGGGGGGTCCATGGCTCTCTTAGCTCTGTCCCCTTTTATCCTCACAGGGGATTTCCCCTAATAAATTTCTTGCACATTTAATCCAGTCTTGGCATTTGCTTCTTGGAGGACTTGGGCTAATTCCGACACCTAAAGCATTTTGCACAGTGGCTATCAGTGGAATGTACATGAGTATACCCTCGGGAAGACAGGGACATGGAGCTGGGGCTCACGGAGAAATTTTTGTGCTTTAGAACTAAATGGGAATCATTGCAAGCTATGTAAACCAAAGACAAAAAACACATCAGAGACATGGAAATAACAGGCAACACTGACTTAGTACTTACTACGTGCCAGAAATTTTCTGAAGCATTTTGTGTGCATCATCTCATTTAGACCTTACTACAATCCTGCTATCAGTATCCCCATTTTACAGACGAAGAAATTGAGGCTTTGAGAGGTTAATTCATTTACAAAACGCCCCACAGCTAGTAAGTGGCGGAACTTAAATTTCAATCAGTCTGACTTTAGACTCTACACTCTTTTCCTACTCAGTATGCACAGTTCTTTTTTAAAGTAGTAAAAACCTTTTTACTACTTTTTACAGTGTCACTAGTATATATATTCCAAGAAAGTGAGCTTAAAGAATTAATTCTATGCATTTGTCATTTTATGATAAAAATGTTCATTTATAAATTAACATCAAGTTAACTGACATGGAATTACAGCACTAAAATATCATTTTTTCCTTCTAATTGGGTGGCTCTTATGAACTGAAGCACAGAAACTCCAAAACCTCCCACCATCTGGAAATGAGCTAGCTTTCCTTCTGAAATTTATAGGCAACCCAAGTCCCAAATGTCTTCCTGTGCTTTATCTCACTGACGATGTGATTCTGATGATTATGTATAATGTTCACCTTGAATATTTATTTTTTCATTTTACACTTAACATTGCAAATCTGTCTTCAATGTGTTATTTTAATTTATAAATGATAATTAGTGGGTTGGTTGGACAAATGCCAAGTGAGCAATGCTTTTCAACTGAAATGACTGGTCTAAAAGAATGATTTGCTTACTGCTGACATCATAAAATTGCCTAGCATTTCATCTCATGGGAGAGTGTTTGGATTGGCAAAGTGTTTAAGGATGAGCATCGAAGAGTCTTGAATTCTATCAATAACCAATTTCAGCAATGTAATAAAGAGTCTGCTGGTAAAGTGGCAATATCAGTTTAGTCCTTTGTCAAAATGCTGAAGTCACTACACATCATTTTTAATTCAGAGGTTTGGCAAAATTAGGCTTAATATCTAATGTTTATAAAAATAATAAAAAATATTTACATCACTTAAAGACCTTTTATTGTGTCATTAGTATAAAGGCTAAGTTTAAAATGTTTAGCTGAAGGGCTCCTGGGTGGCTCAGTCAGTTAAGCATCTGCCTTCAGCTCAGGTCATGATCCCAGCGTCCTGGGATCAAGCCCCGCATCAGGGTCCTTGCTCAGCGAGAAGCAGGCTTCTCCCTCTCCCTCTGCCTGCCACTCCCCCTGCTTGTTCTCTCTCTCTCTCTCTCAAATAAATAAATAATAAAATCTTAGAAAAATTTTTTTAAATAAATAAATTTTTAAAAATATTTTTTAAATAAATAAATATTTTTTTTTTTTTTTAAGATTTTATTTATTCATTTGACAGAGAGACAGAGAGAGAGAGCACAAGCAGGGGGAGTGGCAGAGGGAGAGGGAGAAGCAGACTCCCAGCTGAGCAGGGAGCCAGATATGGGCCTCAATCCCAAGACCCTGGGATCATGACCCCAGCCGAAGGCAGAAGCCTAACCAATTGAGCCACCCAGGCGCCCCTCTATTTGGGATTCTTATTAAATCCATGTATTATCTTTATTTTTAAAGTTTTATTTATTTATTTTAGAGAGAGAGAGTGCTCGAGAGCACATGGTGGGGAGGGGCAGAGGGGGAAGGAGAGAGAAACTCTAAGCAGACTCCGCGTTCAGCATGGGGCTTGATCCCAGGACCGGTGATCATGACCGGTGGAGATGCAGCTCTCGCTGACCCCAGCATTATTTTTTAAATAAATAAAATGTTTAGTTGCTATAAGGCATTAGTGAATACTTTTAAATACTGTAAAATTAGTTAATGAAGCAGCTACAATGATCCATTAAATTACTCTCTTTTAAGGTAATCACCCTGAACTATTTAGACTTTATAAAAATATCTTTATACTAAGACTATCTTGGAATGATTAAAAAAATAAATGGAAAAATACCTTCCATTTTGTCTACAGAAAGGGAACATAGTATTCGTCAGAAATAAATCAGACTATACTTTTTTTTAATGCATATTTACCAGTAGAGGTCACTATCACACCAAATAGCCTTGTTCGGCTACCATTAGAAATTAGAGGATCAGGCTGAATTTGTAATAAAATCAAAATGCCAATACGTAAAATGTAATTATATAGACTTATGCTGCTGTACAAATATTCAAAGGTAAATGTAGATAACTCAACATTTTAAACTTTTTCTTGATCTTACTTTTTAAATTCAAGTATAATATATGG
This sequence comes from Phoca vitulina, assembly GCF_004348235.1. Taxonomy (NCBI): domain Eukaryota; kingdom Metazoa; phylum Chordata; class Mammalia; order Carnivora; family Phocidae; genus Phoca; species Phoca vitulina. Next base: position 93,410,119 of record NW_022589706.1, read on the forward strand.
TGTTACATTAGTTACAGGTGTACAATATAATGATTCAACAATTCCATACGCTTCTCAGTGCTCATCAAGATAAGTGCACTCCTAATCCCCTTTATCTATTTCATCCATCCCCTTACCCACCTCCCTCTGGCAAACACCAATTTATTCTCTGTATTTAAGATTCTGTTTTCTGGTTTGTCTCTTTTTTATTTTGGTTGTTCATTTATTTCTTAAATTCCATATATGGTCATTTTATATCATTTATATTATATGTTATTTTCATATCATTTATATCATATATCATTCCATCATTTTATACTTTTAATATACAGTATCATACCTATGGACATATGTAAACACATTAAATATATGTCTATATTTATATATGTAGCAATTCATTATGCAATCTGAAAAGTAAAAGAATCAAATATTTACATGTGTCTTATCTAGAAGCTTTCTAAAACATTATAAAAAGCAACAAAAATGTTATGGCATCATAAAATCAAAATTATATTGATGTTCTTCCTAGGAATAAGAAACTTCATTACTGATTTAGGCAGGAGATACCAGCATTTAAAAGGGATATACACATAATCACCAAGACATGGGCTTATTATCATATATTCAAAAAGGACTCGATACTAACTAAAACTAAATGTCCAATATGCCAGAAAACACAATGGCACACAGAGGGGCTTAGGAAAGAACACACATGGAAATGGGACAGATACTTGTCATGACCAGCAATGCCAAGAGGGAAGCAGGGGTCGGCTACTCAATTTAACTTTGTGAACGAAAAACTCCAGGTACCAGAAAAATTTCTAGAGATAACATGGTTTATCTACTTTTACCTATGCACCCCAGGCCCAAGTCAGCAAAAAAGGCCTAAGTCAGGTGTACCAGGGGTCAAATGAATTCCCCAGCTGCCCCCAAGTTACATCTGCCCCTTTGCTAATTCCTCAAATTCTTTTAATCAGAGAAAACGTATTTCATTGTATCAGACTGTTAAAATAATAGTCTAGAAGTAATGAGTCTTGATTTACATAGAATCACTTAACCAACTAAACTTTAAGTCACTATGGTCAACGGTATCTCCATCTTGCTGAGGGAAGACATAAGAGGATAGAACACGTGAGAGAGGATGAGGGGAAGAGAAGAGGATGGAAGACAGGTCTGCAGGCCTCACACCGATCCTGGGGGTCAGTATTAAGAGGGTTTGAACAAAACCAGCTGTCCACTGAAGTATTCTGTTCTTGAAGATAGCTATAAACTCAGGCAATTGTGCTTTGCAATTCTGCTTTACATGATCTACAGAGATGATTTTCATTTTGTTTCCAATTTTTCATTACAACAATTTTCTTCCAATTTTTTATTAACATTTTGAAATATACAAAAAAGTTGAAAGTAATATCCCACTCTAGATTCAACAATTTTTAATGGTTTTACCAATTTGTTTTATCTACATATGTTTGTGTGAATATACTTATTTGTTTAAATATATGAAATTTAAATATATTTACTTATTTATCTTTGGCTGAACCATTTTAAAGTAAGGTGCAGACATCCTAATATTTCATCCTTAAATACACCAGGATGAATCTCCTAAAAATAAAAAGTTTCCTACTAACCACAGTATCTTTTTATTTCCAAAGAAAAGTAACAGTAACTCCCCATCAACCATCTACTATCCAGTCCATATTCACATTTCCAATTGTTCTCAAAAACTGTTCATTGATAGTTGTTTTAATGAGAATCCAACCAAGATTTATGCATTGCATTTGGCTATTATGTCCAAGATAGTCCTTCCCTCCATTTTGTTCAAGGACACTGATTTTTTTAAAAAACCAGGCCAGTTATCTTATAGAATGTTCTATAGTTTAGATTTGTCAGAGGTTATTTTTAAAGCACCACTACCAAAGAGCTTGGCTACTGAGGACTGTGCTAATTGCAACACTATCCACTAAATGAAATAATGTTCCAATAGGTCAACTGTAGTGAAAAAAATATGAAACTTTAATAACAAATAGGAAAGTTAAGACAATGTTCTATTTCCATGATCATATGAAGCTTTTAGATAAACATCAATAATTAGGGATAAAATAATTTGAGACAAATGATTGTAGGAAGTGAAATAATTTGAAACAAATGAACAATGAAAATTATTTATTTTTATTAAGGGTGAAAAAGGGAATCTGAAAAAGAACATTTGGTAGTTTACTCTAAATCCTTTCTAAAGTTCTTCAAAAAGCACAAATAAAATTGGGGAAATGATATCCCTAACCTCAATCGTATCAATACTTTGTATTATCCACGTGATAATTAACAACAAAAAATTAATACAAATTTTTAAATTACAAAAAACATGACAAAGAAATGAACTGCAATAGAGATCTGGTTTCATTCTAGCCATCGGGTATATGTATTGGTGTGACTGGGTTCATAGGCTTCCTTCTATTATTAATTAAATCCCTGTGGCTGATTCCAAATCACAGCAGACTCAAAGAGAAATTTGTTCAGAAACCTATCAAATTTCCAGTGAGGGTCTAATATGCAGTGAAACATATAATTGCAATACAGACTTATGGATCTTAAATGAGCCAGTTCACAAAAATACCTTACCCAGGCCTTGGGACACCATTCACTATATTAGACTTGGACACCATTCACTATATTAGCACTTCTCTTATAGGTCAACTGTAGGGAGAAAAAGTCCTGGAACTCTGTCATCAAATAGTAAAGTATTTTTTACAAATAAAATTATTGATGGTCGGAGGGAAGCAGCCCGTAGCTTCTACGTCTTAAACAGGTCATACAATAAACAGTTTAGCCAGCATTACATATACTGGCTTAAACAATGTGGGGGTTATGGGGTGTCAACACCCTACATAGTCAAAAATCTGCATATAACTTCTGTCTCCCCCAAAACTTAACCAATAGCCTACTGTTGACCAGAAGACTTACCGATAACATATACAGTTGATTGACATATATTTTGTATGTTATATGAATTATATACTGTATTTTACAATAAAGTAGGCTAGAGAAAAGAAAATGTTACTAAGAAAATCATTTAAGGAAGAGAAAATACATCTATAGTAGTGTACTATATTTATAAAAAAAAAAAAAATCCATCTCTCAGTAGACCCACACGGTTCCAATCGTGCTGTTCAAGGGTCTGCTTACTTGTGATAAAGACAGAGAATGAATTATTTTACCTTGTTAAAGTATCTGACGATTTTTCTAATTCCTCACACTCCATGTGGAACACACTAGAAAAAGAATCCTGAAAACAGAGCAACAACACAGACTGAGAAGTAAGTTTGACAATGTAATGAAATCTATCTAGATACACACACGCAAGTCGGTGGAATTGACGGAAGACACCAATACTCGTGATATTTTTTGAACTTATTCTCAGACTAAACTGACACAAGTACTCACTGCCTGGCAGCCTCAAGTCTGCTTCCCATGTTCTTACTGTTTCTGAGACTCACCTGCAAAAATGCTCGTTTGCGTATTACTTGGTTTTTGTTTTTCTAGCCGGTGCTAATGAATATCTTAGCTTCAAATTTTCTCCGTATTTATTCAACATCCTCATGTTTTAGCTTTTATGCATACATTGATTGCTGTTGTTAGATCTTTTTAAAAGACATGCAATTCAGTAATATTTTATGAATACTTAATGAAAATAATTGTGAAGATTTTAGCAACATAGAGAAGTACTTTGAAATTACATTAAAAAACAGAATACATATTCATACCCATGCTGTATTTACAACTGAATAAAGAATTGGAGGGAAACACAGAAATAAAACAATGATATTAGTTTAATTTGGGGAGGAAGAACTGAGTACTGTATTTTTCTTGCTTACATTTGGATTTTTGCTCATGTTGCTGAAATAATTTTAATCAAAAAGTTATAATATAAATGAACATCAAGTCACTTGATTCCTAAAATTAAGTTAAAAAGTGAGCAAAATATATAAACGGCATATAACTGAGCTATACTTCAAAGCACCAGTGATCCAAGTCAGTTGCTGACATGATAGATGGTAACTGGTAAAAGCATAAGCTGAATGTTAATTAAAGTGATATTTAAGTTGTCTAAAAAAGGAGTGCCGTACATATAACTTTCAAAAATTAAATGCTAAAGAACAGGTCACAGAGCATAAATTGTAAATTGACTTACTGCATTAATGAATTCTGACCTGAACTTTAAAAGGATAGCTACTTGTAATCATGTCCATATTGAAGACTTTATAACTGATTGAAAATATGAAATAATATCTATGAGAATACTGATTACCTTATAGCACAGTAAATTCTCATTTGATAGCCAGTTAATGAGAATGACACGCACGCACACACACACAAAATAATTGAGATAATGAGTCATATAGTACAGTCTTACTATCTAAACCAATTTTTAAAATTTTAATATAAGTATTACGTATCTTTTATTATTCTACTTTCCAAAAACCCATCAATTCAGATATCATATATGGATTACAATTGACCACACAGTGATGGGTGATCCCCACTCTCTTTCCTAACCCACCAATGAAGAGCCTTTTCTCAGGGTCTAAAGGAAAAAGAAAATAAACAATGACATCAAAAAGAAATATCCCAGGAACAGTGGTTCATAGGTTAAAAAGGGAAAAAAAACTGCATAAAGGAAAACTGCCTTAGGCCAGGAGCTCTGATTCTAACCGCAACCTCAATTGGCCTGTCTAGAAGTAACCAGCACTCAATGAGAACACTCCATCTTTCCACACACATCTGTTCCTTTATGTTACACAGCAATGGATTGAAATCTACCAATTAGAACAGTTAGTGGTTTTCCATTGTTGGTAAAGGATTTAGGACTAATAGGCACCTTTAATAATACTGCCTCTATTGGGCCATGCCTCTTGGTTTCTAAACAATTTCTGATAAAAAGAAAGTTTTTTCCCAACCCATTCAGAATGGGGGTCTACTTGCTCAGAGCAACCAGGGCACCACTATTCCTGACCACAAAAGGTCTGCATACTGTAATGACAATGTATTTCTCCATCAAGGAAGTGTAGCCATTGACAAAAACAGCACACAGACATTCCCAAGGTAACCACTCAGTGGAGGGACACAAAGGTGAAAGGTGCTTTGAAGGCATCCTCCAACCTCACCTCTACCCCCTTTCAACCAGAACAGCTCATACTCTGATTGGCTTTGCATACACAACCATATACAGTTGGGGTTCAGAGAGATCTGAGGCTAACATGAGTTTAAAAGCAGCGCTTTAAGGAATATAATTTCTGTCTTTCTAAAAATAAAAAAATCATACTCTGTACTCACGGAGCAATCTTCATCCACTATGAAAATGGTGCATTTCTGCACCTGCATGAAAGAGATGATAGTGGCAGCTATTTTCTTTAGAATTACTTCTAATGATTGTTGTTCTTCAAAAATTAAGCTAGCAAGGTCAAGCAGCACCTAGACAGGAAAATTTAGAGCTTATTACTTAATAATTATCTGCAATTATTAAAGCAATACAATGATTTATATAGTTTATAAGTTATTTATTTATAATCTAACAAGTTACAGCCAAGTTTGCGTTCAAGTATTAAATATATAAGTCTCTGTTTACCAAGAGAGCTTCCGTATTGACTGTTAGTACAACAGTTACAATCAGACTCTAAAACCAGAGTTATCAGTTTTTAATGCTGCCTTCCCTTTCTGCGAGCTTTGGACGGAGGGCCAGTTCCTTAAAAATGGGGATAACAGTAAAAGTAATACCAAATCACAGGACTATTGTGAGGACTAAATAAGCAAACATTTATAAAGCATTTTGAACAGCATCTGATACATAAAACACACTGACGTTGCTGTTGTTTCCAACTTCTGAGATCAACATTTATCAGCATTTTCACATAGCACAGTAAATATTGTCCAAAACAGACAAAGTTTTAAGAGCTCCTTTTGTGTTTTTCCTGGTAATTTCATTTTCCTTTGAATTCCACAGAATTTCTTCTAATCTCACAAAAATATTTGTGTGATGAGGAGGAAGAAAGGGTATCACAGAAAATTGACTGGAGGAGATACTATCCTAGCTGAGGCCTGAGAGATAAGCAGGAATCGTTCAGGTAAAGTGCAGAAGGGAAATATTTCAGTCAAAAACAACTGAATTGAGAGACAGTAGCAGACTGCATGTTTTGATCAAGTTTTAAGAGAGCATCTAGAGTGTAAAGAGGAGAGCTGGGGAGATGAGATGGCAGAGTCAAGTGGAGAAAGAACCTCAAAAGCCCTGTGTGTCTTTAGAGGCAGCTTGGGCTGTGATGGACTGCAGGAAGAAAGTGACAGGCTTGCAGCTGTGTTTGTAAAAACGGGGACTGGATTAATGGGTGGTGAGAATGGAGCAGGGAGAACAGTTAGGAAGATACTGCAGTCAAAGGCAATGGAAGATCCAATATCTTATTAGCACAAATTCTAGAAAGAGAAAATGGGAGGGTGGGAGAGAGGGATTATCAAAGAAATAATGAAAAAGAATTATATAAAATGGAAGAGCTTAAGTCTCCAGATGGAAAGGGATGACCAGTTACCAGCATGATGAATGAAAAAAAGAGTTATCCTATAAAATTAAGTTATAAAAGCAGAGAGAGAAATGATCTGAAAAGCTTATAAGCAAAAACAAAAAACAAAAGAAAACATCTACACAGAGCCAAGGATCAGAACAACACGGATGCTAGTTAGAAGACAAAGCACCACTTTAAATTCTGAGAAACTGATTTTTCAATTTGGAATTTTATACCCAAAGTGGTAGGATGGTACAATAGGCATTTTCATGCTATGCAAGGACTCAGAAAGTTTACCTGATCAATATTCTTTCTCAAGTAATTATTTGAGAATGTGCTGCAGTAAAATAAGGGCATAAACTGAGGAAGAAGGAGTTATGGTATCCAGTGGATAACCAATGGAGTCCTTCTGAGGAAGCAGTGAAGGAAAATTCTATGATGATATCTATGCAGCAGGCATGGGGAGAAACAGCTTAGCTTGGAAGAGAAGCAACAGAGAACCTCAATTCGGAGATCTCCAAGAAAAAGAACTCAACAGAATGCCTAAATAATGGGGAGTTTGGGGGAAAAACCAATGGTATGAGGCTACACTAGAGCAAACAGTTCAAGGGGAAAAAAAGAATGGAATCCAGAAACATCAGGAAAAACTAAAAGTTGTATAACAAAAGTAATATGAACAACATTTACATAGTCATGGTTCTTTTATAAACACTTTATTTTAAATCACAACTCTAGAATTAAACTAGACAAAGCTTACTAAAAGCTAACCATGGTTGTAGAACAATATATATGTTATTGTCGTGGGCAACAGAAAAAGTCCAGATGGGAAAAGCAAAGGTAAGGAGTAGCAGTTGGGAAGGAAAGATGAGGCATGCTAAGATCCTCATTTTACAAAGCATGGAATTATGAGATGATGTCTCTAGTTGATAGAGCAAGAACTAAAAGCCTTATTTAACATGACAAATGCAGCCCATTCAGTAACTTAAGACAGACATAATGATATTGGTAGGAAAAGGATAATGGCAAGTAAAGAGTGGTATAAATCAAATAACTCCACATCTGTTAAGTTAATAAATACTGTCTAACCGTGATAAAGCAACAGAGCATGGAAAATAGGAAATGGAAGTAATTATTAAAAGATACAGCTAAAATATTAACTGGATCTTTCAATCATACACATATATTACTTGGATAAAAATTTAACAACTAAAGAAACAATTTCTATACTCTCTCTTTAGTAATCAGACTTGCCTGATTTCTCTTGTTCTCCAGCAGTGAAGTCTCATAGAGTTGAGCATTATGAAGAACAATACCACAAAATGCCAAATAAGCAGCAAAGTCCTAGAAAACAGGTAGGATAACAGCCAGATTAAGAACTGTGTACAAAACGGTCTTATATTGCCTGAAACAACAAAAGGCACTCAAAAATGTTTACAGTTGAAATAAATATTAGAAAGCCAAAGGGTACACGTTAATTCTACATGAAATTAAGAATGAATGCAAAGCAAGTGTTAGCTAACTAGCACGACAAATAGATGACAAGTATGAACAGTCTCCTTAAGTCACACATTAGTTACAAATTAACAAGGAGAATAGGGAAGGGAGTAGGACACAGATCTCTTTATATCATTTAAATTGAAATTCACTCTATGCAAAATTTGGTGTAGTCTCTGAATGATCTTAAGAGTTGGATCTGTGCTGAAACTATATAAATAGCTTGTGACTTATTACTGGGGCAAACGAAAGCTAACACACTTGAGAATATTGGCAATAGTAGTCTCATATAAAGTTGTATAAAATATTAGCTTAAATATGTTTTAACATGGATCTGTCATCCTCATTACCCTATTCTAAGGTGATATGCTCACAATTATATTAATTATTGACTAAAGTAAGTCTTTCCATGGCAAACTTTATTCACAATCATAGATTTATTTTGCCAAGAGATGATACAACCTAAGAACGCAAATCTTTCAAGAGGGGTTTACATTAATGGACTATAAACAAATGATGAAATATAAAGCCAATCTAGAACCATGTTCCCCACCAAATATTCTCAGGTGTCATTAACAGAATAGGAGACTAGATGTCTAGAACACTGATTTAAAGAGGTACTTGCTAAGTTCTGAAGCAGTTAAGACATGGGGACCCACACAAGTGCCAAATACAGCCTACACCATGGAGACAAAAATAACTCTGTCTTGTTTGAATGTCTTTCAAAAGCTCCTACTAATTTTCAGGGAGTGACTTAAATAGCAACAGGCTTGAATAAGAAGAATTCATTGGGTTCCATGATATACATATAATTACATATTCAAGAAGAGAAATAATAAAACATACTGACAGAATGAAGTTATAAACAGGTTTAGGGGCTTCCGTCCTTCCACGGAAAGCATGTCGATGTGGTGTATGGGATGTATTCCTTCAGCGTTGGATGAGAAGAGTAATAAAATAATGCTGACTGCTGCTCTTTCTGAAGCTAAATTAACATTACCCAGCCTGAATTCACACGTTGGCGCCCCACCATCTGAGTGCAAAGCTTATAAAACATTCTGAAATTTGCTTCACCAGGAGGCAACTCCAATTTTTAGCCAACCTGGAGTGCTGAACTTGGAGCAGTGCTTCAAGGGTTTTTACTCAGGGTTGAATTTCTTTATAGCAGTAATGAAAGGTAAATGGGATAGTTAAAATACCGTGTCACCCTCGGAATGGCCCCAAGACGCACACAGCCCTGGGGGAGGCTTGGCAGCACAGTGAGGACGGAGTTGGGGGGCTTCTAAGGACTGACTACCACTAGTACTCCAAAGTCAGCACTGTATTTCGCAGTAGGAAAGAGACACTTTTGAACATTTCAGATCATTTTAAAGCATAATGGTTTTTGCAATCAATAATTTCAGGAACAGCTAATTCTAGAGGTCTATACACTATAAGGAAAACACATCTTTCTAAATTGAGGTCACATCAGACATAAATTTTGGTACCTTTTCATCTTTTTCAGTAAATGTCCCACCATTTCCCGATTTCTTGTTGATGGCCTGGGCTACACCAACAACCTGGGATAGGAGAAAAATGTGGTTGCTTCATTGGCTGTCATTATTGTTATAAATTCACCAAAATGTGTTTTTAAAGGAATTTCTATGTGTGCTTTAAAATAAGCTATGAAACCAAAACAAAACCGCTCAGCATTTGAACTAGTTCTCTATCATACATCCATTTTTGCTCCTAAGAATTCGAATGTTGTCAACTTCTTGGGTCCCACTATTTTTGGTTCTGTGATTTCACCCTGCGTTGTGAGAAAAGTTATTGGCAATCACATTGTAAGTGAATATTTTTCAGGGTTTTTGGATACAAAATAAACCACCAATTTCTATCACATTCAAATTAAATCTATGATAAACATTTTACAGTGGCTTTAAATTTATTATTTCAAATGGGCTAAAATAATACTCTTTTACTAAAAATGAAACAGGACCCAGTGCCCAATTAGAGTGAAAAATGATTCCTAAGGTAGTCCAACGTCTTTTGAAAACTCTGATGTTAAAAATTATTTTAACTTCTGGAGCACTGGGTGTTATACGCAATGAATCATAGAACACTACATCAAAAACTAATGATGTACTGTATGGTGACTAACATAACATAATAAAATAAAACTAAAAAAATAAAATAAAATAAATTATTTTACCTTCAATAGATTTGTTTTTGGGAAAGAAGTTCTTCTTGAAAAACCAAAACAGGAATTAGCAGGCTGAGTCTTACTTCAAACAGATCAAAGATAAACTATATCTTGAGAAGACTGAACTAAAACTCTGTCTGGGAATAGGTTTTAAGTTTCCACAAAAGTTTAGCAACACTGTTAAGAACTTTCTCATCTTTCTGTATGTTACTTACCTGTTTAGTTCCAATTTCAGTTGGGTTATTGCCTTAGTGTTTTAAAGACCTTCAAAACTTACCTTTTTCCCTCTTTCCTCTTATAAATTCTACTCTCTCCCTCTTTCTGTGATTTAACATCAGTGGAATAAGCTATTATCCCCTAACTGGTTACACTTTGGGAATATAAAGTCCTTCGTTTTGTGTGTATGGCTCATCCTTTTTTTCTTAGCTCGTTCTAAGTTCCTTGGCTCTAAGAATAGGGTATAAAATTCCCTGCTAGGATAGCAGAAAAGGAAGGGGAAATGGATTCTTGCCTGATGTAGTTTTCTGGTCTTCTCAACACCTTTCCTCCATGCCCCATGCAGAGTAAAGAGATGTTAAAAAAAAAAAAAGCGAATTCTCCAATTACCCTGTACCTTTTTAATTGTCCTTAGTTCAACTTTCCCTTATTTTTGTACACTCTTTAGCTCTTGAAAATGGCTAACAGATTTCTAGATGCTCCAATCTCATGGACTAAATGCATACAAAAACTTTTGTCTAAGGTAAAAAACGTCTGCATTGCAGATAACCATGTTCACTTGAGTATAACTGAAAGGAGGCACCTGAGGGTCACTGGGATCTGATATACAGTGGTACCAGTATAACTTGGTTATTTCAAGTGTTCACTCATTCACCCAACAGATATTGAGGTGCCCATATGTACTGAGGAGTGATAAAAACTGGGAGAAAGACTACTCTGAAGGAGCTCAGAGTCAAGAACAGGTGATACCTAAACATACACTTAAAGCCCATGGGATGATCAGTTTGATGGTTCAGATGCCCACAAACTGCTAAGAGCACAGAAGGGGGCACATAATATGGGTCAAAGAAGCAGCTTCTCAGAAATGAAAACATTTGAGTTTTTGTCTTTAATAAATGGTTTTATAAAAGAAAGACTTAAATTTTAAATCTTCAATTTAAGGAAGATAAGTTTACAAACAGATAAAAAGACACTGATGCAAACCTTCTCAGATAATTACACAGTATAAAAAATTATGTACTGATGTGCTCTCGTACATGGAGCTATGTGAGGCAAGTGTTGGGCAAGAAAGTGAAGAGAAAGTTCCTGGTCATTCAAAAATATAAAGACACAAAAAGCTAGCTATTTATTAAATGGTAACCAATCAAACTGTATTAGCATTTTAGTCGATCATGACGTCACCATAAATTGACAGTGGGATGACAGCTAATTTCCAAGTCTTAAAAGAAAAGAGGAGAATCACCTGCATTATGTATTTTCTGAAATCAAGACTAGTAAAAGTGGTAACGATGGTCAGTTTAGATCACTAGAGTCCCTTGAGAATGAGGGCTGAGCCGGTGTGGGCCCAACAGTGCACCGTGGTCCCAAGGCTGCAGGCTACAGATACCCTGATCTTTGGACTGCTGGGGGGGGGGGGGGAGAGGAGGGGAGAGCTGGGAGAAGCGGGGTGAATGTTTTAGAGGTGGGTCAGTAAGCAGAACCAAAGCATGGCCTGTTCTCAGTGGGTCGGCAGCTACTTCATTTAAGAAGAGCATTTCAACCAAGGCTTCTTCGGTACACTGGGATGATCCCTTCAGCTCTCCCTTTATTAAAACTTGCATGCCAATTTCAACTTTGGTTTCAATCTGCATGTTTGACACTCAAGACCATTTATATGGTAGGCATTTTTCTAACTATGGGCTGAAAAGTTTTCTCTCTGGTTAAAAGAACAATGTCCTTGAAACCATACTAAATATCAGCCATTATTCACAATTTTCAACCAACCCAACAGTCTTCACACAGTTCAATAACAATTTTCCATTCTGGAATTTCTTTAGTTTTTTTTTTTTTTTTTTTAAGATTTTATTTACTTATTAGAGAGAGAGAGATTGAGAGCACGAGTGGGAGGAGGGGCAGAGGGAGAAGCAGACTCCCTGTGGAGCAGAGAGCCTGATGCAGGACTCAGTCCCAGGACCCTGGGATCATGACCTGAGCTGAAGGCAGACGCTTAACCAACTGAGCCACCCAGGCGCCCATGCAATTTCCATCAGATTCATTTTTCAAACCTGCCTATTCCTCCTTCTCCTCCTTCTTTTTCTGTTTTGAGAGAGAGAGAGAGAGTGTGTGTGAGCCGGGGGGTAGGAGGGGAGGGGCAGAGGAAGAGAGAGAATCTTAAGCAGACTCCATGCTGAGTCCAGAGAATAAGGCAGGGCTCAATCTCACCACCCTGAGATCATAACCTGAGCCGACATTAAGAGTCAGAGGCTCAAACAACTGAGCCACCCAGGCACCCTCCTCCTTTTCCTATAAATACTAGTACCTGATGTCCTTCATCTCTTTGAACATACTTAATTTTGCCTGTAAGTTCATCTTTAGCAGGGACTGTTTTCCACAGAAGTCCCATGTTCCCTGAGTCATGAAGTGTCCATGCACAGTGACTTCCTGTTCGTCTTGGCACTGTCCTGGGGGTGTGAATTTGAACCCCATACCTACGTACGGCACAGTCTTGTGCTCTTAAAGTTCACAGGTGTCTCCTCTTTCTCTCACAGCAGGAGTCAGGAGGCAAGCTTCCTTGAGGCTTCTCCTGGCTGCTGGTGCAGTTTGCTAGGCCCAGTTTCATGAATGAAACCATCATTCATCTAGGCTCCACCTCCCTGCCTCTCTCCTCCCCACCCCCCAGAGTGGATGCATCCCCCAGCCTGCAGATGCTATCCCCAGACATTCATCTCCCTCCTGAATCTCAGACCTCCGTGAGCCCCTCTGGCCAGTACTCCATGCTCACGTCTCTTATCTCGGGTTCCCCTCTGTTTCTGACACCTGGGGGTTTTCCCTTTCTTGAGCTCATCTGCAATTTGTAAAATTGTTTTTGGTGAAATTTTATCTTCTACTTTTTTGCAGAATTGTGGAGGGGGATTCTTCTGCATCTGTACAGTCTGGCAAACTGACAAGAAGTCTTGTTTATGGGCTTTAAAACCTACTTTGTACCCCATGAACATCAGATCTTAACTATATTTGGATTTTTTCCTCCTAAAATTACAGCAAGATATTTACTTTTAGGCAATGTCATGGAGTGAGCATGATGGATTTTTCATCCTTTCTGGTAGCCAATTATTTCTCTAACAATTTTACAGATTTCAGATATTAAAGGTTAATAATTTGTTTAAGAGATGATTAATTAAATATAATTGGTATTTAAAAAAATAGGCAAGTTCTTCTGAGAGAGTTATTAGACCAAGAAAATATATCTAATATGTACATGTGCCTCTATCCCCAGATGGGTGACATTTTAAAAACAGCACTGAGAAAAACAACAGGGAAAAACAGGACAAAAGGCATAGTGTCTGTCCAAGGTCACACAATTCAGTAAAAGACCAAAAAGAGTTTAATTCTCTGAATTTCAAGGATCCTAAGCAAAACTAGCACCCTCTGCCCTCCTTGCCTTGATTTCCTTCTTCTGTCTATTGTTCCTTTAAACAAATTAGCTCTTTGTCTTCAAAGTAACGGCTAACCATAGGTTTTTTTAAATGTCAGTTTTGAAAGGCAACTTTGACGGCCAGTGTATGTCCGACCTCATATCTGAGAGGCAAAGCGCCTGCAAGTATTAGCTTCCACATGAGAAAGCCCAATCGCACGGCCTACCTGCTGGCTACCTGGACCCTCAAACGCATGTACTCCATGCTTTTTTCTTAAGCACAAAGAAGCTTCAGTTTTCTATTTTACTGGCACTTTCCACAGCATAAATGGATATTATGTCCTCACAGGGTCAAGTGTTCTTTTAGGAATGCAAAGGGCAAGACTTGACTCTCACTGAGTGAACAGTGTGGAATGTGACAGCTGGTCGATTCAGGGGCAACTGATCATTGCCACAGTGAGCAATTTCTTCTTCAATTAGCAGCTGCCCCAGACGCTTACTGAGGCCATACATCAATCTCAATACACTTCCTCATTCCCAATTCCAGGGGATACTCAGCATGGAGGCTAAAAGCAAGGGAGGACAGGAACAGATTCTACAAATCTCAGCTATCCCTTTCTCCCATCCGAGGACTGTCTCGATCTATAACTGAGCCGAAATCTTACTTCACAAGAAAATGAGAATTTAATATATACAGGAGCTGGTGGAGAAGTCTCCCCAGTGCTCTTTTCAAACTTTCCCGTGACTTGGTCATTCATTCAACAAAAAATATGTTATTCAACAAGTAATCACTGAGTCTCTCATGTATCATTGTTCTAGGCAATGAAGACCCATAGTGAACAAGACAGATGGAAATCCATGTCCTCATGGCCTGACATTCTAGTCAGAGTGTTAGGCCTGGAAGAGAACCGCACCCCTACACCACCTTTTCCTCCCATTTCACAAGTAAGCAAACTGTAAGTGACACGGTTGGTATGACCAATCAGGGCTTTCTCACCTCTCTTCCAAATCCTAGGCAATTATCAAAGTATGGCCATAGTCCATGTAGTAGGCGAGAGAGTATCCCAGCAAAGATGTCCTCATCCTAATCCCTGGAACCTGTGAGGATGTTACCTTAAATGGCAAAAGGGAACTTTCCAGATGCAATTAACTTAACGATCTGGAGATGGGGAGATTATCCCGAACCATCTGGGTGGGTCCAACTGTAATCCTAAGAATCCTTATAAGGGAAAGCAAGAGGAGGCAACAGAGTCAGAGATTTGAAGATGCTTTGCTGCAGGTTTTGAAGACAGAGAAAGGGGCCGCAGGCCAACGGATGTGGGCAGCCTCTAGAAGCTGGAAAAGGCAAGAGAACAGATTCTTCCCTTGAGATGCCACATAGGAACACAGCCCTGCTGACACCTTGATTTTAGCCCAGTGAGAACTATTTTAGACTCTGGCATCCAAAACTATAAGATAATACATCTGTGTTGTTTTAAGCCACTACCCTTCTGGTACTTTTTTCCAGAGGCAATAAGAAACATACATTCTGTTAGAATCATCCTCCATTCCCTTTTCACTTTTCCTCACCCCATACTGTATCTTCTGTTTCACCATCTAAATCTTTACTTTCTTTGAAAGCCCTGACATCTCATGGCTAACTGTTTCTCTGCCTTCAGTTGACCTTTGACACTTATGCCAAATTTATCTTCTTGGGACACTGCTTTGCACGTACAAATTACTTCTTTACTCAAAACATTTTAATGTTCCATCCATCTACAGGATAAAAATTGATGACCGATTCCACATCCCCAACTTGAACTAAGATCACTTCAATGGGTCTCTAAATTAGAATGTTACAATGACCTTGTTCACATCATTCCTTGAAATATTACCTTCCCCTTTCTCTCTTGAGGCTGAGTCTACAAAAGGCTTCCTTTCAAACCCCCTGAAATTCTGTGTAGCAGTTGGGTGTGCCAGGCATTTCACAATGAGGTATTCTCATTTTTAACCTCATTTCCTCTACTCTCATCCTGGCTCTCCAACTAGATTGTCTTCTAAGAACATGATTTATATCTATGCCTTATTGTAGCATCAGTACTTTGCTTTGTCCTGAATGCACTCAGTGCTTGATAGATATTTGCTGTCAACGATAATGGGAGAAGTGAGAGAGGGATCAAATATTTTTTAGGGTGATGTACTCACTCGACAATTCACATTCGAATAATAGTTAATTATATCTGCCCATTTTCTTTCTCTGCCATTTGCTTGATATTAAGTGGTCTCTCCACATCTGATAACTTTATGTGGCAGTAAGAAGTTTATGCTCTTAATAAGCCTTTGGTTATTAAGTTCCAGCTTAAGAGCCTAGAAGGACTTGGAGAGAGTGGGAAAGAAAAGCTTAAGACTGATTGTTTTAACATTTTAAAAATACGGAAAATCACAGAGAATAAGATAGTAAACATGAGTATTTCTGTCATCTAGAACAGTGGCAGTGTGGGGCTTGTTCAACACGGGTTGTTGGGCCTCCCCCCCGCCCCCCCCCAATTTCAGATTTAGCAGATCTGGGTTGGGGCCTGAGAATTTGTATCTCTCAGAGCTCTCAGGTGATGCCACGGGCTGCCAGTCCAGAGACAAAAGACACTTTGAGAACCACTGATAAAGAACTGCTAAGTGTTAATATTTGGGGATATTTCCTTTTTTTAAAATTAAATTAAGAAAATTAAATCGGACTTTCTCTTTCCAGGCCCATTCTTCTTCCTCCTGCCCTTCCTCCCCAGAGGCAACCTCTAGCATTGCATTCTTCTTTTTTTTTTTATGATTTTATTTATTTATTTGTCAGACAGAGAAAGAGTGAACACAAGCCGGAGGAGCGGCAGGCAGAGGGCAGAGGAGAAGTAGGCTCCCCGCTAAGCAGGGAGCCCAATGTGGGGCTCGATCCCAGGACCCTGGGATCATGACCTGAGCCGAAGGCAGATGCTTAACTGACTGAGCCACCCAGGCGTCCCTAGCAATGCATTCTTAAGAAATATATGAATCTATAAACAAGACATAGTACTTTCATCTTTCAAAAAGATGACTCAAATAAAATCATGTAATATGCAGAATTTTGCAACTCGTTATTGTATTCAATGTTGTTTTTCAATCAATTTCTATAGATCTGGTTCATTCATTTTATATATAATGTTGTATTGCATACCAAATTTTGTTCATCTAATCCCCAAATGACGGATGTTTGGGTTGTTTGCAATTTTTTGCTGTTATAATAAAACCATCTACAATGAACATTTCTATTGTACACATATGCAAGAGCTTCTTCAGAGGGATTACAGAAGTTATACCTTTACCTTTACCAGCAATGCTTAAGAGTTTTTATTAACCTTACATTCTAACCAGCACCTAGTATTATCAGGCTTTTAAATCTTTGTCCATCCAATGGCCATAAAACTGTATCTCACTGTTATTTTAATTTGCATCTTACTGATTACTAGAGAAAATGTACAGCTTTTTAATTTGTAATTGTCTACACTGGTTCTCTTCTGTGTTGCCTATGTGTATTTTTTGCCAATTTTGACCATTTTGTTGCTGTTGTTTGGCTTTTATTAATAAATTTGAGAATCAAGGGTTGATTTTTGAAGTTTGGTAAGACTGACTTTATTTGGTTGTGATCCATTTTATCCATTTATATGTATAAGCACCACCATGCCTACTATTTCTCTCAAGAGGTGTTTATGGATCTTCCGAGGTTACAGACAACACGAGTATAAATACAGGAGAAGTGGATGCTTTGAGTTTATTCTCATGGCCTGGGAGGCTAGGAAGAGGCAGCCAAGTTGAAAAGAAGCTTCGAGGAAGCTGCAAGATGTAAACAGCAACGCCCTAGGATAACTGGCATCAGAAATACATGATTAATGGCCAATGTCTCTAAGACAGTTAATAAATCTATTCCCGGCCAAAAAAAAAAAAAAAATGCATAATGCTAACAAGTCTGCCATTTAAAAAAGGGAGAAGGAAGGGCTTGTTGTATGACAGGTGCTTTGTATCTGTTAATTCATTTAGCCTTTGGCACAACCCTTTCAGATAGATATTACAATTCTCATTTCATCACAGAGGTAGCGGACGTTCAGAAAAGTTAAATAGGAGTCCACGAATGCGCAGACGCAGATGCTCTGCAGGTCTGATCCCAAACCTATGTTCTTTCTACTACTCCCCGCCCCGGGGGAAAGTGACACCTTCACTAGTATAAAATACAGATTCTTATTCTTTAAAGGAATCATGAAGACCAAGATCTTCCAGTATTGCCAAAGGCTGTATGCAAATCCCATACATATGCCTCTCTTGTTAATTCATATTTTTATCAAAAAGAATGGAACAATTCCAAAATTATAACTTTTAAGAAACAAAGACAAATCCAAAATGGCAGCTAACAGTTGTTTTTACTTTCATTATAAATCTTATGACACGTCTTCATATCCAAGAATCTCTTATGCAACATAAAAAGATCCTATGTTTCAGGGATTTATAATACACTCTCCAAAGTAAGTAGAATTAAAAAAAAAAGCAGAATTAATCTATGGCAACAGAAATCAGAACAGTGTCACCTAAAAGTTGTGGGATATCTTAACTGGGGTGTTAGTTACACAGATGTACATACATTTGTCAAAACTCATCAAATTGGACTTTCAGATCCGTGTACTTCACTGTATACAAAGTTTAACTCAGTTTTCAAAAAGTATCCAAAAGTCTTAAAAGTAAATTTATAATTGCTGATGGTAATATGCAAGTGATGGTCCACGTACCAAGTTCCCAGCTGTCCTGGTCATGGTGAAGCAGGCAGAGGTTCTGCCATTTGCTCCGTGCTATTAGGCAGGATGGATGGTCTCCAGATAGGGCCAGGACAAATCCAGCCTCTGGGGGTCAGTAGCTGTCCTGCCCGAGGAACATCCAGTGGGAGTGGTGCCAACCTGAGACTGGGTTCCTTCCAGACAAGGGGATACTGGGCATAATTCTTGATCCTGATGTTTATTCTCATCCCTTTGCACACAAAAAAATTCCTCTTCCCTGCCAAATACTAAACTCTCTGCCTCACTAGCTTTTAAGCAATGAGGTGAAGGTCCTAAATCTGGAACCATAGGAACCTTTTGCCTTCTTGTTAGACCTTTCTGTCCCTCGGGATAGAGAGATTCAGTCCTGAGACAGAGCAGTACGGGGCCATTGTGCAAAGTCTCCTTCCATGCCCTTTAAAAACATGCCAGAGACACAAAGGTTACATAGCAGAAAAGAGCCTGCTGTCTTTCCCACGGCAGGGTACGCTCAGCATTTACTGTCATTTAGCTTTTCCATTCCTCCATGTGTCTGGCCCCGCAGCACTCTATAAAGGGAGGAAACAGACATTTTTCTGAACCTTCACTAGGTGAAGAGCTCTGTGGTGGGCACTGTCACACTCCTTGCCTCACTAGGACCTTTAAAACCACCCTGTGTGTTTGCCTTTCATGTTGAAACTTTACAGATGAGTCCCCTACGGCACAGAGAGGTGAAGAAACTTGCTCAAGGAATCGTAAGCCAGCACGCAAGACTAAGTCATTTTGCTACAAATTCAGAGCTCTCTCTTTCAAACGGCCTTTGCCTAATTGGGACTAAGTCCAAAAGAGCAAAAAAATATTATATACTCAATATATATTATATAATTGTACTTTGTATCAGAATAAACCTACCACTGTTTGTGCCCACCTTTACACGTGACATTGCCAAAAATGACTTCAGAGCCTTGGATCTCTTTAATAACTAAGATTTATTTTCAGGGTGGTGTTCTGCATTCTGCCAGGTGCTGGCCTGCAAAGCCCAGGCTTACCCCTGGATGGTGTTGTTGGATTTGGGCTCTGTTAAAACAGGATCAAGTCTGTTCCAGCACTGCCTGCACTTATAACAGGTCCCCGTCTCTACAGCTTGGTAAGATGCTGGGCTCATAAAGCTTCCTGATAATTATGGGGTAAAGTGGCGTACCCATAATATGCACTAAATACACACAGAAGATAAATAACAGAGCAGAAGTGGCAAAAGGCAAGTTTCGTGCATCAAAACACTAAGTAGGCTGAATCTCACTTACAAACTAGAGCTGGCATCAAAGATTTTGAGAGAACATCTTCATCAGAGCCAAACTGAGTGTTCAGGGGAGTGCTCCCACCTGTACTGGTCCAGCTAAGCACCTCAAGGCCATGAGAAGCTAGATATCCATATCATGAGAAGCTCAAGAGGGGCGAAAAAAATGTATGTGCATATTTATCATCTTTTTTTTTTTTTTTTACATCTGGAAAATCCTTCACATAGAGAATACAGTCTGTTATGTCATCATAGCCGGAACATAATTTTATCTCTAAGTGTTTTCTTCTTCAAATGGAAGATGTGCCCGAGAAGGTAATCATATATGAAAGCTCAGATGCAGACATCTGTCTCACTAGCAAAACTCCGAACTGTAGGTGTTACCTGCAAAAAAAGACATGTCCTCCTCCACACAGCTGCGCTAGATAACACACAAAGAAATTAATAGTATTTGGAATCATTATTTGCAACTCTGTATTTTATTATTATATTATTCCAGTCCATAATTGGCATTTTAAAAACTAAAATAGTAAAAGAGTTGGTTGGTAACTTTTCAGGTACAACCATTCATAAAGATGAAAGAAGATAATTACTTCATGGTAAGAAAAATGCAGCCTTAGAATAAAGACGATGTGGGTCTAAATCCCAGCTCTGCCACTTAGAAGATATAAAATATTGGGAAATTTCCTGTACTTGACCAAGTCCCTATTTCCTCATCTAAAATGGGGATGAGAGGCCTGGGTGGCTCAGTCAGTTAAGCGTCTGCCTTCGGCTCAGGTCATGATCCCAGGATCCTGGGATCGAGTCCCGAAGCGGGCTGCTTGTTCAGCGGGGAGTCTGCTTCTCCTTCTCCCTCTGCCTCCCACCCACCCCCCGCTTGTGCATTCTCTCTCAAATAAATAAAATCTTTAAAAATAAAATAAAATGGGGATGATAATATCAACAAAAAGTATTATTACTGATCTCTAAGAATGTTAGCATGACACTCCCAGTCCTACTGCTATTTAACATACAGCCTTGATTAAATTTCTACTCGAGATCCCTTAACTTGTCAACCTATTTTGGATACCATGCTTCAAGATGGCAAAGAAAAACTTCTGCAAAAGAAGTTCTTGGGTACACTAGATTATTGCATACCATAAATGCAATTTAAACGTCACCAGCTCTGTGAAGCATTCTTGTCTCACCTTGCTCTCATGTAGGGTACAGTCTAGTGAGGAGAAAGAGAAATACTCCAGTAAGTTAATACGTAGTGTGCCAGATGGTGATTAAGAGCTTACATGTTATGGAGAAAACAGAGCAGGGATGGAAGTAATGGCTGAAATTCAATAAGGATGGCTTAAGAAGAGTCTCGCTGAGATGTCATTTGAGTAAAAGCCCAAGGGAGATGAGAGAGTGAACCATGTGAACAACTAGGGTGGGCGGTGGGTAGCGGGGGAGACACTTCTAGACAGAGTGAACAGCAAGTGCAAAGGCTCTGGGGCTGGAGCTTACCTGATGTACTGAGAAACAGCAAGACTGCCAGTGTGCCGGAGAGCACAGGGGTGGAATAATAGGAGGTGAGATCAGAGGGGCATCAGGAGCCAGACCATGTGGCACCTTTCTTATGGGATGAGGTGGTAGGAGAGGGCTCTGAACAGGGGAGTAATGAGATCTAACGAGTTTTATAAAATTTGTGTTCAGAATAGACTATAGGGAGTTAAAGGCTTGAAGCAGGGACAATAGCTAGGGGGTTACTATATAGTAACTCAGGTGCTACATCCCAGTGGCTTGAACCAGGGTGATGGCGGTACAGGGAGAGCAGTGACTGAAGGGAAAGCCAAGAGTATTTACTGATGAATTAGAGATCTCCTGTGCGAGAAAGAAAGAAGGTGGAGATGGCTTCACGGAATTTAGTGTGAAAAGCTGGAATGAGAGAAGTTGTTAAGTGTGGTGGGGATGAGCACGGAGCAGGTCTGGTGGGAGGGAAGATCAGGAGCTTGGTGTCCAATATGTTAAGTGCAAGAGGCCCGTTAGACATACAGAGGTAGAGAAGTAAGCAGCTGAACAGAAGAGTTTAAATTGAAGGAACGGTTCACTTGCAATCTAAGCCTGGTTGGCATCTAAATGGTACTTAAAGCCACGAGGGTAGACAAAATCACGGAAAGGGTGCATTTAGTTAGAGGGGAGACAATGGTGCAGGGCTGAGCCGCGTGGCACCGCTGTGTTGAGCGGGCACCAGCCAACGGGGCGGAGAGGCAGACAGAAGCAGAAGGAAAACTGGGGAGACTGAGGCCCTGGAAACTGGTGAAAACACTCTGTCCTGGAGGAGTGACCAATCACCAACAATGTCACAGGCTGCTGACAGGCCTGGCAAGGTGAGGACTAAGGAATGATCGCGGGCTCCCTGTGGAAGTCACGGGACACTGCCAAGAGCGGTTTCCACAGAGTGGGAAGAGCCGAGGCTTGGATGGAGTACGTTCAGGGGAGAATGGCAGGAAATGGAAAAAGGGACAACTCTTTTCAGACTTGCTCTGATGGTGATCAGAGAAATGAGGTGGTCCAGTGGGTGTTTTGCTTTTAAGGTGAGAGAAATAACAGCATATTTGTATGCTGATGAACCTGTGTGGTAGAGAGGGAAATTTTGGTGATCCTGCACATGGCGGGTGGGAGGGGACCTGCCGAGATGTGGCTTTGAGCAGGTGACGTGGAAAGAGATCCGGTGCACAAGTACGAGACTGACCTTTGCTATTACACAGACAGTCTGACCCTAGAAGTACAAGGGAGACCAGAGTATATGGACTCAGATGCAGGGGCGGGGAAGGGAGACAGAGTAAGTTCTCTTGCAGAAGTATGCTTCTAATTGCTTTCTTTACTGACACCATAAGCAAGGCCATCAGCTGAAAGTGGGGTGGGGAGGCAGCACTGAGATTCGAGGAGAGAGGAGAAAGTATTCAACAGTAAAATAACATAACCAAAAAAGAGAGATAATTGTTTTGATCCCCACAAACCAATACTTTCTGTTGCATGTTTTACTTTAGGGAACATCACAACTCTCCTCTGTTAGATCAATCTAAAAGCCCAGAATGTATTCTAGATTCTTCCTTTCGCTGATTTTTCCATTATATCAATCCCTCCACCTCCTAAACAGAAGTGCAACAAATCCACTTCTTGTCTCCTCTGCCTCAGCCTGGGTCCACTTCTAGCCTGGGTTACTGCAAATTCCTTACCAACTTCCCTGCTTCTGGATACAGTACTTTCTCCATGTCTGAACAAATATGGAAAATATTTACTTAGCAAAATCTATCAAGTGTCAAATTATGTGGCTTTGAGTTATATATTAAACAAAGAAAACTGTTCATCCTCAATGCTGTGGCCATACAAATCTTTCAATAATAGCAAATATTTCCTGAACTAAAAAAAAATTCCGCACCCCCTCTGCCTGGCACTGGAGGGCTCTTCATGATCGCGCCTCTGCCTGCGAGCACAGCCTCGTCTCCAGGCTCTTCCCTCCTTCCAGCTTATACTCAACACTGTGCAAAGGACTACACACATTCCCTCTGCTCTTGATCCATGAATGGACGTAGAAAACAATGGAGCAGAGAGATAATAAGGATAAGCCAGGGAGCCTTTCCTGTGGATATTATGGAGCAAAACATTTAAATTACATGCAAACAGTGATCTCACGTAGACTAGCATTTGTGACATAACATTTCAGAAGGCTCTTAATGCCTTAATCATTTGGCACAGCCGAAGAAGCAGACATTTTCCTCATTTCTCCTCAGTCTTCTTCCTTTTTTTTTAATTTTCTGCTTCCTTTCTTCTCTTTAACTTACACCAACTGGGCACAGTATACATACCAACCCTCCACCTTTCTTTAAATCCAGCCTATGTCACTTCTGGTAATTCGTGTCATTTTTTAGTACATGAAAGGATGAGAAATAATCACTTTAATTAACGAGCAGAATTTCTCTTTTATCCTCTGGCCAGTTTTAAGGAAAGAGAATAAAGCCTCAAAGAACATCTGGTACTGCTGGTGGTTTCAAAATATCTCCTCAAATTCTTTGATACTTCTCTCTTCAAGAGGTGGAGCCTAACTAACCCCCCTCCCCCTGCCCCCTCTTTGAGTTGGGGCTGGCCTCCATGCCTGGCTTCTAGAGAACAGAATACCATGAAGTGAAGTTGAGCAACTCCAGAGGTTTGGTCAGACAGGCTCTGGTGCTTCCTCCTTGCTCACTCTCTGCCACACGGTGAGGAAACGGAGTGCCTTGTGGAGAAGCCCATTCGGCGAGGAACTGAGGCCTCCTGCCAACAACCACGTGAGTGAGCTCCCTGGGAAGCTGGGAAGCGGGTACTCAAGCAGGGGTCAAACCCCCCTGCCTAGATCCCAAGTGCTGCCCCCTGCAGGGAACGTGGGCCAGACCCACTCAGCCGGCCAAGTGGCTCCAGAATTCCTGAGCCACACAAACTGTGAGAGAACATATATCTGGTGTTCAAAATCACTAAGCTTAGGGCAATTTGTCATGTTGAAAAAGACCACGAATACAATATCGATGATCATGAAATAATCTGTAATAATCAAATAGATCTGGAGTTCTAAATCCAGGTTACTTTCACTTTATTTCACTATGAAGTGATGCAAAAGAGAAAAATAGGATTCAAAAATTTTATAAGATCATCTCTCGCTCTTTTTTTTTTTTAAGATTTTATTTATTTATTTGAGAGAGAGAGAGAACAAGCGTATGAGTTTGGGATGGGGGAAGAGAGAGAAGCAGGCTCCCCGCTGAGCAGGGAGCCAGACACTGTCTTAATCCCAGGGTCCCAGGATCATGACCTGAGCTGAAGGCAGGAGCTTAACGGACTGAGCCACCCAGGCACCACTGCTCTTTGTTCTTTAAATCTTCTTCTTCTTCTTTTTTTTAAAGATTTTATTTATTTATTTGACAGAGAGAGACACAGAGAGAGAAGGAACACAAGCAGCAGGGGTGGGAGAGGAAGAAGCAGGCTTCCCACCGAGCAGGGAGCCTGATGACGGGCTCGATCCCAGGACCCTGGGATCATGACCTGAGCCGAAGGCAGACGCTTAACGACTGAGCCACCCAGGCGCCCCTCTTTAAATCTTTTTAAATATTAAAAAAAATTAAAAATTTAAAAAAAATTTTTCTTAAGCCTGGAATATTCATTTCCACTCTCTGGCAGAAGAGAAATAAGTAGAGATTTTTAGATGTGGATATAAGAAGGAGTACAGAGTACTTTAAAAGTTTACATAGAGCATTTTACCTATGTAATCTTAGCTCTTAATAAGTGAACACAGATGTTTGCACCTGTATCTATTGAGAGTAGCAATATCATTGACAACCACCTTAATTCTTCAAGAATACATGAAAAAAAATGAAAATTATTTAATAATTAAAGTTCCATCCAAAGACCAAATTATGTAGTTCTGGGTTAGATATCTTACAAAGAAATTGTTTATGCTTATCTGCAACTTGTTCCAGACCTCTAATATTCATTATTCAGGGCTTATATAAAACTTCTCAAAATTAAATTTATAAATGATTACATTAAAATGTAATGCATTCCAACAAGTGCTGGAATAGTTATCCTGAAAGTACCAATGAAGATAAACTTCATATTGAATAAAACATAACCTGTTCAGTCTGAACCAAATTTTCTGAGCATTAAAAATAAGATTTGGGGAAATACAGCCTATGGTGAATGTAATTGTCAGCCTCAAGCTGTCATTCACCCTTTCTTCTCCTGGATCAGCAGCGTGGCCTCAGGGATTTAACCTATTAGCACTGTTTTTCATCTGCCGCTCTTAACAAATGTTTTTTTCCTTAGGAAAGTGGTTACCATCTTCTTTGTAAAACACACTTGCTTATTAATTAAAGGGCAATGAGGAAAAGCAAAGAGGAGAGATCCTTACCATCATGACATCAAGTCCAGAACAAACGGAAACTTTGCGGAGCACTTTTGTTTTGTTTCTAAAAACAAAGCTACAAGAAAGAGTCTCACAGGGGAATAAATGCAATGAACACTTTATAAGTTTTTTAAAAAACCACTGATCAAAATCAACTGACAGTCTGCAATTAAACTCTGCTTCTTTTTGTAGCTGTATTTTCATTTAGCCTGACTTAGAATCGAAGGATTATGCATAAAGCCATAATGTTTTTCTGTTTTAAGCTTACTTGTCAAATTCAAGCACGAGATCATTGGCAAGCATCTATCCTGCCTCTGCCCCCTCATGTAAAGCATGTGTGTGCCTCCCTTAAGGCTGTGGGATAAATAGCAAGAATCTGCCAAATGAGACATCTTCCCTCTGTAATTTCTCTAGCTCTCAAAATCCAGTCTTTTCCTTTGAATTAGTGAGTTGAACGATGAACTCATTTAACATTTGTCTTGTTACCATGCATTGATATTAATGCCTGGTGTACAAGATCTACATCTAAAAGTTGAAAAAAAAAATTCCAGCAAGTATCTTCCTTGCTTCATTTTTTAAATATCTTCAGTGCCTAGACCAGGGTTCTACATATTGCAGTGATTTAATAGTTACTTGTCCAAACAAGAGAATTCAGAGGGAAAAAAATGAGATTACTTTAAAACAAGCAGATAAGGTCATATAACTTAAATTCTAGAAAAATTTACGTTTGCGAATTGCAGCTGGAATTACACATTATTTTGTGATTTTTAGCAGGCATTAAACTTCTTTGATTCATCAAAGTATCTCATAAAAACTCAAAAAATTAGTTTTTTTAAAAGCTTTTCAGGTTCATTTTTTTTAAATGATTTATTTATTTTAGAGAGAGAGAGAGCGCATGCACACACACGCACGGTGTACACAGGAGCAAGCTGGGGTAGGCGCAGAGGGATAGGGAGAGACAGCATCTCAAGCAGACTCTGAGCTGAGTGTGGAGCCTTGACGTAAGGCTTGATCTCACAACCCTGAGATCATGACCTACCCTGAAATCAAGAGTCAGATGCTTAACTGACTGAGCCACCCAGGTGCCCCAAGATTTTCAGGTCTTTTTTTTTTTTTTTTTTAAAGAAGATGTAAATTTAGATAGTTAGCTAAAATGCTCCTTTATCACACTGGAAAAAAGTTATCCTGTATCCTCTATTATAACTTATATCCACATTGAAGAATTACAGGTACATCATCAAGTATGATAAAATCAAGATGCTAAAATAAAAATAGAGGAGGAAAAAATCTGATTCAAAATTAGATTTCTACTGAGTAACTAGAGTTGACATGCAACCAAGAGAAAACAGGTGTTTCAGCCCAGCCTGAAACACATTATTGGATAGGGATGCAAGGGTGGCTCAGTCGGTTAAGCATCTATATTCAGCTTAGATCATGATCCCATGGTCCTGGGATCGAGCCCCGAGTCAGGCTCCCTGCTCAGCAGGAGAGTCTGCTTCTCCCTCTCCCTTTGCCCCTACCCCCACTAGTGCTCTCTTTCCCTCTCTCTCTGTCTCGCTCACTCTCTCTCAAATAAATAAATGAAATGTTAAAGGAAAGGACATTATTGGATATAATCTCCAGCTCAGATCAGTAAGAAATTTTCAAAGAACTGGCATTATTTCACAATAATGCCTTCTACTTCACTGGTGCAATGTCTATAAATACGAAAGAACACACATCTCTACCATGTCATAATGAGCAATACTTCAGGGGAGGTCAGTATTTCAGAAATAGGTCATCTGAGTTAGAAAGAGTTGAGTTTCCCTGCACTTCTTTACCAAACATAAAAGAATTATCTCATTATAGAAATAACTAATGCCATGTGACAAAAACAAAAACTGGTCCAAGTGCCCAGGTCCCAAAAATCCAGCATTAAGTTTGAAACTTGACAGCAGCCCTAAAAATTCATACATTTGCTGCAGCTTTTCTCGTGATGCTTCATGTGCACATCATGGCTCTTCTCTGGGGCACACTGCCCCAGATTAATATGGAACACGCTCATGTGACTCTTTTCTCCCTGGTGCAAATTTCCTCCTGTTTCCTGGACAGGCTCCTCTTAAGACATTATAGAGGATTGGATTCTGATCCCTCTTTCTCTAGCCTTTTTTTTTTTTTTTTTTTAAGTTTTTTAAAATTAAAAGAGTCTGTTTGCAGAGTGGTTTAAACACATCATTAAAAGTCATCAGAATACAGCCAGGTCTCCTTGTTTTCACCCTCAACTCCTGCCTCTGCACGGAGGTACGCTAAATATATCAGTGTATCTCCCACCACCTCCCT
The DNA here is from genome assembly GCF_004348235.1 of Phoca vitulina. Lineage (NCBI taxonomy): Eukaryota > Metazoa > Chordata > Mammalia > Carnivora > Phocidae > Phoca > Phoca vitulina. The sequence goes on from NW_022589706.1 coordinate 93,438,228, forward strand.
CAGCCCCCAAATAATTTAACTGCGGGGGAAGAAAGTGGATGCACCCACAGCAGAATTTTAAGGAACCCTCCTTCCCATGTTATTACCCTATAGCCAGATTGTCTAGTTTGTGTTGTTGTTGTTGTTGAACATAGTCAACAACATAGTTGGCTTACAATATTAGTTTTAGGGGCACAACATAATGATTTGACAATTACATACATTATGAAATGCTCACCACAGCAAATGTAGTTACCATCTGTCACCATACATAGTTATTATAATATTGCTGACTATATTCCCTATGCTATACTTTTCATCCCTGTGTCTTCTTTATTTTATAACTGGAAGTTTGTACCTCCTAATCCCCATCACCTGTTTTGCCTGCTCCCACCTTTCTGCCCCTCTGGCAACTACCATTTTGTTCTCTGTATTTATTTCTGATTTTTTTGTTTGCTTATTTTGTTTTCTAGATTCCACATATAAGTGAAATCAGATGGTATTTGTCTTTTTCTGTCTGACATCTTTCACTTAGATGTTGCCTAGATTTGAATCTCAGCTTTGCCAGTTTTTAGTTAGGTGACTTTGGGTGAGTTCCCTGAATGTTCCATGTCTGTTTCCTCATCTGTTAAGTAGGAACAAATAATGACTCCTTCCTATGGCTGCTAGGAAGATTAAATGCATTAATATAGGTCAGGGCCTCAGAATAGTTTCCATGGGACAGCAGTTATTTCCAAGGTCCTACCCCACCGTCTTTAAACCACTCTAATATACAGCCTGGGCCAGCCCTCTTCTCTCCCCTGACGCTTCCTCTTCTTGTCTTCATTTATTTTTCTCTAGCCAACAGCTCTTTGACCTTTCCAAAATAAATTATTTTAGCCCCTTCAAGCTTCTCCAGTTTTTTCCCCCCACTTTGCCCATTAACCCCATTCTCTCGGAAGGGAGCAGGAGAGGAAAAGATTATAAAAACTTACTCACTATGATTCTTTTCAAAAATTTCTGTCACAGAAGTTTAACAATATCTATGATTCTCATTCCTAAAAAGGCACTGCTATCTCTATTACACTTAAGATTACAACATTAATGAAAAGAACTCCTGAAAATGTTTAATTAGTCAGAATATTTCACAGGAAAAAGAGGCAAATGAGGAGATTATATATTTCGCTGAATCTTAAAGATCTTCCTCAATTTCCTGGACTATGTTATAGTTCAGACTTTAGCATTCAATATTCAGCTTCTCCATTCAAGCAGCTTTCCAGAGTCAGTGCCTAAGTCTTAAGGGATCATTAAAAAGTACGAGGACATTTTGTAAACAATCAATAAAATAAACTGTTTACCAACTGTTCATAAGATCACACTTCATTTTAGGTTCGCTGGTAATTAGTTGGAATCGGTATTGGCTTACTCAGTACAGCTGGAATAACACAAAGGGAAGGCATCAAATTCATTTTGCTTCATTTATGCAAGGAGCATTTTTCTTTTTAAGCTGAAACTTAGAGGGTCACAGATCAGTTAAGTCAGGGACTGCACTGGTTATCATTTGAGCCTAGCTGGCTGGTTATCCTATAGTGCTGATGACCTCTTCATATAATTTTATTATTCCTTATTTCTCATAAAAGCTCTGTCAGTTCTATGTCTCCTTTTAAAAAATAACATTTATTGATCATCTTTAAGCATGCCGGGAACTATGGTAAAACCTCAGCATACATGAATGCTTCTGTCCTTCACAACAAGGTAGGTCCTTTTATAACACCCAGTTTGCAGATGAGGAAACTGAAAACCAAAGGGATTAACCAATTCCATCCTGGCTACTCACCAAGTAAGTGGTAAAGATGGAATACCAGCCCAGAGGAAGCAGTCTTAGCAACTGCTCCCAAAAGCCTTACTTATGCCTCTTCATCTTAATTTCAAAAATTTTGTGAGAAAAGGAGTACTTCTGTATGTAATCTTTACTTACGAAAGTAAACACTGCCCTGAGTTTGTCTACATAGCTATAAATTTAAAAATAATTCTGAAAGTCATATTTGCACCTTCTTACTGGCCTTGGTTCTTCATCAGCCAAATAACTTTTTCCTTTTTTTTTCCCCCACAGCTGAGTATGTCTATTCTTCTGTTTCTCTTCATTCCTTTTCTCTGAAGAAAATACTCACAGGAAATAATTTTGAACTGAGTGGTGCCAATGTTGGGGGAGGAGAGAGCAGGTGGGAGAAGGTAGAGAATGCGGAGAGTCAGGGAGGCCTTTAAAAAGCGGTATTTAGAAACCCTCCCTTCAGTGACGTGACTAAGTGTCCAGTGAAGTTGCTGAAGGTTTCTTTGTCCCATGAAATGCTTGGTGTGAGAGAACTTCTGGAGATACCAGTAAAGACCCCTGGCTTCCTATCCAGTCATTAGAGGGTAAAGCAGAGATAGCAGGAGAGGATGCGGGAACATGGAGGCAGGCCAACCAAGGATGCTCAGGAACCCAGCAGGAATCTTAGGGGGAGCTCTGGGCAATCACAATCTGGGGCCTGCAGCTGGACCCACTTTAATTAGATCTGGAAGTGAGCAGACAGCCCTTGGCTGAGAGTGGGGTTATATATTCATGTAATAAGTTCAAATTATCCTAGGGGCACCTGGGTGGTTCAGTCGATTAAGCATCTGCCTTCGGCTCAGGTCATGATACCTGGTTCCTGGGATCGAGTCCTGCATCGGGCTCCCTGCTTGGCGGGGAGTCTGCTTGTCCCTCTTCCTCTGCCCCTCACCCTTGCTCGTGCTCTCTCTCTCTAATAAAAAAAAACAAACCAAAAAAACCCGAATTCAAATCATCCCCACTAAAACACCTAAAAGTTTTAAAAACTGATAATACCACGTGTTGCCAAGGATGTGAAGCAACTGGAACTCATACGTTGCTGGTAAGAATGCATATGGTACAGCCACTTTGGGAAAGTCTTTGAAGTTTCTTATAAAATTAAACACCTACCATATGACCTAGCAATTCCCTTCCTATATATTTACCCAAGAGAAATGAAAGCCTTATGTCCACACAAAGCCCTGTATGCAAACACTGACAGTGGCTTCTTTCGTAATAGTGGGTTGCTTCACAAAACTGGAAGCAACTCAAGTGTCCATCAACTGATGAATGAATGAATAGTCAAACTGGCATATTCCCACCATGGAATAAATCACTCGCCAATAAGAAGGAACCAATTACTGACACATGCAACAACATGGATGAACCTCACAAATGTTGTACTAAGTGAAAGAAGCCAGACACAAGACTACATACAGTAGGATTCCATTTACATGACATTCTAGAAAAGGCAAAAACAATAGAGACAAAAACAGACTGGTGATTGTTAGGGGTCCGGAGTTGAGGGAGAGTGAGGACATCGACTGCTAGGGGTACAGGGAAATATCTGAGGTGAACGACATGTTCTGTATCTTAATTACAGCGGTGGTTACATGACTGTGTGCACATTTGTCAAAACTCATCACACTGTACACTTAAAATGGGTGGATTTTATCGTGTTAAATTATACTTCAGTACAGCTGGGGTTGTTGTTGCCTGTTTAATTTAAACCATCCTCACAGGTCGCCATAAAGAGACCAACACATATGTCCTGCAGTCGCTCTCTTACAGAGGGCAACCCCACACCCTTCCCCCTGGTGATTTTGTTGCACTTTCTCATGGGTTCCCCCAGTCCCCAGTGCTGGTGAGCTGTTTGCACTATTTAGAAAGAGAAGTTTAATCAGAGCGTGATTCAGGCTGGCTCTCTTGGCCAGTACAAGACTGATTTTTAGGCCACAATTTTAACTGTATACTTAACTAACTGGAAGCTGAACACTGTCTTCTCAAGTGCACAGAATCACAGCCTCTGGTTTATAACTACGGCTATCCGATGAAATACAGGAAGCTAGCCAAATTTAATTTCACATGAGGAACAAATAATTTTTAGCATAACTATGTCCCAAATATTGCATGGGACATGCTTTTTATTTGTCATATCTGGCAGCCTCATCGTTAATCCATGTATGGCCTTTTCTATTTTATTCATTCATCCACATAATTAACTAACCAATTAATTTGCCAATTAATAATTAATTGAGTAATTAATTAATCTCATAATCATGTTTTAACTGTAGGTATTTTTAGTGACTTTAACTTTAACTTTCCCCTTAAAAACCCATGTAGCAACTCTAAGGCACTGAGAATTTATTTTAGACTACTGAGACTACTGACTCGTTCAGGATCTCGTTAGTCAAATTATGATCCGCAGACTCGGGGTGTCGGCATCAACTTGGTGCTTGTTACAAAAGAATCTCAGGTCCCACTGGGACCCACAGAATTCAGAAACTGCATTTTAACAAAATCCCCATGGGATTCATGTGCACATTAATGTTTTAGGTGCACTGATTTAGAAAGCTGTGTTTTAGGAAAATTCCCAGGGCAAATAGCAGGCTGGATTGGAGGGAAACTGGCTGCAAGTATAGAAGCCTTTTAAGAAAATATTTTAAAAGTTCAAGCATTATACAATATCTGAATTATGGCAGTAGGTAAAAAAGGAAAGGAACTGAAGTGAGAAAAACTCCAACGGAAAAAAATCAATGGGATTTGGTAAAGGACTGGATGGAGGAGAGAAATGAAAGATGTCAGAATGTGAAAATAAGTCAAGTAGAATCATCAAAGTGCTTCTAGTATCTTTGGCAGTGGTTCGGTGGTTCTCGAACCTAGCTGCATGTTGTAATAACCTGGGAGCTTTAAAATACTGATGCCTGGGTCCCAACTCCAGAGACTCTGATTTAAAGTGAAGCCTGGGCATTAAAATTTCTAAATACTTCCTAGGTGATTCTAATGTACAGCCCAAGGTTAAGATCCCTGAGTACGGGCACTTTCAATCTATTTGTTTTCACTTAGAGTAGTGATTTTCAACCCTGGCTACACTTCAGAATTATTTGGAGAGCTTTAAAAATATATCAGTGTCTACACCCTGCTCTTAGAGATTCCGATTTAATTGGTTATATTTTAGAAGTTCCTCAGTTGATTGTAAGGTGCGGCCAGAGTTGAGAACATTTAACTGAAACATACAATTTGATTGATAATTTATTAACTATTTTTTTTTTCAAGTAAGTATGAATGAAGAGGGAATTCAGTGCTAACAGAATCCAAACTTCTAGTTAGGTGAAATATAAACCCAAACATTTCATTTGCTTGTTACAATTTCACAATGAAATTTACCTGGAATTAGCTATAATTTTCATGTTTTTGAAACCTCATTTTGAATCCCCCCACAAAATCAGCTGATAACCATTACAATTGAATAACCATTATGAAATGAGCATTATTCAGACACTTCCAATATAATATGAAATAGATTCCAACCACACAACAATTATGTATCTTGGGATAAAATAAGGTCCTGTGGTGGTGATAGGGGGTGAGGTAAGGAAATAAAATGTCTGAAATCTATTTCTAAGTCAAAGTAAAGTCTCTATCTTCAGCCCTATCTAAAGTCTAAATAATAAAAAACAAGCAGAACATTTAAGCACTTTGTAGTTAACTTGTCACTACAGTATTATTTCATAAGCATGCAAAGTAAAACTTTTTTTTCAAAAAGAAAATGTTTCAAATGACCTTTATAAAATGGAAAATTGGCTTACCTCTTCCCTATGATTCTTAATTGGCATACAAAGAATACTCTGTGTCTTGTAGCCTGTAATTTGGTCAACTTCTGCATTGAACCGAGGATCCTAGTAAGGGAAAAGAAATTCAATTTAATGACTGACCTGTTCAGAGATTGATTTGATTTTTCCGATTTATAAGATTAGAAAAATCTAACCTTCGACTTACCTTATTGCTCTGAATGACAATTTTATCAGTGGAAAGACATCAAATCATGTAAGTACATATCATCTTTGACAAAGATATATTTATGTATTTTAGTAGCTAGTGTTCATGAGAAACAAAAAAATACAGACTCAAACAAATGTTCAGAAATAAAGGAAATTCAAAATATTAATCAATTTAGACAGCATTCCTTAGACTCATGGAAAAGTGGCAACTCTCCACCTCTGTAATACAATTTGCCTGTTTCCATATCTCACCATCTGATTCTTCTGTGCCATCCAAAGGAAAGCATCTCTGCTCTGAAACTTCTCCTCTAAAACCTACCAACTCCAAAACGACCTGCCTAATATTGACTTTATTTCCCTCGTAATGGTTGTTTATATACTACCTCAGTATTCTGTTCTTCTATCCCAGGTGTTCATAAGAATTTTAAATATTCTCATGTGTATGTGTGCATAAAAAAAAGCTGCACAGCCTCAATCAGACTGTAAACAACTCCTTAATCTTTGTATTTCTTTTCCCTTTTACAAAGTACATCATGCACATCCAATAATCACAAAGGACTTCTGAGAGTTGTAAAGGTTCTAAATGTGGGTTAAAGAAAGAAAGGTATAGGCCATTATCCCTTGAACTTTAGATTGGGAGCGCCTGGGTGGCTCAGTCGTTAAGCGTCTGCCTTCAGCTCAGGTCATGACCCCAGGGTCCTGGGATCGAGTCCCACATTGGGCTCCCTGCTCGGCAGGAAGCCTGCTTCTCCCTCTCCCACTCCCCCTGCTTGTGTTCCCTCTCTCTGTCAAAATAAATAAATAAAATCTTTAACAACAACAACAAAAATAGATTGGGAAGATTCAAGTTAGGCTGAAAACTCTATGAGGGGCTTTTTTTTTTTTGGTCCTTCACTGTATTCCCAATACTAGCACAAAAACTCAAAAGCATTTGTTAAATAAATGAAGGAATTCATTAACAAATGATATCACAGTTATCAGATGTGATCATTTTTAGCTTATTATAGTTTAAAACAAACACTGTAGGTAAGAAGGAAAACATACTACAAGAAATGGACAGATACTACTATATGATATAAGATTAGAATGGAAACAAACATACCAGAACATAAACATCTGAAGGAGTGTTGTTTCCCTCAAAGCAAAAGCCTTGGGAAGTTACATGCTCAACCTAATAGCAACATTGCTCTAAAAACTCTGCTTTTGGAATTCCCTTCAGAGAATATGGAATAGCCACACTGGAAAACCCTTATCTTTGAAAGTCATTTATTTATTTTTTTAATTAGTCCGAAGTCACGCAAAGCCAAAGCTGTGAATGAAGTAAATGATTACAGTAGACTCCATCAACTGGGGTCAGAAACGAGGCCAATTTTCCCAGGAGAGACCAAACTTGGCGTTAAAGACAATTTCAAAAGAAAAGTTATAAAATCAGTATAAATATTTTATATTATAAATAAATACTACTGCATTTTTGCTTTTTTTTAAACATGCTCAAAGTTATATTGAGACACAGAGAAAATGTTGGCTGAATATATTTTTAAAAATTGTTCTTAAATATCATACTAAAAAGGCAGACAGCACACTGATATTGATGAGTTAAAGAAGTAAAAAATTATTAACTTATATAGGGGATTATTCTACAAGCTAAAAATCAAAATATGAATAAAAATGCATCCTTAGAAATTATTTTGTTAATGAATATTTGAATTACAAGAACAGTTTATAAAGAAGAAAACTTAACTATCTAATCAAAGCAGTAGAGTTTAACAAACTGAAATTAATAGGGCTCTCGGAGCGTTGGGGGCATACTAGGAATTTAAAATCAACAGCAGCCCTGGATTCCACTTCATTGAAGGAGGTGGGAGTAATGTATGCTTCAAATTCACTTTAGGTGAATTCTGGCATCTCAAAGAATTTTCCTAACAATGCACTCAGTGCAAAGGCAATATACATAGAGAATTTTTAACCCGTTTAGGTCCAGGAAACACCAAAGAAAACATGGAGCAGTACTATTACTGGGATTATACCTTTCACTGTTTATGAGAACATGACAGTGTAAAGAAAAAAAACTTAAGCCTTGGATATCCACTTGCTAAAATAAAGCAACTGGTATCAGACTTGCCCTCCTACTGAAAACTGTAAGACTAGACAAAATATATGAGACAACTAAACCACAGACCATGAAAAAGGGAAAGACACAGGACAACCACTCTGGCTGTCTTCCTGGGAGCATTTTCCTGCTGGCAAGAAGGCAGACGGTACTCAAGTGTAGCCATGGTTCCAAATGAAACTAAAAGGAATTCAGGGCTTCTAAAGTGGCTAAAATTTGCAAGGCAAAGTACCTAATAAGAGAGCTATGTCAGGGGATTATGGGGAGAGATAAAAGGAGTGGCAGAAGACTGAGTGGCTATGCATTTCAAACACATATAGGGCAAGACTCTAAGAGAACCAGCTAAAAATTATGTGTTGAGGGCTGAAAGCAGAATGGTGATACCAATTAGGGAAAAGTTTGGAGACACTGGAGTTCCAGCTCAACCATTCCACCTCAGGCATTCAGCTGAGACACAGATAACCACTCCTTAGGAGCAAGGACCATTCCCTAAGACCAAATTCAATCCACCCTAACAATAACACCAAGCCTGACAGGGCCAAAAAGATCTTTCAGTAATTGAACTGCCTGGAAGAACAAATGTCAGCCCTATTTTAAAGAAAGACAATATGATCCAATGCCCTGCAAGAAAACATGTACAATGTCCAGCATACAATCAAAACTCACACCATATGTGAAGAAAACAGGAAATTGCAACCCATAATGAAGAGAAAAAGTAGTCAACAGAAAATGACCCTAAGATGACTCAGATGTTGGAATTAACAGACAAGGACTTTAAAGCAGCTATGATAGATGTACTTAAGGACTTAAAGGAAAATGTGCTAATAATAAACAGACGGGAAATTGTAAAAAAACAAAAACAAAACTATTTTAAAAAACTCAAAGGGAAACTCTAGAGCTGAAAAGTACAACGTCTAAAATGAAAAGTTCCTTAGGTGCCTGGGTGGCTCAGTCAGTTAAGTGTCTGCCTTCGACTCAGGTCATGATCTCAGGGTCCTGGGACAGAGAGTCCCACATCGGGCTCCCTGCTCCGCGGGGAGTCTGCTTCTCCCTCTGCCCCTCCCCCAGCTTGTGCTCACGTGTTCTCTCTCTCTCAAAAATAAATAAATTTAAAAAATTAAAATAAAAAAATAGTGCATCCTTGAGTTCTGTGAGTCATTCTAGCAAATTATTGAACCCGAGTGGGGAAATCATCTAATTTGTAGGTGGACATAAATGTGGGGACCCTGTTTGTGGCTGGTATATGAACTGGGGACAATCTAGTGGGACTGAGTCTTTAGACTGTGGAGTCTGTGCTAACTGGTAGCAGTATAGCATCAGAAGTTAGTTACTAGATGCTACTAATAGTTAGCATCAGAATTGAACTGGGTTGTAGGACACCCAGCTGGTGCAGAAGTGAAGAACTGATGGTTGTTTGGAAAACCAATCAAGGTCTCAACATTGACATCTGTGGTATTTCTGCCCAAAGTACCTAACTTGAATCTCCTCGAAAGGCATTCTACAAAATAATTAGCCTGTACTCTCAAAATATATGTCAAGAAAGAGAAAGAAACACTGAGAAACTATTCCAGATTTAAAAGAGACTAAAGAGACATGACAAGCGTATGCATTATGTAATTCAGGATTAGATCCTTGACCAGAGGAAAAAATAACTATACAGAACCCATAATGGGACAACAGACTAAATTTGACTATAGACTATTAGGTAATAGCATTGTATCATAAAATTTCCTGATTTTGAAAAATGTATTATAATTGTATAAAAGAATATTGTTAGAAAATATTCACTGAAATATTTAGTAAAAATGTTTCCAACTTATTAAGTGGTTCAGAAAAACATTATGCATAGGGGTGCCTGGGTGGCTCAGTCGGTTGAGCAACTGACTCTTGATTTTGCCTCAGGTCATGATCTCAGGGTCATGAGATTGAGCCCCTTGTCAGTCTCCACACTGAGCATGGAGTCTGCTTGAGATTCTCTCTCCCTCTGCCTCTGCCCCTTCCTCTGCTCATGCTCTCTCTCTAAAATAAATAAATAAAATCTTAAAAATGAAAGAAAAATAGTATGCATATATTACTGACACACATTGTATATAGAAAAAGAAAATGATAAAGCAAATGGGGCAACACATAAATAACTAGAGATTCTGGGTACAGTGTGTATGGAAGTTTTTTATACCAATCTTACAACTTTTCCTTAAGTTTGAGATTATATAAAAATAACAATAACAGAAAACAACATAGTAGTCTTGCCGATTTATAAGCTAGTTTTCTTCCACAGAGTGGCATTTTTAAGACAATCCCTAAAGATTTTTAAACCACTGAACAAAGACAGATATACCAGTTCCCAAACTATGTTCCATGGGGCACAATTAGATCATGACAGATTAGTAGATTTATCAAGATTAAAACAATTGCTAGTGCTACTTCTTTCTCCTAAAATTCATTTTGGAAATCATTTTATTCATAGGAAATTCATTTGAGAGAGCTCATATTTCTTAAGAAAAACATCTTGACTAAGTGAGACGTGCAAAATGAGAGATGAGACTGATTTATCTAGATAAGGAATACAAAAGGAGGAATGAAGTCATCAGGGTGGGAAGAATAGTAGCTACACGGTGGAGACCGCATGAATGGTAATGAGACCCTTCCCTAAAACCCTGCAAGTCTTCTCCCTAGAAATCATGATATACATGGAGTGGATGTCCTATGGAAACAGAACAGGAGCCTATTTTGCATTCCAATTGACTTTGGAGAAAGAGGAGTGTTTTGACAATATAAATCCTTTGACAGGAAATCTTGGGGAATCTTAAGGCTTCTGTAGGACATGAAACTAGGTGTTCAAAGCAATCTGTGATGGTCAATTTTAAGTGTCAACTTGACTAAGATAAGGAATGCCCAAATAGCTGGTAAAACATTATTTCTAGGTATGTGTGTAAGGATGTCTCCAGAAGAGATCAGCATTTGAATCAATAAACTGAGCAAAGATCTTCACCAATGCAGGTTGGCATCATCCAAATCACTGAGGGTCTGAACAGAACAAAAAGGCAAAGGAAGGACAAATTCACTCTCTCTCTGCTTAAGCTGAAACATCTACCTTCTTCTGCTCACCTGACTTCCATTGAAGTTCCTGGTTCTCAGGCTTTTGGACTCAGACCCACAACAAACTTACACCATTGGCTGCCCAACTCTCAGACCTTCAGACTCTGAATTACACCACCAGCTTTCCTGGTTGTCCAGCTTGCAGGCAGCAGGCAGATCGTAGAACTTCTATGCCTCCATAATTGAGTGAGCTAATTTCTGTAATAATCCTCTTCATATAAACATATATGTATTGAAGAACCCTAATACACAATCCCATTCTAGATACTGGATAGTATCTAGTTTTCATATAGAAGGAGAACACCAAACATTTATACAGTTGTTCTGATTATTATGGGCTAATATCTTATTATAAATACATGCTGTGCCACATTCAAGAAAGTTACAAGAATGATGGGCTGATGCAGGAGGAGTTGCTGTGTGACTGAACATCTATATATAGGCAGCAGACACCCTCTCATTGGTATTTGTGGTCTGACTGAGAATCACTGGTTTAAGTTGTGGATCTTGTTTTATACTTTAAATATATGAATGTGCTATCTTATTAGTAATAAAATTGCTGAATTCTCAAATTTATATCATTCTGTCACAAAGTTTTAAAAAAATGAATCAAATGTTGACCACTTCTTACAATTGACTTATCTGTGAGGCTATTACTTATTTTTAGATTCAATCTGACCATGATTATATTTCACAGCCACTTCGTGGTTTTCCATTGCTACACTGCAGCTTTTCAAGGGTCCTGTGGTCAAATAGGCTTTAAGAAATGGGAAACGAACCATGAGAGACTATGGACTCTGAGAAACAAACTGAGGGTTCTAGAGGGGAGGGGGGTGGGGGGAAGGGTTAGCCTGGTGATGGGTATTAAGGAGGGCACATCCTGCATGGAGCACTGGGTGTTATAGGCAAACAATGAATCATGGAACACTACATCAAAAACTAATGATGTAATGTATGGTGATTAACATAACATAATAAAGAAAAATGTACTAAGAAAAAAAAAGAAATACTGCTATAAGGTGTCATTTTTACAGATGCATGTTTAAAGAGGTAGGACTCAGAAAACAGAATGCAGTTTCCTATTCTGACTCCTTTCACAAGAAGCTATGAGACAGGATTGTGATTATTCAAATTATGGGTGGGGCTGAATAATGAATTACCCATTAGCCAACTGACTTCCACTGTCAACACCAATGTAAACTGTATGTCACAGATCAACTCCACACCTTCAGAATGAAATTCCTGGGACATGAATAACTTCTGCTAAGGCCACTGTAAACACAGATCAAGGGTGCCAAGGGCAAAGCAGCAACATGAAGAATCCACAGGATAAGAGCTTCACCCCGGAAGTACCGCAAATCAAGGACATGGGCCTCTTTCAGACAGTAGTACTAGAATTAAATCATTACTAACTGAAACAAAAATTACACTGTCAAAACTTTGAAAATAGCAAGCATATTAAGCAAAAATGCATATAAGTGAAGCAATTCTCAGAGCTGCAGAAACTTAGAACGACACAGACAAATGAAGGCTTTCTCAGCAAAGCTGAAGCATACTTATGGTCCTACTGTACTTGGGACTCCGGTGCTATTGAAAAGCGGAAACCCAGCTGTCACCTAGGACAGGAAGGGAATTCTGCAAACTTGGCAGCAATCCTTCAGCTGTGTCCTTAATACCCCTCTTGTAGTGAGCTACGGTGTGACGTTACTACAGAGCTCACAGAAGTCATGGAGATAGCTCCGTGAAGAATCACAACGGAATAAACCGCTGTATAGAGCGGATTCTGAAAAATATCTTATGATTTCACCCCCCTGAACTATCATATCTCAGTGTTCCTCACCAGTGACCATATTTATTCACCCAGTTTCAAACCCTCAGTCATCCTCAACTCCTCCTTCCCCCTCACTTCCATCTCCTAGTAGCTGCCAACTCTGGCAGAGTCCACCTCTTCACTGGAAATCCATTCCCTTCTTTTGCTCTTTAAGGCAGTGCCTGGTTCAGGTCCTCACTTCCTCACACTACTAAGTAATTTATCCTCCCAGGTTCTAGTATGTTTCATTTAATGACCACTGCACAATTCAGCCTGCTAAACCAGTCTGAATCATACCAATCCCCCTTTCAAACCATCTTCAATTATTCCTCATGGCTCTGGACAACAGACATCCCCCCAGCCTGGCATTCAAGACTCCAGGAATCTCCAGGCTCTGCCCTCATAGCTCCTCAACGTCTACACTGACTGTTGCCCACACATGTCCATACAAGCACCACATGGTGCACCTGCCCTGTTGCTTCTTTCAACTTCTCTTTACATCTGTTCCTCACCATGCACACAAACCCATCTATTCAAATCTTATCTATTTTCCAGGGTCCATATCAAGCATTGCTTCCTCAGAGAAACATTTCTCCACTCTCCAAGTAATGTCATCTCCTGCTTCCCTGAACCTACCACATTTTCCCTGGCATCTGTTATGATCTGCTTTCTATGCTACTTATCTATCCTATCTACTACATAATTTTCACTCAATCAATATTTATTAAGACTTGACTATGTGCCAAGCATTGTATTAGGCATCGGGAATACAAGAATGAATAAAACAGCAGTGACCGCTCCAAATTACATAGAGGAGTTACAGGCCAGGATTATGACAGAACATTTAGAGTGTACCACATAGCAGGTAGCTAGAACAATTGTTCTATCAAGGTGCTAGAAAAACCTGGTAAACACAGTGTCATTCCGTTAAGATGCCTTGTTTTAAAAAACATAATTCTATTAATAAAAAAGATCATTTAAAATGGGAAATCTGAAGAATCATATAGTGTAATCTTTAAGTCCGTAATTAGAGACCTATATATAATTACAGCAAAATTGGAAGAATACCAAATATTTCCACTGAAATATTTTACAGCAACGATTTCCATTTTTTGAAGACATAAATTTATTTAACGAAACAAATGAAAGAGAGGATGAAAAGAAAGAAAATCAGATTTTCGTGTCAATGGGACTTCAAATAAATGAATATAATTAATTTGAATGAATGAACAAATGAATGGAAAAAGACTACTGGTTTGGTTTTTTTGACAGTTTTTAGACCTAGCATTTTAGAATCTCAGTAAAATCCTCGGAAGTTCACGTGGAGATAACAGATAAGGATATGTATAGTCAGCAGGTAAAAAGAGAAGAGAATACAACTGTGACGTGAGCTATGTGAAATTATCATGAAGGAGAAAAACAAGACAAGATTTCTCTATGCCCATATCCTTGACTCAAGCACCAGTAAAGAAACTCATTTAAAAGATGGAAAAGTTCTGGGGCGTCTGGGTGGTTCAGTTGGTTAAGGGTCCGACTCTTGGTTTGGGCTCAGGTCATGATCTCAGGGTTGTGGGACTGAACCCCGAGTGGGGCTCTGTGCTCAGCACGGAGTCAGCTTGAAATTCTTGCCCCCTCCCTCTCCTTCCCCCTACTCACGCTCTCTCTCTCTCTCTCAAATAAGTAAATAAAATCTTTTTAAAAATAAGTAAGAGAGGGAGAGTTCTTACCACACATACCAGTTTGCATACAAGTAAGTATGCAAATTACTACATCTCAGTGATCCTATTACATCTCAGTTTGAAATACCCACCCCCCCATTCACAGCAGGTGTCCCGTGTTCCACACCCTCTCCTCCTCACCCCGCTCCCCTGTCTCAATGATTCCCTATTTACCTCATAAGCATCTTTGATGTTCAAGGGCTCACCAAGTGCTGCCACATGTCCCACAATGCCTTTGTTCCATTCTAAGCGGATACAGTTATTTGAAGCTTCTTCCAGCGTTGAACCTTCTGCAACATCAAACAGGCGGCTGATAAGAAACTTGTCATTGGAGCTGTCCTCACAGACCAGAAACAGCGAATAGCGATCGGCGGAGATAAGTCCATGAATATGCAAGAAAATTTTGTGACATAAGGCTGTGACATCCAAATGACTAGAAATATCTTTCACTAATTCCAAGAGTCTTGAGCACTGGTCCCCTTCATCATTATCAAACCTTCGGGGGGTTAGAGGCATCTGTTCCCTCTTTTCTGAGTCAGCGAGGAAGCTCACAGTGCCCTCAGAATCCTTGACAACAATGGGTCTAAGAGGCCGGTCAAATTCGGAGGCAGAGATTTTCCTGGTTGGTGTTCCAGGTGCACTGCTATCTGCACGGGGACTCTGCTGCGAGGGGCAAGAGCAAGATTCTGTGTGGCCTCTGATGCCTTCCTTGCACACAGGGATGGTGTGGACTCTCTCAGCGAACCAGGCATTGACCATTTCTCTGCAGAACAGAATGCAGACATAGTACACATTTAAGAAAGAAAGGGGCTATCCCTGAGAGCTGCTAAAAATTCTCTCATGGCAAACTGATTAGATAATTATTCAATTTTTCATAGAAAATAAAAACAAGGTGGTTTATTTAAGAGTTTTATTTTGAAAACCTGTAAAGAACAATTGCTTCAATGAACATTTTAATCAAGTCTGATGCCTATACACATAGATTTTCAGATATCTGATTTGCAATGCATAAAGCATCAAGTCTGCTTCTCTCAAAAGCAGTTTGCATTAGCATAAAAGACACTAGATTTGACAACAGTCTTAGGAAAACAAATACAAAAATTAACTCGCTGTCTAAAACATACAACTTGTTCTGAAGTTAAATATTTGAAAATTTAAAACAAATATTTATCTAAATTTGGCTAGCTAATAATATGCTTAATTTTAGATAATTTTATCTATATTGCTATATACAGATTAGATTTAGAAGGGGGAAAATACAAACAATTTGATCTGGTATGTAGAAAGATTATAGACTTCTGTAAATATTATCCTAATAACGCTTGTTCAATAATGGTAAAAATTATGTCTTCTTCTAGATTATCTAACTCCTGGTATAAAGGAAGAAAATTAAAAAGTAAGGAATACCTAATTTTAAAAATTTAGTCCAAGAAAATTTAAATTATTTGTTTTTAATGTACCTCTCTGTTAAAGAAATCCACTTGAGTTAAAGGCTTCATGGTGGGTGATTTTTTTTTAAACAAACATCAGATCATACACATCAGAAGGATTATTCAATTCAAATGATTCCCTTTGCAAAATTGTAATCTTATACCAATTGATAGTACCATTACTTCAGACATTTTTGGAGCTCTTCTTTTGAAACTAATTTCTAAGAAAATTCATAAGGTAAATAAGGATATTCGTTTTCTCTCAAAGTTAGATCTTGTTTTTCACTTAGCCTTCCTCTCAAAACTAACGAACAAAACCCAAACCAAAACAAAACAAAACAAAAAACCCACAAAAACATTAAAAAAAAAAAAAACCCTAGAGTAACAGTTAACTTAATCTCATATGCATAAGATTTGACTTTTCCCAAAACTCAAATTCACCTTCAAAAGACAAAAACTTGCTATCATTGAAGATATTTAAAAGAATTTGCCCATAATAAAAGCAATGCAATCCCCACTCTCCAATGACATATTGATTATTTTCACTAAAAGGCCAGGACAAAAAAAGTTTGACAATGCACTATTTTGGAGGGTGTTGGTATACTACTCTTCAATCTTCTTGGCTGTAGGAAAAACTGTTACCACCTCGTTGGAGGCAAACAGGCAATATCTAACAAATTTTAAAATGCATTTATCCTTGTTCCAGAGATTCTACACATGTGGCAAAATTAGTGTCCCCATATTTCCCATAGCCCTGTTTGTTATAGCAAAGATAACAAGCTACCCGTACCACCACTGGAAGGCTGGGTAAATACATAATGATACATTTATACAATGGAATAGTAGGGCGGTCCTTGAGAAATGGTTGTATGTACCGCTGTGAATAATTTCCATAATTTATTAAGTGAAAAAAGAAGAATACAGAAGGAAAAAGAAAAGGCTGACTTATTTCTGAATCTCTACTACGTTTTCCATTTCTGAGATATTCCCTTGGTTATTTTGTTTTGAACAACAATGTATTATTTGGTAAATATCTATTACTCTGAAATAGTGCCAGTCTAGAATGGAATGGGTAAAAAAAAAAATAATAACAGATATTATCAGGACGACCTCAGAATTTCAAGTGTTGGATACAGTTATAAAAAGCCTTTCAAAGATCCTTTAAGAAGAAACACTTACATAACCCCCCAAAATTGCAGTAGCGGTGCCAAAGACATTGATTTAAAAAATGCATGTGAAGCTGTCAAAAATGTACAAGAAGTTTCCAAATAAAATTGTTTTGTAAAATGTAGATAGGAAAAAAGCACTATATCTAAATTAACATACTTTATGTGATTTAAAGATATGTACATGTAACTTAAATTGTTAAATCAATATAAAAATAGGCATTTGAATGATTTCAGCTACCATCCTAAAATTTAGTCCAATTTATTTCTTATCTTCTTATTGGAAAGTGGTGATCAACTGTTTTTTAATCAAAATATCTACCTGACAAATCCATGAGGATATCTAAACAACTTAAGGCAACTTAAAATGGTGAAAACAGAATTCCTAATGCCCTACCCATCATCTTACTCCAATCTCACTCCCTGCCAGCTTTCCTCATATTAATAAAGAGCACTATCACCTCCCTAGTTACTCAAAGCAACATCTAGGACTTACCCTAAATTTCTGTTACCTTCAAATCTCACATCTAAGCCAAGTCCTGTCAATGTGACTCCCCAAACCTTATATCCCAATCTGTTCATTTCTACCTCTTGCATTACATCCTGGTCCAGTTCCACTATGGCCACAGTGCCCCACTGGTCTCTCTGTATTATACTTGCCCCCTTTCAATCCATTCTCCCCACAGCAGCCAGAGAAATCTTTAAACAAAGTATATCTTCACATCGTAATTATCCTACTTGGCTTCTCAGTGAATAGAAAACAAAACCCAAACTCTTTTAATCCCCTACCACAGTTCCACTTGCCCAGGCTGGCCTCCCTGGTGCTCCTCAAGCCCCCCAAGCTCTACCTGCCCCCAGTCTGGAATGTTCTCACCTCACTTATGTCTGGTTGATCACAGCTTCTACATCCTCCACTCAGACAGGTCTTCTCTGGTCATGCCACCTAGAGGGGCCTCTGACACATGAGGTTCTCACCTCCCAGCACCTAAATTCTTATTACTGGTTATTTTTCTTGTTTGTTAATCTGTTGTTTTATTGTCTGTCTCCTCCAACCAGATGTAAATTTCATCAGAGCTACTTGTCTGTCTTGGAAAATGCCTGTCTCATAGTCTGTCTACAATAAATAATTCTTGAGTGAAGTGAATGGATCAAGAAGTAAAGCTCCTAAATTACGCCAAAAGGGACAATAGTCTTTGAATATCTGAATGCTGGTATATTTGTTACAGAGAATCAACACTGTGGTTTAACTATTAATATTTTTCACCTCTTGGATGTAAGCCTCATACCTGACTATGGTTAATTTATCCTCACATAACCTGCAGGGCCTACTATATATCTTAAATAGAGCCAGTGCTTAAAAATTCTTTGTTATATGTTTTTTATTACTGTATTTGTCTCAAGTGTTTTTGTTTCTAGTTACTTTCTTGGTGAGATGAACTTAAATTATACAGGAAAAGCAGATCTTGTACATTTACTCATTCAATCAACAATTTTTATTAACCACCAGTCATAGGGGAAGGGGTTTCTCATGACCACATTATTGATTATCTGAGTCCCTGTAGTTATATGTTTATGCAGGAAAACATACGTTATCATAATATCAACCCACAAATAAAATTAAATCATTTCTCACACCTCTCTCTCTTCACACATCCCTTGAAGTTTTGCAGTGTATGACCTAGGTGGCTATATGAAGTCAGCCTTTCCTCTTAAGACTATCAATCCTCTCCCAATAATCTTTTAATATTTCAGTCTCTATACAAATATATAACCTGCAAATCAAAATTCAAATTCTTATATAAGATACAGAATTTCTAGAAGTAGAGCAAAGTAATGTTGGAGAACCATTACAATACTATTTTTTTATAACTATATTACATTACATGACAATTACAATATTACACAATGCCACTGACAATTAAGGGCTATGCCCAATTAAAGACCAGGTAACAAATCAAGAAAGAATCAACAAGGAAAATGACATAACAGATACTTGAAAAGAGAATTTTATTTAAATAATTATATTCAAGACTAAGAAATGTCCTTGAAAAAACTGATGAAACATTCAAAAATTTAATTTGAAAAACTGTTTTTTGAAGAAAAACAAAGAAGACTCTCTAACCCTGTTGTAAAAGTCAAACACGGAGAAGTTAATTGATTATGTTTTGTTAAAAATTGTTTACTCTAAAATTTAGCATGGAATTTTCATCATAATATAAATTTTATTAAACCTAGGACAAGATTAATTTACTGTCATAATCTGTGGTTCCATTTTCCAGATATAGTTCCAATCAAATCCTTTCCACTGATTTTTTTTCCATTTTGATTGGATTCATGCTTAAATATCCCTTTTTTTTATAAAATGAGTTATTCTCCTAAGGCAAAGATCTGAGTATGTCGGGCACTATGCTGGGCACCAGCCAGAGAGTACTGAGCTCCCCAAGCAAACCATCCAGTGACCACTCCTCCAGAATTGAAGTTTATGTTGTGTTCAGGAGTTAACTTATATACATATTGGATTTTGCCATCATAAGAAGTTAAATGTAAATGCACATAAATGAATAAAGATGGAAAAGATGACTGTGAACATGTCAGATATCAGGGTAAAAAGTACCAGATGGGATTCAAGAAACCTAGATGGTAATTCTGACTGGACAAATCACTCCTGTGGCTAGGATCGGATCTCTATTTTCACTTCTCTTCCTTGATTTTGTGGGATTTTGAAAAGTACGTATATGAATGATACTGGGAAAAAACAGGGGGCACCATTTTATTTAAACCTGGTAAGGCAGGCATTAACAATCCTGCTTTCTAAATTATGAAGCTAAATTAAAATGGCTGAACCAAAGACATTCTATTTGGTAGCAATATCAGGAGTCAAATCCAGGTCTCCTTTTCCAAGTCTTATGGCCTGTAAGAATATAAATGTTCCTAGAACATCAATGCTTATCATGAAGGAGGCACTCTGTAAACTTCTAGCTGCATACGAAAAGAGTCAAACTCAAATTCAAGCATCCAAGGCATGGAGAGAATAAGATCACATACAGTAACACATCCTCTAACTTAATTTTTTGCACTCAGATCATAAAAAGATGGCACATTAAGCCACTGAGGTAAAAACTGTCTCAAAGGACTCGGAGGATAAAGATTCTTAGGGTAGTGTCCTGAAAAAAATCTGACTGAATCCCATGTCTGTTTCTCTGAAACCAGGTCGTGTTTTATAAAAAAAACCAATGCACTGAAAAAAAAAATGTATCATGAATGTGTTCAAGAGAAGAGTCATTCTTAGGGTTGCTAGATTTAGCAAATAAAAATACAGAACACCCAGTTAAAATTGCATTTCAGATAAACAATGAATAATTTTTTAGTTTGAGTGGTATCTGAAATTCAAATTTAACTGGGTATCCTGTATTTCCTCTGACCACACCACTCATTCTATATTCTTTTCCCCAACTGAAATTGTTGGCAGACAGACAACAAAGAAAAGGTAGGTTCTATATCGCATACTAATGAGTTCCAGGCTATCAAAGCACTAACTCGAATTTTTTTTTTTTTAGATTTTATTTATTTGACAGAGAGAGCACAAGCAGAGGGAGAGAGAGAGAGAAGCAGGCTCCCCGCTGAGCAAGGAGCCCAATGCGGGACTCGATCCCAGGACCCTGGGATCACGACCCAGGCCGAAGGCAGCCGTTTAACCGACTGAGCCACCCAGGCGTCCCACTAACTCAAATTTTATCATCAAAAGAGCACAAAGGACTACCACACTGTGATCCTGTGTATGATAACCGAACCTTTGGAAAGCGTACAGATTAATAATTTACAGTATAAAATTCCTCTGTAAACCAAGTTCTTTGATTTTACTCTCAAAACCACACCATGCATTTAATAGAGAATAAACAAATTATAATTGACTCATAAAAGAGGGACTGACTAACTGCTAAAAATCCTTGGGACTACAAAGCATCAAGGGGCTAAGTTTTGGGGAGTCCTAAATTCTAATCTAATCTAAGCATTTGCTACCAATGAATTGTATGACCAGTAGCAAACAATTTCTTCCTGAGTTTCGACTTCATCTTCTATAAAACAGGGAAAATGCCACCTGTTCTGACTTCTTGATGAAGTGCAAGGTGCTGTCTTCAGCAGGGTTTAAAGTCAAGAATACCAAACAGGCCATCAGAAGGTAATGCTATTTCAGCTATAAGACTACACAGATGTGAGGCTGAACCACTTAAAATTTCTCTGGATTTCCAGTCTTTCAGTTGTAAACACAGGCAGCTGTATTAAAAGGCCATGAAGACCGCCCCCCGCCCAAAGGATGACTTTCTCAACAGGCCATTGGGTGATCATTAGGTCAGTCAACTCAATGTCCTTTTGCCCCTCGCTTCCTCTTTTTTAAATGGGAGAAGGACCTCCTTACTCCTTCACTCACCGCTCAGGGCAGATAC
Organism: Phoca vitulina; assembly: GCF_004348235.1. Taxonomy (NCBI): domain Eukaryota; kingdom Metazoa; phylum Chordata; class Mammalia; order Carnivora; family Phocidae; genus Phoca; species Phoca vitulina. Next base: position 93,459,814 of record NW_022589706.1, read on the forward strand.
AGGAGTCAAATTAGAAAATGCTTGTAAAAGCATTTCAAACTCTCCTCCATATTTTGAAGATTTCGCTCTCCTGTACCCTTAGCACTCGTTCCAATGGAGATGCAGGGCTGGGGTAGGGAGCGGTGGCTGTTCATTTCTTCATAAAGTTCTAAGAATCAGACAAAGGATGAGGGGGAAAAGGTGTTCCTGGTGTACAAACCCACAGGCTGAGTGGGCTAACAGGGTCTGGAAACAGGCTGCCTACAGGCATCCTGATGGCTCAAAGCCCTTGGCCAAAGCAGATACTACAGAATGCCATTCTTGATAGAATCCCATGAAGTTTTTCCCTCCTCCAAAAAGATGAGTTCTATCATAACTCTAGACAAGTTGCAGCCTAACCATCTGAGCAAAAAGCAGGAAAGAGACACAAGTGCTGCAACGTATTCTGACCCTGTGTTACAAGCACTAATAAGTTAGGGCCTCTGCTTTCGTGGATAAGCATGTCCTTGCTAACTGCCCGGCAAAGCTGGGAGCAATCAAAACCAGGGCGGCCCTCTTGAAGTTTTTCAGTTGACTTCATTTTACAAGGCTGTTAACAAAAGCTAACAGGCCCTAGACACTTGAAATCAAGCCACGACCAAGGAAAATGCAGTGAAAATTGGTGCCAAGAATTTATATTCGATGACAAGATCCTGATGTTTAACATCCCATCCAAATCATTCCTTCTCTCTTTACCAAAATCTGTTTTATGATCCTTCCAGTCACTTATATCCTTCCTTATTTTATGACACAAAGAATTTCTTACCTCGTAAATGAGTTGTATTATACGCTTTTCTTAAATGGGTAAATTAAATATCGTTTGTGTTTGTTTGTTTTTAACTTTCACAGTATGTCTTAAAATAACTAGAGAAACCCTGGAGGGTACCAACATCAATGCTGGGAGTTATTCCTCTCAGGTAACACAATGTGAATATCATCTGTGCTTTCAAACTTGTATATACCTTAGATTCTGCTCAGGCTCACAACGGGACTCTTTCCCACACTGAGCAAGTAAAGAGCCCAGAAGACTGACATTAATTAGATGAAAGGAAATAAAGCCAAATGGCAGTTGTCAAAAACTTGCCATGAGTTGTCATAAATGTGACCTGAATTTTAAATTTCAAATCTTTTTAAATATTAATGAATCCGATCAGAAGTTTATTATCTTAATATTCTACTTTAGGGAAGACTCTTGCACCCCAACTGCTCATGCCTCAATGGCAATTTGATTTAAAAGTCCGTGTCATGAAGAATAATGTTTAACACATTTTGATTTTACTGAGGTTCTTTATAACACTACCAGCACTGTACTCTTCAAAATGGTGTCACAAAGTAGGTGGAGTGCCCTACAAAATTAAATGAGTTCATGCACCCAAAAGGCCAGGAAGCCAGGTTTTAGCAGCTGCTGCAGGAAAAGGCTGAGCTGGATATTCCTAGTTGGACATTTTGCATCTTTAGGAATACACAGAGGGATGACCAAGTTCATTCATTCGTGAATGATAAAAAAGATAAAAAAAATTGGGGGTGGGGAGAAAACTTAGAAGGTGAATTGTCATTTTTTACAATGGTTGTAACAGAGTTTATTTCCTCAAAATTATCAACATGGCAGAGCCCTGTGTACTTACATTTTTTAAGTAGATGAAAAGTGTATCATTCTTAAAATGATACAGTCAACTAACTTAATGATTTAAATTAATGGTTCAAACCTAGTAATACCTTTTTTATGGATATTTAAATAGATATAAGTTTGTATATTGGGTACACTTCATCTTCTTTCTAAAAATATTATTAAGTTGATTAGCAATCCTCATTGAAAAAATGAAAGGTAACTGTAAGGCACATACTCTGTTAAGAATCAAAACTCTTCCTCCTTTTCCAATTTTTCATTTTCACTCAAGATTATTAGAAACCTATCACAGGAAAGAAAACTACAATTTATAGTTTGTGTTCTAGAAATTTTCCACTAATCTAGACATGTCACAGCTTCCTCCAAATGCCTTCTATCTAAAAATATTAAATAGGAAATGCATAACTTATTGACAGGACAGAGGGATGTAAACTCTTGCATAGTATTTCAAATATGGGTAGCAAAAGACACACAGACACACACAGACATCTGGGTCCATAACGACTCCATGCAGTGGAGTTGAAGTGCTCATTCATCTTACGAAATGAATCTTGAAAAAGACAGAACTGCCTTAAAATATGTATTTAATATTCCAGATGTCTTGAAAGGGAAAAATGATTAAAACACTTTGTCTAGGTTTTATACAATATTTCTTGCCATCTAGAAAACTACGGAAAAGGGTGCCTGGGTGGCTCAGTCGTTAAGCGTCTGCCTTTGGCCTAGGTCATGATACCAGGGTCCTGGGATCGAGCCCCGCATCGGGATCCCCGCTCAGTGGGAGGCCTGCTTCTCCCTCTCCCACTCCCCCTGCTTGTGTTCCCTCTCTCGCTGTGTCTCTCTCTGTCAAATAAATAAATAAAATCTTAAAAAAAAAAAAAAAAAACTACGGAAAAAAGAAAAATTTACAAGGCAAAGTAAAATTGTGATATAAACACAGTAACTGTCATAAGTTAAAAATACAATTAGATGAAACCTAATTGTGGAGCAACTAAGTTTAATGTGTTTTGTACTCTTGCCTAAAATAATGTAACAAAAGATAAAAATTCTTTGAAAATATACTGTACTTACGGTATTTGTGTTCTAATACTAAAAATATAATTGTGATGGCCTAGTACCCAAATATTCAGCCACTCTATTTTAAAATGTCATTTGAGAGTTCCCACTTTTTATACTCTAAAATTATATATGGAAACTAAACCCCCTTGGGCAAAGTCTCTAGGCACATCGTTTAGTAATGTGCATGCACATTAAATGGCCCTAGGAGAAACCTGAACATTTTCCTGGAGTCCACATGACATTAAATCTATGAGCCTTTGCTTTGCTTCTTTTACCGCTGACACTAAACTTCAGTAGAGCCTGGTGGGTAAGGGCCCTAGGTGGGACAGACTTAGGCTTCAACCCCAGAGCTACTTTTTTCTAACAGTAAAACCTTAGGTACATTATTCACTCTCTCCATAAAATGGAGATAATGACAAACCTTCCTCGGGTTCTTAAGAAAATTAAAGGAGGGGCGCCTGGGTGGCTCAGTCCATTAAGCAGCTGACTCTCGATTTCGGCTCAGGTCATGATCTCAGGGATCGATTGAGCCCTGTGTTGGGCTCCATGCTCAGCCGGGAATCTGTTGGAGGATTCTCTCTCTCTCTCCCCCTTTCCCTCTGCCCCTCTCCCTGCCCATGCACACACACACACTCTCTCTCTCAAATAAATAAATAAATAAATAAATAAATAAATCTTCTAAAAAAATTAAAGGAGATAATGCATATAAAGTGACAGCATAGAATTTGGGACACACACACTCTATGTTTAATACATGATAGTTATTATTTTTGAGATAATCAAACATTATTAAATCGAGTGTATCTTCAAAAGTGATTCTTTTTAATTTTTTTAAAAAGATTTTTATTTATTTACTTAACAGAGATAGAGAGAAAGCGCAAGTAGGCAGAGCGGCAGGCAGAGGGAGAGGGAGAAGCAGGGTCTCTGCTGAGTAGGGAGCTCGACGCGGGGCTTGATCCCAGGACCCTGGGATTGTGACCTGAGCCGAAGGTAGACGCTTAACCGACTGAGCCACCCAGGTGCCCCCAAAAGCGATTTTTTGTAAAAATAAAAATAATTTATTCAGTAGGCTTGTACAGAATAACTAGATGTTAGCCACTGTTTCTTCTTAAAGCTCCTAGTTTAAAAGCACTAATGTCTCTACAGAAACACTTATATGAAAAAAATAGTTGGTTTAACGTATTTTCTCAAATTAGAACTGAAAAAACATTAAGACTCCCTAGACTAATAACTACATTACATGACATAATTTTCTGAATAATATATAAAAATAAAGAGCTGAACATTTAGTTTAGAAAAAGAAATGCAAGAACATAACTTGTTTTTCCATTACTACTTAAAAATTAATTTTTTACAAAAATAAATTAGAGATTTGGGGATGATTTTTTTTTGTCAAAGTATCAAAGATAAAATAAAACTGACAACAAATGTGAGAAAATATATAACTAATTACCTACAATGAAAACCACAGCAATATTTCATAATAATCATAATTCTAAACTGGAGTATGGTTTTAATACTAGACAAAATAATACTTTAACACTCTGCTACAGATTTGGAGACTAAAGTGGTCTGTTTTAGTTCCTACCCTAAGGGGCTCAATTGAGGAAATTCTCTTAGTAGGCTGAAGCCTGGGCTTTCTGGAGGGCTATGCAGCAAGTCCTTGAGTAGTATCATTTGGGGAAATTTGCACAGTGCCTCAGATAAAATAGAGTAAAAAGTTGCAGGCCCTGAGTAATGCACAAAACACAATGCATTCTCATGTTTTTAAGTTTACTATTAAAACGTCATCCTTTTTTCTTTCTCTCCAGTGCTTTTTTTCGTTAAGTCCTGTGAATTAATCACTTTAAAACCAGAAATAGGAAAAGTGTACTAATTTCCTGTCTGAAAAGGGATGGTTAAAAACTCATATGGAAATCTGCTAAAATTATCAGTAGGAAAAACACAAAAATAACTCACATAAAATAAATAAAATGTTAAATATTTTTCCTGCTCTTAGGTCCTAGTTTTATAGTTGTAGTTAAACTGTTTGCATAATTTGACCTGGATCCACTACTCATATTTGGAAAGTAGTTAAAGAAGGAAACTTCAATCTGAGAATCTGAGAATCTGTTCTCCTTGTGAGAATCAAGAATGCTTAGAGCTGGGGTGCCCGGGTGGCTCAGTCAGTTAAACAGCTGCCTTCCACTGAGGCTGAGGTCAAGATCCTGGGGGTCTGGGATCGGCTCAGTGTTGGGTTCCCTGCTCAGCGAGGAGTCAGCTTCTCCCTTTCCCTCTGCAGCTCCCCCTGCAGCTCCTCTCTCAAATAAATTAAAAAAAAAAAAAAAAAAAAGAATGCTTAGAGCTGAGAGATTTTTAAACTCACTAATGAATTTCTCTGCCTTCTCCCACTTTTTAAAGCCCAGGGTTATTAATTTGGGCCAATCCCAAAGCTGGGGACAACACAGGGAGGTCTGGGCTCCCATTCCAATTCCCTTTCCAGTACCTCACACAATCCATAAATGGTTCTATTCAAATCATTAATTTTCATGTAAAAAATACAGCCTCTTAAAATCTATAAAATCACTGTTCATTTGTTCTAATTCCCATTTACCAGATTAAAAGAATGACTATCAAAATCTGTGATAATATTTAAGCCGCTGATGATTCTCAAGGTACAATAGTAAACTACTGAAATTCACTCTAAAAAAAGAGAAGGAAATATGCATTATCTCCTTTAAATTTCCTAAGAACCCTATGAAGTAAATGCTACCTCCATTTTACAGAGAAGGCAGATAAAGCACCTAAGGTCATACTCTTTGTTTTTGTTTTTTTTTTAAGATTTTATTTATTTGACAGACAGAGACACAGCGAGAGAGGGAACACAAGCAGGGGGAGTGGGGGAGGGAGAAGCAGGCCCCCCGCCAAGCAGGGAGCCAATGTGGGGCTGGATCCCAGGACCCTGGGACCATGACCTGAGCTGAAGGCAGACACTAAATGACTGAGCCACCCAGGTGCCCCAGGTCATACTCTTTTAAAGAGATAGTTCTAGGGTTGAAGCTAAGATTTTTCCTACCTAGGGCCCTTAACCACCATCAGTAGAAATCAATATTAAACAGATTATTATGAAATATAAAACAATATTAAATAGTTCAAAATACTGTATTTTTAGTATTAGAACACAAGCAGTATGTATGTAGTAATATGCCCTTGGGGGCACTTGGAAATGTGGGGTATAATGATGGGGGTGCTCTGGCATTTAATGTCCGGGGCCCAGGGATGTTAAACATCCTGCAATGTGTTGAACAGCCTCTCACAACAACATAAAAAGGTCACCACCGAATGCTAATAGCATCCTCCCCTTTTCTTTTTGGGGGGGAGAGAGAGGCAGGGGAGGGGCAGAAGGAGAGGGAAAGAGAGAATCTTAAGCAGGCTCCACGCCCAGAATTGAGCCTGACGTGGGGCTCGATCTCACCACCCTGAGATCATGACCTGAGCTGAATTCAAGAGCTAGGCACGTAACCAACTGGGCTACCCAGGCACCCCAATAGCATCCCTTTTGAGAGGCACTGGTTTAGATGAAGAAAAGATGACTATACTATAATAGGCTATTAAATGAAACTGGGGAGATTTGGAGCACCTCTAAGTGATAGCCTCGAATAATCTCTACCCAGAGGTTACAGTGATTACTTCTCCTGGATCTGGCATGGAAAGGAAATGAATGCTCTGCCTAAAGTTATTTACTATTTCCAAGTTTTCTCCAGCTATGAAAACATCTGAGAAGTTAACTGAGACTAAACATAAATAAAATACAAAATTGCTTCATATGGTTTTACGTTCAAATTTGACCGAGAGTTGAAAGAGACATGTTCTGTTATTTTCCATGCATTCACAATCACATGTGTGAAAAATGTTCCTTAAAGGAAAACATACTTATATCTGAAAGAAAACATAATAACTGACTGACATCTATGCTGTAAATACGAAACTGATTTGTTTTGTAGTTGAGATGTGGGAAGACTGCACTAGATTGGCATTTTTCAATCTGAGGTATGAGAAGGCCTGAGACTCCCAAACAAGTATGTTTTGAAGATCTGTAATTTTTCTATGAAAATGTCTTAACTTTGCATTTTCACACTGATGATAATTAAAATAAAACAAAACAAAACAAAAAGGTGAAAGAATAAAAGACTGGATGACCACCTTAAAACCACGCACTGTCCTGCAATTTTAGCAGGTTTATATTTGTGTTTACAATCACACTACAGCTCAGTGGTTCTAGGATAAAGAGAAAATAAAAAAGAGACAAATTTAATATGCAAATATGCTTTCAAACCAACTACAAACCAAAAGCTGGTATGCTGTGCTATCGGAATAAAAGCTTGGTGACTGAGCAGACCCAGTGGGAGAAGTGAATCATCATTAGTGCCGCTGTAGCAAAGGTGAGCTGACCTCACCAGACCCTTTATTGGGCAGTCAGGGCCATATTCACTCTGCAAAGGTGATTTAATAAGTGCTGTCAAACTGCATCTGGCTGGAGATGTACCATTCTTATTTCATAGTTAACTTACAAATTTATTTAGGTATTACAATTGGAAAAATGCCGTAATTATGATTAAATTATATCTACTCTTAAGAATTCCACATTTAACTAACATTAAATAAAAGGAAGTCCAACACTAGGTATGGTAGATATCTGGAACTTGTGGGTGTGTCTATATCATTTTCTTTTGGGAATTCCCTCTCCCCCAAAGGCATTTCACATTATGGGTTACCTGCCCCAACAAAGTACTTGGAGAACCTTATTCTTCTGGACACAGTGATTGGTCCAGAGCAGACACATAACCCAAGCAAGGCCAGGGTAATTTTGAGAGGACTGACACAAATAACAAGGTATTTCTCTAACATCAGAATTTTAAGACCCACAGAAAGTTGCCCTGAAAAACCTGCCAGGGACGCCTGGGTGGCTCAGTCGTTAAGCGTCTGCCTTCGGCTCAGGTCATGATCCTGGGGTCCTGGGATCGAGCCCCGCATCGGGATCCCTGCTCCGCTAGAAGCCTGATTCTCCCTTTCCCACTCCCCCTTCTTGTGTTCCCTCTCTCACTGTTTCTCTGTCAAATAAATAAAAGCTTTAAAAAAAAAGTTTCCACCATATAAAGAAAGCATACAGAAAGAATAAAGCCAACACAGCACAGGGCCCAAAAACGGATGGGTGGATGAATGGGTAGATGGATGGATGGATGGATGGATGGAAGGAAGGAAAGAAGGAAAGAAGAACGGACGGATGGATGGATGGACTGGAGGAAGGCCAGATTAAAAAGATATACAGACAAGCAGAATCTTGACAATATTTGATCAGCTGAATTTCAAAACCAAACAATCTCTTATAAGTCAATTTTGTATGAATTCAAGTAGGGTTTATGTTACTTATGGCCAAACACTTTCTAACTAATATACTAGAGATGAAGAGGAATGTCTTCCTTTAACAGAGGAACATTACTTAAGTCTGAGAAACACTGGATTACATGATCCCCTCTAACTCTAAATTCAAAAATCCTGTGTGTGTGTGTGTGTGTGCGTGTGTGTGTGTGTTTTAATTATTTCATCTGCTTAAAAGATCAGGATCTTTTCTTACAACCTTGGCATATGTATTCAACAGAGAGTAGAAATAATGATTGCTATTTTTCACAGTTATCACTAGGGATATGATACTAGAGGGGGGATCTTTTTTCTCCCAAGTTTAGATTTAATAAAATTATTTAGAGAAGATAATTTGCAAAAGGTTGATTTTAAAATTCACAATTAAGGGAAAAGTCTTGAAGAATACAGAAGCTAACAATGGCACACAATACTTCAAAAAGCATGTTCAGTACAAACTACAAACCAGAGAAATAATAAATAGATATCCTTAAGAGCTGTTTAAAAGTTTTTTAGAATACATATCAAAATTAAATATTTTATTTATTTGAGAGAAAGCAAAAGAGTGCACTCAAGGGGCAGAGAGAGAAGCAGACTCCCCACAGAGCAGGGAGCCAGATGCAGGGTTTGAACCCAGGACCCTGAGATCATGACCTGAGCCGGAGGCAGACGCTTAACCAACTGAGCCACGCAGATGCCCCCTAACAAAATGATTCTTAAGAACTTAACACTCAGTTTGCCTTACCTGCCTTAAACATTTGGTTAGCAGTTAAGTATAAATTCCTACCAATTAAAGAAAATGAATAAAGCACTTACATCATGAAAAAAATATACATAATTCAAATTAAATGGGAATACCAAGTCAGGAAATAAGACTACAGAGCTAAATATCAAATGAATGACTCAGGTTGGAAAGACTTTCTTCAATTTTTATTCCTAGGTATGTAGCTCACAGGCACTTCTTACTGAGAACCTGATGTAACAGATATCTCCAAGACCACATCAATCAGCTGTAAACACTGGTCAACTGAATCTACTCAGCTGTAAACACTGGTCAACTGAATCTACATCTGTCCAGCTAAATTAATTTCATAGGAAGTCCTGCAAAGTCAGTAGCTAGCCTGCATCCTAAATTCAGAAATTAGTCATTTTTCAACCCTCCACGATCAATCAACTCAGTGATTTATTTAATTGCCCTACAGTCCTTACCAAAGGCTTTCATCCAAGGAAGAGGTTGTCATCCTACAACCAGCTCTGAGAACAAAGAACAAATCTAACTCAACATAACAATTACAGGTTTAATAAATTATTAGGTTGAAAAATGTTTGGGGGATAAACTAATAAACACCAAACTGTTCTGTGTAGCCTTTTCAATTAGGGAAGAAATCTTTCCTGAGCATTATTAAAATGCATTAGGAAGTTCAAGCAAAGTTCTAAGTTAATTTGTGTTTCAAATCTAAAGGAAGGGGAGTATCTTAGAAAGACATTCTCTGTAATCAGATACGGATGAAGGTACACACTTCACCTATAAAACTTAAAAGCCAGTTTCAGATATTTTAAATATTTAAATATTTAGGTGGAATTACTTTAAAAGAAAATTTTGTTGCACACCATATTCAAAATGCTAAAAATTGTACACCCTGAGGTGTTGAAAACATGATCTTATGAAAATATCGGCCATTTTCACAGATCTGAAAAAAAGCTACTGAATTGTACTATATGCCTACTTAAGTTTTTGTTAGCTAAGCAAATAGATTTATTTCGAGATATCCATCTATGAATAATTGCCACTGCATTAATTCTACCACATTTTTAGGAATCATGACCTTGCATTGCAGACTCTAAAATGGATCTGAATTTGAAACCCTGAGAACACTAGCGATAGAAGGGCAATGAGAAACATCATTATAAGGGCTTCTACAGCTTCTTTTAGGAAGAAAGAATCTGATACACATGAGTACTTTCAGGGCACTAAAAAAGCAGCTTAAAGCTGACCATATGAACCCTGTTTATAAACAATACAAAAAGAAAAGGTCATTACTGCATCAGAATTACCATCATAAAAAATATTATAAATAATATTAAAGTCACACTGAGTCAATAACCACAGGGTTTAATTATCTTCAACACTACTGACAGCTTAATAAAATATGCTTAACAAATCATTTGTCTGAAAATTGACAATTATATTCCTATGTAATTACAGAAACAGTATTTTTAAAAAGTGGATGGCAATATTTATTTTATATCCATCATCTGATTTTAATATAAATATCTTGCAAATAAAAATGTTACAGCTTTTAGAGATAAGAAAAAAATATGAAAGAAAGAAAGAGAAAAGAAAAAAGTCTCAAACACAGGACCCAGAATGTCAACTAACTCAGCACAGTTTTGCAGTGTCAAATAAAAAGTCTATCATAGAAAGTTACATGGAAGTGTAAAACTTCTGTTTCTGGACTTTGATCCAAGCGGTCATAAAAACTGGTCCTCATTAGTAACTCCTATTTCCATTATATGCCAAATATTCTCAAACTTTTGCCTAGTACAAAACAAAGCAATAAGAAGTCAATCACGTTACCCCTACAATACTAAATGATCTAAAACATAACCCACAATGGCAGAAATGATTAGTAACTAATGAAAGGTAACATTATTTTAATATGCTGTCAAGAATAACAACAGCTGTTAAAGTGGCATTAGCACCCGGAAGCCTTCATTTGCAAATGCATGAAGATTAAAGCCCTTAATTAACACAGTATCTCAGGCGGGTAGAACTGCAAAGTTGTCTAGAATGGTGAGGGTGGGAGTTTCCATATGCTGTAGTTTACTAGTCTCCAATTAATTTTTATGCCAATAGATTATGTTATGAATTGTTCAACTGACACTCAAATTCACATAAACAGGCTGTGATTACTAAAAAGCATCTATGCTCCAAGCTTGTAGCTTTTAACTAGGTGCTTAGCTCTGTATTTGAAGATAGCTATAGGAAACAATGTAATATAGCAGCCGAACTGCTTTCAAGGTCAACCAAAATTCACGGGTATTTAAATGAGAATTTAGGGATGCCAGAAACCTTCATTCTGTTCAATGACTACTACTGAGTACATATCATTCAGTTTGGGGATAGGATAAAAAAGCATGCATGAATGTCATGCATGGAAGTAGTTCCATCAACATGCCTGTTGACCGGCACAGATGGCCAATCTAAGTGAATCCAAATTTATTTTAAATTTAAAAACATGTTAAATGTTTCTACAGAACTGTTTCATGGGGTCCTGAATCACATACAGTACTCATTTTACACTTACAGAGTGTAACAAAAGGGATAAAAGCAAAGTAACAGCTTCTAGCTAAAAGAAAAAAAAAAATCCTAGCTATAAAGTTAAAATGTCTGCAATAAGTTTTTACCACAACCATATGAATCACACTGGGTTTAGAAGTTTGGAATTTTTATAATCAACTACTGTCTAATCTCTCAATCTTAAATCTCTAGTTAATGCCACCAAATATAAGCCCAAACAGGAACCTCTGACTACACACAAGCTCTTAGATCATATTCTTTAAACTGACAACTTTCAGCACTTTATACTTAATGAGGGCCTGTACTACTCTTAAATATTTTACACTTTCGTTTTCCAACTTTTACTCAACATAAACTCTTAGAAATATGTAAGAATATATATACACATACATGTCATAGAAAGTGGTCAGCCTATTGTCAACATCAACTATAATATAAAAACCGTAACTAAGAAAGTCTTTATATAGAGTTTCAGATGATCTAAATTTTACACGGAACAGTGTAACTTTGAGAAATGAGGATTGTAATCCCGTGCTACTTGGGAGAAAAAGTAATGTGAAAAGAAAATTAAATGTAACCCCTTCCATTTAACTTCCAATAAAATGTTACTTTCAAAGATTTGGCAGGCTCTGAGTGAAGTGTTCTTATGTATGACTACTTAAAAAGATCACCAAACTATCCTAAGTTTCTGTCTTTAAAGGGAGAGAAGGAAAAAAAGAAGAGGACACTGATGTTGATTTGTAAGACAAATCACTTTTTTCTTTCAACTACTAATAATCTGCCTACAGAACATCTCCAAAGAACAGCCTGACACACTGAAAAAAATCAGCCCAGCTCTCCTGCCCACTCCCCATTCAATGGGGGCAGAAAAGTGGAAGTGTGCAAGGGTGAAAGGAAACTAGGGACAGATGGCCTCGGAGTAGCAGGTGACCTTTGAAAACTGGGGGCCCACAACAATCAATAATTCCAGATCTAGATGGCCTTAGTGCCTCACCCCAAACTCGCAGGAAACTGTCCTTTGAAAAGAAACCACTTTTCTTTTCAGGGTTTATCCTCCGGTTGCTCCAGATTCAGATTTTGAAGGAAGACAGCCAAAGCGGGGAAGAGGACTTTAAAAGGAGGGCGGAGTAATTAAACAGAAGAGATAAGATTTGCCCTAAGCTATCGCCTCTGTCCAAAACCCCCGAAAGTGATGAAATTGACACAAACTCGTTTAGGAGAAACTGCCTTAAAAAGAGCCCCTTCTAAAATCCCAAAGTAATACACCGTAAGAGAATAAAGGAAGACAAAAATATCAGTCCATTTTCAATGAAGCATCCCTCTGCCCCCCGACCCCCGCTGGGCGCCACCAGCCAGCATCCAGCCCCGCGCCCCCAAGGGAAAGTGGGAAGTGGGGGGATGCTGAAGGGACTACCTTGTTTTGTCTCCAAAGGGCAACATAGCAAACATAGGAAGTTCGAAGTGCAGACCATGCGGCCTCCGCAGACTCTGGACTCCGGGAGGCGCCGGGGGGCGACGACGTGCCCAGGTGAGGCGGTGACTCGAAGCCTGCTCCCTTACCGACCCCGCCACCGTGCCGCTGCCCGCCGCCGCCCGCTCGCTCCGCGCTGCGCCGCCCCCTGGCGGGGAGCGCCCGCCAGAGCGGAGGCCGAGCGCCGGCGGGTGGGAGCCCAGCGCCGTGCCCCGGCCGGCCGCTCCACCATCACCGCCTGGAGTGCGCTTTCCTGGCGGCCAAGGCAGCCAGCGCCAGCTGCCCGACGGCCGCTGCCTGGAGGCGGCGGCGGCGGGTTCGGGACTCTTCTCCAAAGAGGCGCGTCCTGGAGTCAGTCTGAGTCCGCGTGTAGAGAAGCCTTTGCACGCGCCAGCGGCTTCTCACCAACTCCTCAGGCTTCAGGGCATCCGCCCGCCTCCACTCTCCGCTCCAGCTCCTCCTTCCTCGGCTTCAACCTCAATTCCTCCCCAACTCTACGGGAGCGTTTCCCACGCGCGCCCCAACTGCCCCCCGGGCAGCCACCTCCCAAAGGACAGGCGCCCTCCTCCCCGCCCTCGGCAGCGGCCGCCCCGGCGCTTGGCTCTCGACCAGGAAGAGCTGGCCTCTGGGGTCGGCTGGGGCCGCGCGGGACCCGTCAGCCCCCCGCTGTCGGCTCCCGCCGCGCCTCCCCAGCGCCCTTTGTGTGCGCGCCGCGAACCCCTCTGCGGAGCCCTTTCAGCGGCCCCGCCTTGGGAGCAAGAGAGAGTGAAAGGAAGCGCCGGGCCAAGCAAGGGACTGGAAAGGGACAAAAGGCGACAGCACTTACTCTGGGAAGATTCCGGCATATTGCTGCCTTTGGGCTCCTCGTGGTCTCGCCCCTACCCCGACTTCCCCGCCCCGCCAAGGGCCAGGGCGAGGGGGGACGGGGGAGGAGCGGAGCTGCTGGGACCGAGTTGGAAATGGTGCTTCCGGAGCCGCAGGGAAGGGGCTCAAAAACTGTTTTGGTTTCGCTAAGGAGATTTAGGGGGACTAGGAGGCTAAAGAAGGGCTGGGGAAGGCCCGCGAGCGCGGATGTATGTAAATAATCTTGCTCTCAGGGAATACCGGGGCAGCCGGGGTGTGTGTGTGTGTGTGTGTGTGTGTGGGAGGGGGGGTCCGCATGTACATTTTTGCATTGAACTTTTTGAGCAAGTTGGATCCTACGCTTGGGCTTTTCGACTATACTAGCCATAAAGTCGAGGTCTCTACACCCTAACAGGACCAAAGACCTACTTCAAAAGCAAAGGGCCTGGGAACCGAGGTCGTTTAATGGTAAAGGAAGAGGAAAATTCAGTAAGGGAGAGAGATGAGCCCCCAGGTCACTCTCAGCGCCCTGGGTGGGTCTTCCAGGGGTCCTCTTCTTACCTGGTGGCTTTCCTAACAAAGTAAGAGAAGGTAAAGTCCCAGTGATCATCCAGCCACGCTTCCACGGAATCCTGGTCCCGCTGCAGCTTCGACTCCCCGGAGCCGGGGCTGGCCCGCTCCATGATCCGCGCCCAGCGTCTGTGCAGCTGGTTTGTGCCGTTTTCCACCCCAGCTGGGGTCTCTCCCTCGGAGGAGCCGGACTCTGCCCCGAGACCCTCCCCCTCCGCCTTGCTCCGGTCCGGCTGGCTTTCTGCGAAGCTGCTCCGGCACCCGGCCAGCCTCTTGCCGCGCCCCGCCTCTCCTGGTGATCACCGCTCCCAGGTGTGGCGGGTGGGGCAGGCGCAGCAGCCGCGCGTCCTCCCTGGGGTCGGGCGGAGACTGGGTCTCGCCGTCTGTCGGGTCCCCAGATTCCAAGGCGGCGGCGGAGGCAACTGGCGAGCTCTCCGGAAGCTAAGTGGCCACCGCTGGAAGGAGGCCACTCCGCCGCTGGGGTGCGCTGTGTGCTGAGCGGGTTCCAGGGGAGCGCGCAGAGGTGACTGTGGGTGTGTTCGCAGAGTGCCCCACAGTAAGAAAGGGAGAGTCGCGATGTGTGCGCCCATCCCAAGTCCTGAAAGCTGGGGTTAGGGGAACTTTCCACCAAAAGTAAGAGGTGCTGCTACCCTGGCGACTTTTCTCAGGTCTGAGTGAACAGTGACCGTCCGGCCTCGCTTTCCTCCCCAGGGCTTGGGTCTGGAAGGTGCAGGGATCGACCTTCCTGGGAGCCCAGGCCGCCCGGGGGTGTGTGCCACGGATTTGCGGGTCCTGGTGGGTAACTTCCAACAAAGGCATTTCCGTAATTACTATGTTGTTAATAACCACAAATGACTATAAATTAGGCGTCTTTGCATCAAACATTCCCTTTTTATGACTGGAACAAGATTTTCTGGGAAAAGGAAAAGGTAAAACTGAAATAATCATCATGGTTTGTGTATGAAGTCAGAAGACAAGGGAGCCTCTGTACAATTAGGTTAGAGAGCACAGGCGCTACCCGGGGATAGTACAGAGCAGACTGGTTAGCCCAAGTTTTATTAGTCATTTATATTTAAATGGAATTAACACACACCCCACAAAAAAGTATCCGTTTCAAAGGGCTCAGCTTTCCTACTCTATTTTGTCCTATCCCAATCATGCTTTACAAAAAAGAATTGGTGTCTTCCTTTTGCTTTGTTCTCATCTCCATCTCCTTGTCCCGCAATTTGCAGTTTTAATAACGGTATTTTGCAATGACCTAATTTGGGGGCAGAATTAAATATGGAGTTGTATGTTTCACAACGTGTGAACGACACCATTAGCAGTGATATACCCATAGTGATTTAGCTGACATACTTTTAACAAAGTCCTTTCAAACTATTCTTGGCAAGAATGTTAGACATTACTCATAGAATGAGTATTACTACATAGAAATGCATAATTAAATTGATAATATAAGAACTTTAAAAAATGTCTTCCAATCCCCTAATGCAATGGTCTATCCTTCCTGCATTAAATAATTGTCCTTCTATAATTATAGTTTTTCTGAAACTTTACTGATGTATGCAAGTAACCACAAACCAACAAAAAGTAAGCAAAGAGTAGAATGTGAAATAATGTGCAATAAATTATATCAGATTTTAAAATGCGAGTTCTGTGATCCTGATGTGTGATTACAGTGCTCTGAACTCAAGACTTTGTCCTCAGTGCTCAGTTTTTCCCTGCGGAAATCCATGCATTTCTCCTAACAGAGGGTCAGTTATAATTTAAAACTATACTTTCCTACAAAAAATGAAGTGAATTTTTGGCTTGAATTGTTTGCTTCAGTTGGCTGCCTTCATTAAATAAACAAGCACTATCTAACTGTCCATTTTTCTCTTAACCTGAAAGGGTTAAATTATCAGAAACCAGAGAGTTTTCTGAAAAGTTACTGCAAGAAAAACAATCCGTGGATTCTGCCATTAGCGAGTCTGAATTCTGTGTTTGGCATGGCAGATTGGGGGTTCTTGTGAAGGCTGGTTATTTGAAGTGAACATTATCACAGTGGTTTGGGGGATGAGTTATTTCAAACTGTTCTAGTCTCTAGAGATCTCAGATAAAATTTGTAACAAACCTCTGTAACTTTAAAGTTCTTAAAGGTGACCTCATCCTGACCTCTTGTTTCCCAGCTCCATTTTATTTTTTATCCCTATCTGATAGATTTTTTAATGTTTTAACTTACTGGTATGGATTGCCCTAAGCATCTCCAATCTTGTTTTAGAATGAGTTGAAGATTGAGTAAATAATAAACATTATCAGGAAATAACTTTAAAAATGCTGTTAATGCTATTTACAACAGACAAATGTGCAATGGAGGCCTAACAGAAAGGCCTCCAATTCCCATCGTACTAGAATAAAACCCAAACTCTCTAATGTGGCTTACAAAGTTCTGCATGATTTGACTTTTACCTACCTCTACTGTTGAGGTTTTGATCATACAACTAGAAAAAAATAAATCAATGATGATCAAATTCTCAAAAAAAGGAATGTGAATTATAAGAGTCATGAAATCTTTCCTGACCTGCTTTTTTTAAATTCAAATCCCATACAGTATATTCTGTCCCCCTTGCAACCTTCCAGTGTATTCCAGGCTTGAGAAAATTAATATATTTGCACTTATAATGGGATCCAGGTTCCTCACTATTGAAGGGGGAAGACTAGAAGGTACACTGTGGTGTTGAAATGGAATTGGAGGTTAAAAATTAAATATGTGGGGTTGTGTGTGGGTGTGAGTTGTATCACGGGGAGAAATCCCACATGATGAAGAAATGCAGGCAGTTTCTAAGAGCTGTGGGTACCCTCCAGCTGACAGCCTACAAGGAGTTCCTGTCAGCAAGAGAATGAATCCCTCAGTCTTACAAATACAAGGAACTAAATTCTGCTAACAACCTGTGTGAGTGCAGAAGTGGATATTTCCCCATTCGAGCCCCAGATGTAACCACAATCCCAGCCAATATATAGACTTGCAGCCTTGTAAGATGCTAAGACATTTTCATAATTGACAACTTAATAATAATGAGTCTTATAATCCATGAACATAGTAGATTTATCCATTTATTCCAGTCTTTTAAAATTTCTCCCAGTAATGTAGTTTTTAGTATATTTGTCTTACACATATTTTGTTGGATATATCTCTGTATCTACTTCAGCTCTGTCACTGAGAAGTACTAGAAGCTATGACATTTCAGTAGCAATGAGTACAGTTAGTACCCAGATTTTGGTTTCTAAAAACCATTCTTTAAAAGGAATCAGAAGTCTGTGGAGAAAAAATTCCAGGTCTAGGACACAGAAAGTATTAGATAAGCCTGGAAAATCTTGTTTTGCTAGAAAATTAGAAAGGCTTGAAACAATGGCAATGTATCAGAAGGACAGAGGATATATCTGCAGGGAGCTTCCAATGGACAAATCTAGAGCAATTTAAATATCAAAATTGGGATACAGTAATAGTAACAAATTTTAACAGCTGACTAAAATAAGAAACTGTAATTTCACTCTGGTATAAATAAATCACTAGATAAGTAAGTAAATAGGAAAGAAGAGAATGTTCCTTACAGTAGAATGCTAACTAATGAATACAAAAGGAATTATGTAGTAAGAGAATCATTAATGGTTACTAAAACTAATCAGTGAGAGTTTGATGATGAATGGAGTATCTCCTCATAAGTTTTTTATTAGTCATCATGGGGAAATAGTATCTTTACAATGGAGAGAACTTATGGATACCTTTCTAACCAAGTGATCAATTTAATATCACTTATACTGGGACAAACCAAGCATATACACCTCTAAATAGGATATTCTGAGAAGGACACAACATCACTTCTATGTTATTCCTGAATCTAAATCTAATCCTGAGGATCGGATTGAGGGATTTCCAAACAAACACACCCACTTTGAGGCACTTTGTACAAAATAACTGGCCCTTATGCTTCCAAGACTTCAAGGTCAAGAAAGACAAAGAAAGACTGAGGACCTAGTTATTTACTACTTTGTAACAATATTACCACAATTTTAGTGGCTTGAAGCAACACACATTTGTCATCTCCCAGTTTTTGTGAATAAGGGGTCTAGGCTCCGCTAAACAGTGTCTTCCGCTCAGGGGAGGTCTCACAAGGCAACCGGGGGGCAGCCAGAGCTGCCTCATCTGAGGGTCAGTGGGAGAAGGATCTGCTTCCAAGTGCACTCAGGCTGTTGGCAGAATCCAATTCTTTGTGGTTGTAGAACCGAGGGATTCTTTTTCTTGCTGAGTTCTGGCTGGAGACCCTAACAGGCTGTTGGCTGGGAAGCCCCCCTTTGCCTCAAGAAGCCACCTTCATTTCCTTGCCTTCATTATCCCACCATGACTGCCTGCTTCCTCGGAGCTAGCAAGGGAGAGAGACCCCAGTGAGACGGGACTATAATCTTATGTACATAACCATGCAATCACATACACATAATTACATATATCCCATCACCTTTGCCATATTCTGTTTGTTGGGAACAAGTCAAGCTTCTGCCTTCACACAAGGGGAGGGGAATCACAACAGGGTGTGAACACCAGGAGAAGGATCCATGGAGGCCACCTCAGGAATCCTTCTAGAATAACACTGTCATAAAGCATAGTGAGTGCAATGTAGCATGTGTCCACTAGATATTTGTGGGGGCAATTTGAAAAAAAAAGTTTTCTTAAATTACTTTGGCAGTACTTTTGTGTATTGTATGTAAATATGTTAGCAATTGATCTTTGAGGAAGGGTTATTTCTTTTCATGGTCTTTGGAAGTCTTATCACACTTAATAAAATCACCTTTTACTCTTAGCAGCCCTGGGCTCATGTGAAATAGTTTTCTGAGGACAGTGTTGGAATACACGCTTCAAGCTGTTGCACAGCAGGGATCAGCTTAATATCTTAAATGTGTGAATTTAAATTAGATCATAATTTTCCCATTTCAAAGACTAAGCCAGCTTATGAATAATAAAGCTGTATAACGGTGCAATTATTCCCATCAGTACAGAGAATTTTCTTTCCCAAATCAAACATAGGGTTTTCTACCCAAGTCTCTTGTGGCACCCCGGAATTCAGTTTGACATACAAAGTCTGATCCATGTAAAAAGGCATTACATAGAAAATGGTGAGCAGCTGTTTTTTGTATCAGCGAAGGTCACACACAGAGGAAATGGACGTCCATGAAAACAGGAGGGATTTTGGACAGATACTAGACACGCTTTCCTGACAGAGGGATGCGATACAGATGGATTTATGATGAAAAACAACTGTGGAATTTTTCCCTAGAGACTTTTACAAATGGGGTGGACAACCATCTGTTGATAATGCTTTGAAGTCCTGTATCAGAGACAGATTGACCTCAAGAGCTCTCCAGGTTCTTCACGGCCCTTTCACCTGCATATGGAGAGTATGTTAAACAGAGCAATTATATGGTTTTCATTGATAAATAATATTAACCGCTCACAGAAACGTAACATATATCATAAACACTCAGACCCAGAACATATCTATGCTCTTCTCATCCACTTTCCTATTAAAAGAGAGATTCCATTCTCTAGAGAAAATATCTTGCACTAGTCAGAATGACTAAAAATAAAATAATTAGTTTAGAAAGAAATAGCAAGGACTGAAACACTTTCAAGTCAACTACATCCAGGTGTGACACACTTAACTAAAAACCAGTTTAAAAGTAGGTCGTTTAAAATAGACTCTTTAAAAGTTAAAGGAACAAAAATGTGTATTTTTAAAAGAAAATCTAGAGAAAAAGATTTATTGATCTTGAATTTCTAGTCTAGAGAATCACTTGTCTTTTAAAAAAATATAAATTATAGGTAAAATATTTTCAGTTGATGTGGACAGTCCCATTTTAAAAATCTCATGTCTTTTTGTAGACACCATTGTGGAGCTTGCCTTCTCCCAAGTATGTAAGGAAAAGTGTGATTTAATTATGAAGCCAGAGAAAAAGAAGGAACCTCATGAATGGTGATAATTTTCATCTTTTAGGAGTAGCTTTTGGGTAAACTTCTTTGAACTAATTCTTTTTTTTAATCAACATTTTATAATTTAATAAAATCAATTTAACAAACTCAAAATTAGGTATACTATAAATTGTGCAAAATTTTTCACTCAAATTCAATCCATGCATTGAAAATTCTACATTTTTCAAATAAACAAAGGCTGTATAGAAATCTAAACTAGAAATTCATTCTTTACAGATAGTCACAGTGATTCAGTTTTCCCATTCTTTTCTTACAGGGAAATTAGCAATATATTGAAATGGAATAACTTGCCACCATTCAAATCTAGAAGCTCCAGGACAAAATTTTCCAGCTAGGCTCACAGAAAATGTTCTTTAAATAATCGCAGTCCCAAGATGCTTAATCAATAAATCAATAGAAAGAAGAAACTACATCCATAGAACAGGCCCCAATTCCTTCAAGTTCATTTGTTTTCATTCTTCTCTGCTGATGAAATCACTGAGTGCATCAGTTAGAGGCTTCGCACAAGCTATTCCAGCATGAAAGTCAGGCCCGCATAATCTCTTTCATATTAGGGCTAGGGATCTGACAAACGTTTCAATAATGTTTTAAAACTCTAGAATTTATCAGTGCCAGTGATTTTCTCTTTGCAGTAGTGACCTTGGAAGGCTATATGTTTTTATAAACTGTGCTGCCATTGCTAAAAACATTTTGGTAAATTTCTCTTTGGAATGCTCTCAGAGTCTGCATTAGTCTTCTTGTATCTCTTCACTAGTGACAATATTTTGGTTTGTTTATTTTCTGATAAGAGGGAATTTGTTTCTTTGTATATTTTAAACAGCCAAAATCACTCTTCCTATGGTCGGGTGGGAAATACATTTTTTTTTTTTTTTTTTTTTTTAAAATGAGAAATGATTATAAAGTAATAGGACTGATTTTTGTTTTCTATATTGGAAATTTGTATTATCTTTTACATTTGCTAGCTGCCTGACCACAGGCAATTTACTCAGCTACTCCCTGCATGCCTCAGTTTCCTTACCTGCAACAGGACTAACAGCAACCCACATAGTGTTGTTGTGACTATTAAGTGATATAATAAATACGCAGTAGAGCACATAGAGCTCAATAATTCTTTTTTTAAAAAAAGATTTATTTATTTATTTGAGAGAGAGAGAGAGCCAGGGGTGGGGTAGAGGGAGATGGAGCAAGAGAATCTCAAGCAGACTCCCTGTTGAGCGGGGAGCCCGACATGGGGCTCGATCCCACAACCCTGAGATCATGACCTGAGCTGAAAGCAAGAGTCAGACACTTAGCCGACTGAGCCACCCAGGCACTCTGAGCTCTTACTAATTCTTACACCAGGCACTCTGAGCTCTTCTAATAATTCTTACTGAGAGAATAACTATATGAAGGGACTTCTAGCTTCATCTTCCCATCGACTCCTTTCTCCCAAATCCAGCACGTTATCCAAAACTTACTGAAAATCTGTCCTCTGAAATCAGCTCTCTTTTTTTGGGGTTACTAATTCATTTTGTAATTCTCTCTTTTCAGCCAGTCATGGAGTCCTGATATGAATGCGTCCTACATCACCTGTCATCAGAAATATGTGGCTAGTTCAAGTGAAACAAGCTTTTCCTGATTTGGGGAATTCAGAAAACAGTGATGAGACTCAGTTTAAAATGAGACTGCAAAATGTTTGAAAATCACTGGACAGAGATATTCAATGGTTAGCAGGAGTTTCTGGAAGAAATACAAGGCAAATGCTACTTTACTAGTCTTTGCTGAAGAAGGTATTAACTATTGGATTTCCAAGATAAACGAAGAAGTAAAGAGGATATAGGGTATGATTTTTAAGCCTTCACCTGAGACTCTACCATTCCCTGCCCTCTACCCACCAAAAATTGTTTTAAAAAAGCAAACTTTGTGATGGACAAGGACAGGCACAGGTCTAATGTTGCTAGACTCTTGGGGTGTAAACACACTGCACCCCAAGCCTCAGCATACTAGCACATACTGACATGTCCCCAGCCGCCCTAGTGTAAGAATCACTTGCAAGAATATTTCAATCAGGGGATTCCAACCAAAGATAAGGCCATTTTTCCTGTAGACTTTGAAAAATTGATGTACCAGGAATGGAAGGAGTATTCTGGAAATGAAATTTTAGTCCAAGTGAAAACTCTATTTGAACACTGATTAAAACTGCAATTGTAAAAGGTACCATAGTGGGAGTTACAAATGTAGGTAACGGAGGGCTTACACCATTCTCTGTGTCCTCATGATCATGCCTATGTCCTCAAGAACATACCCCTACATAAGTCTGGCACAGTGCTTAAAAGCCCTAGAGGAAGCAGTGAGCATTTGGAGAGTCATTGGGCATACTGAATATCTTCTGATTGTCCTTCCAGATCTGTGTTCCCGGGAAGCTGACCTATAAAAACTACATCAGCAAGGTCCTTTGCCCTCTGGCTAGTGGTTGCCTTGTTTAAGGGGGAGCATCAGTAACAAATGTTGGGGTAGAGGAGAATGAGCTCAGAATTTTTATTAACCTGATACGATGGACTAAACATGGTGGCAAATTTTTTGCTACTTCTCCCACTGAAAGGTAGAGTCCCATTCTCCTCTCCCCTTTCATTGGGACTGGCCCAAGTGATTTGCTTAAACAACTGAATGCAGGGCAGTGACATTTTGGGACTTCTGAGGCTAGGTCATTATAAGAAGTCTTGGAGCTCCCATCTCCCCACGTCTCCTGGAGCATTCACTCTTGGAGCTCTGAGATACAGTGTAAGAAATCTGATGAACTGGGATTGCGTAGGGAGAGACCCTATGGAGAAAGAGCAATGCCAGCCATTGCCCAGCTGTTCCAGCTTTTCCAGGCAGATATGTGAGTGAAGATACCAACTTGGAGGACATTGCAACCCCAGTAGATACAGTATGTGAAGAATCAAGAAACCCAGCCAATAGCAGAACTGAGACCCCAAACATCTGACCCCCGCTGAGCTGTTCCAGACATTTCCAGCTGTTCAAGCCACCCTTGCCGAGGCTGAGGCTCCAGGCATTGTGAAGCAAAAATAATCTATCTCTGCTATGCCCTGCCAGGTTCCTGACCCACAAAATGGTGAGCACAACACATCATTATTGTTTTACACTAGTAAGTTTGGGGGTGTGTTGTTACCCAGCAGTAAATAACCAGACACCTGGTAACCTCCCAGCTGTGTCATCACTGGTTGGCTGTGTTCCTCTGCAGAGTCTCTTCAAGGCAGCCCTCTTCATATAGCTACTCATGCCTTCTAGCCTATCGGAGGTAATGGGTCCCTGCTATCGCTAGCTCTACTAGCCATTGTTCTTGGCTTTCTTAAATCTTGCTCACATTTTAAAAATAGTCCCTTAATTAAACTCTCCTGAATTACCCAGTTTGAGGGTGTCGTCTGTTTCCTGTTGGAACCTCAGCTCACGTGCCAGACCTGCTATACATTGTCTCAAGACATACTGCGGAGCAGGGAGAAAGCTACAGCCTATGGAAGGAGATTCAGAATTATGCTTCAGATAGCCACAGAAAAATTTACCTAGCAAAACGGTATGTTGATATACTTATATCAAGTAATTAGTGTGCTACCCTTAATGAAATAGTTTAGAAAAGACTAAGTTTCTAAGGCCATCCTTAAGGTTTTCTGGATTCAGTAAGTCTTACCCTTTTGCTTTGTTTGGGAGGGAAGTGGTTATTCTCTAGCACACTGCATTATTTTATTTAACAAGCATTTATGTATTACACTTTCTATATTCCAGGCACTCTTCTTCTTCTTTTTTTTTTTTTTAAGATTTTATTTATTTGAGAGAGAGAGAGAGAGAGCACACATGAGCAGGTGGGAGGGGCAGAGGGAGAAACACACTCCCCGCTGAGCAGGGAGCCCCACCCCAGGATCGATCCCAGAACCCTGAGATCATGGCTTGAGCTGAAGGCAGACACTTAACCAACTGAGCCACCCATGTGCTCCTCCAGACACTCTTCTAAGACCTTTACAAATAATGACTCATTTAACCCTCCTAATAACCCTATCAGTCCTGTGTTATTATCACTATTTTACAGAGGAAGAAACCAGGGGATGTCGAAGTTCCCTAACTGGCCCAAGGGCTCACAGCTAGTGAACTAGAACTACCACTAGAAACCACAACGTTCGGCTGTAGAGTGTGTGCTCTTTACCCCTGTGTTACACTGTTAAGTCTTGCCAGGAAAGGCTTAGGAACAGGAGAAATGAGATGCCCGGGGTGGTCTGCTGTGTGACTAGGCTCCGTGATTGTCGGGGCCGCCTCTTCCCACAGGCATCAAGAGATGATGGAGAGTGAGCAAGAGAAAGAGACTGGGAGCTCCTGAGAGCACAAATACCAGAGAGGACAAGTGTAGTAGTTATCCGCCGCTGTGTACCAAATCACCTCAAAATGCAGTGGGTTAGAGCAACGCTAGGTGTTTATGTCTTACAGTTTCTGTGGGTCAGGGATTCAGAGAGGGGCCAACAGCATCTCTAATCTGCCATATCTGGAGTCTCAGGTGAAAGACATGGAGGCTGGGGTTGGAATCATCTGAAGAGTCATTCAGTCCCGTGTGGGCCTGGCTGTGTTTGCAGCCTGAAATACTGTTCACCCTCCATCTGGTTCCAGGGGTGCTGAGAGGAAATGCTCTCACAAATGAAACATGGTTTCATGTGTGGGAGTTAATATTTTGGAAAACCTAGCTTAAATGATTGTCTGTTTCAGCCAGGCTTTCTGGAGAAAGCAGAGGGCAAGCTCAAAAGGGGTAAAGGGATTATTATAAAAATGTGAGGAGTGTTTAAAGAAATAAAAAATAAGGGATTATGTAGAACCTCAGGACTAGCAACAGCAGAGAGCCATTATCTCTCCCAGGACTGAAAGAAGGGGAGAAGTTACCAGAACCCTGAGGGGAGCTATTTGTAGAGTGTCTGACAAGAGCTATGGCTTTTAGGAAGGAATGCAGATAACCAAGGATGAGTTGGTAGAGGAGAAAGAGGGTGAATAAATACTCCAGTCTCATTGTCCTCCTGCCCTCTGATCTTCTGCTTATCTAACCCAACTCGATGCCATATGGCCAGACCAGTTCATATAGCCCAGCTTCCCAGGACCACAGAGTAGAGCGATGGTGAGAAAGGTAGAGAATGAGCCTGGAGAGACAAACAGAAGATATCCAACACATCAAAGTATGACTGGTGGTAGATGGTGGGGAGTGAAGAGTATGTTTTGGAGGGTCACCAGTTGTCCCTTATAGAACTTCAGGTGAATGCTGCTGGAATTTGTAATGTCACCATTAACAGACTTTATATTATGGTGTATCATATGAAACTACCATTTTGTAGGTTAAAAAATTGGAAAAATTGGCAATTTCATATAGTTCAACCCAATATTCTGGGTACTTTCCAGTAAAGTTGCAAATGAATAAATACTCACATTAGATAATGGAAAATGTTGCTTCTCATTGTTTTATGGTTGACTATTTTCTGAGTTAGGACTATTAGACTTGATCAAGCATTTTTTTTTTTTTTTTTTTTGGTTGTTCAGGGGTGAGCCAAGATAAAAATATAAGGTCAGCAAAACTTTTGAGGTAGGCATGTTACTTACTATAGCTCATGGCATTCTCAACCTGGGTGCCAAGTGAAGTAGTTTAACCTACATAGCAGTTTGTCCTTCAAAAAGTAGACAGCCTTGAACCCAAGCAGAGAATTATAAAGAGTATCTTGATGCCTGAGTTTCAGTGAGGCCCAGCAGCAAAGAGAAGAGACTCAGGATAGACCATGGGGATGGCAAGTTTTGAGTTTCATGTTCATATCATGCCTTTGACCATACTGCCGTCTAATCACACATTATTTAGTAACTTATTGGATAAAGAAATTCTGGGGAGAAGTGGTGGAATTTAAAGGGATATACTGGGCTCTCCGCTAATGTTTTGTTTTTACTGATTGGATTAATTGGAACAAAATAAGAGATATGCATAAATTTTTATTCTCTAGGTTTATGGAGCAGATCACACTGGATATACATGTTTGTGTTCTGTTGAAAAACTAAAAAGCAAAAAAAATTTCTAGTTTCCTCCTTATGTGTTTTTGGGAATTTGAAACTAAACTACACCAATTTCTATATTCCTGTTTTTTCCATTTTCTATATTCTTTATTCTTGCTCTAAAAACAAATAATCTTGCAATTCTATAAAATTAAAGGAATTGCATTTATATGCCTCATCTTCTTATAACATCAGCCTCTTTAATTGGGAGATTCCATCAATGAACATTTTCCAAAAGTTGCTTAACCTTTATGGAGGGTCTACTTTATATCACACATTATGATTTTACATAGCTCATCTCATTTAAATCTTCCCACAATTCAGTGCAGTAGATTTTATTTCTATTTTATAAATGAGGAAATATGTGCATAGGGTTCAGGAATTTCTTCCAGGTGGCTATAAAAGATGGATCTCTAAATGAGTGGCAAGTGAAACATGAATGTTAGTAGGATGCTTGAATGCATTTAGTCTAGCAACAAAATCAAGATATAAATATAAGCTGTAATATAACAACAGTTTACATATCTCTTATTTTGTTTCAAATAATCACTCCAAACAAATTCTATCAGCAGCTAGCCCAGTATATCCCCTATAAACTTTACCTCCTTCACCGATTCCCTAAACTATACATATACCAATAGCTTATGATAGATTGATAAAGAGCACCTAGCACGGTGCTTTAAATTGGGAAGTGCTCATTAAAGTTTGGTTGAATGAAAGGTTAGCAAAAACATGATCTGAAATGCACAGTTACAAATGGGAAAGAAAATGTTTGATACCATTTTCAAAGTTACAGCCTGATTTTAAAAATAGTAGCTACAGAATGACCAACCTGGTATATAACTCCTTTTGGCAAAAAGGTTGAAACACACCATGAATTTGAAAGACAGGATTGCAAAAAGTCTCTTGACTGAATAATTCTAAATAATTCTAAATAATTCTAAAACTACAAAATAAACATTCTTTACCTATGGAAGAGTAGTGCCCTTTCAACGTTTTTATTTGGTTTTGATTTTTGGATGGGTTATATTTTATATATGATCACCCATCACCATTTGAAATAGACATTTCTGCTGCCCACGAGCATCCATTTCTCTCTTCTTTCCAATAGTACCCAGACCTTATTCAAGCGTCTTCCTCTTCCTCACACCTCCCATGGGCCTCAGGAGAACCTGAGCTCACTACTCACCCCAGGGGCGGCTCTGTTACTTTTCAGACTAATGCCATATCCCTAAAACAAGCCACGGGTGCTGGAGATGACCTGTGATCCAATTAATGTGAGGAGAGGTTCTCAAGGGGCATCTAAGAAAGATCCATCATCACAATGAGAGAGATTTCCAGAGTGACGCTCCTCTAGACATTACCATCATTCTTCTGCAGCGATTTTGCTACTGTGCTAGTCCTCTGAAGAGGAAGCTTCTATTTAGAGCTGGAAAAGACCTCTAGTGCTGCAGGATTGTCCCCTCGAAGGCCTCACCTCCTTCTCTCCAAGTTAATTGTGCCCGTAAGTATCTGATTGTTTAACTAGTTTGAGTTGGGTTTTCTGTCATTTACAGCTGAAAGTATGCCGATCTATAAGCCATCAACATTTTATTCTCATCAACAGTTCTGCTATAAATATAATTCTGGTTTGAGCCAATAAAAGCAGTAAAAAAGACAGTCCTTGCTCATGGGATCAAAATGATGAGACGGTTGCAAACCCGGAAGTCTATACTTAGAGGCCTGCACAGCCATATACTCAGCCCCTCAAGACTCCATTAGTTAAAAAAAACTCGCCGATTCTAGTATGACCGTTCATCTGAAGTCATCAAGTTTTAGTTCCCCGACACTGTACATTGTGTGTTTTGTGAAATTATACATTTCCTGTGATAGCAAGAAACCCAAGTAATAATTTACCTGGCAAAGGACAGTGAAGAGTGAAGACGGGTATGTAATTTAGGTACGGAGTGCTGTAGAACTTTTGCATATTTTTAACACCACGCAAAATGATTTGAATAAAAAAACTTAACAGGTTTTTAAAATCCAACAAATTAAGAAAAGGTCATAAATTATTTTTTGGGCACATTTAAAGAGAATCAGTAGAATCAGAGCCATTACAATTTGTTTCAAGTTGTAATGCTGCTTCTTACCAGAAAAAGAACATTTGACACTTGAGTAGATGATAGTAGTATACATAATTTTTAAAAACCATTCTGAATTTAAATTATCACAGAACTATCAATGCAGGGTTTCAAATTGAGACTACCGCAAACAATTAACCTAAAATAATGTGTCCATTTGGTTTAAAGACCTAGAAGGGAAGAATAATTAGCAACTTATGAATTATCATTTTAGTCACACTCAAATTTCAAAAGTATGCTTGTGACTTGAATAAATATGCTCTTGAGTATAAAATAAGGCCCAAATTTACTTTGAAATCTTAAAGAGTTTTATTTGTTAAATGATTATTTATGGCCTACAATCAAATTATAAACTGTTAAAAAAACAGCATTTACTTTTCCTGTAAAGAGAGATTATTTTTTTAAGTTTCTTGTTTTCCTTCCTAACTAGTATTTATGGCACATTTATTTGGAGTAAAGGGGTTAAACAAACCCAGCTCTTGTGTAAGCTAGAGGATAGACTTTTGGAGTTTCAGAGATATTTCTTCTTTGTATTTTGCATTTGCTTTGTATTTATGTATTATGCAAAAAACTAATTCTATTGTTTTTTAAAAAATTGAATAAATAGCAGGATATCTGCTTTGTTGCTCAGAATTTGTTCACATAAAATCACAGTATTGTCCCCAACTGATCATATAATAACTATTTTCCAACTGGAAAATGAACTAATAGTTGAGACAGTATCTTAACTGCTTTATTTACAGGAAAGAAAACCTAATCACTAACTATAAAAAAAAATCTAGTTGTAAAATAAATGGCAAAACAGGGATAGTGATAATGATTATCACTCAAACAGTCATTGAGAGTTACATTTAGAAAATAATATTTCCTAATGCCTTTGGAAATCTTTCTCACCTTGCCTGCTCAAGCTTTTTTCCAATATCCAGTAAAAACCTGACTCTATTCTGTAAAAGTATCCCTTATGGTATTTTTTTCTACAAAAACTAACCGATTGATTAGTGATTGATTTTTGTTTTGTTTTGTTGTTGTTGCTTTAGGTCCCAAATAGGCAATGTTCTAGAAGGGGACGTAAGTCATGAATAGAAGAATAATTCAACTATTCATAGGCTCTAGAAAGCTCCTCACTGTTTCTTCCAGGTTTATTCATCCATTCATGTATTCAATGATAAAGGATTTTTGAATGCGCCCTAAGTAAAATAAATTCTTCAAAAGTGTTCTGTCTAAGTATACCATTGCTGGGAGGACAGCTATTATGCCATTCATTTTCTGTTTTTTTGCAAGGAAATGTACCCCTTTGAGCTTGTTTGAGTTGGATATGTATTCCTAAAGTAAATATTGCTATTGATGGCTTCCTGTTTAATGTTAAGCTAGTCAAGTGATCCTAGAAGTCTTCCGGTTGTGTTAAAATTTCCTTTACATAGATTCAAATGTAATTACTTTCATATTATTTGGTACATAAAAACCAATGACCTCCTGTATTCAAACTTTTGTACCATTTTATTCTTACATTTCCTGAGAGACAAATTCACAAAAATAACAGTATTATTTTAAAGTAATGATGCTATATCCCATTTAGACCAACACTTAACGTATGTCACATTAATTTTTAGACAGAAATTAGCTTAACAATGCTGGCTTCCTGGTTCTTGGGAAGTTATTCATTACTCTTTTTTCTTATCTGCAAAATTAAATTAAATTCCATGTAATCTATCAACGTTACTACATCTGGACCCACATCCTCTCCTCTTCCTGCAGGAACACGGCTCTTATCTCTTCACTTGCATGCCAGATACTGTTCCTCCTTCACACTCCATGAGGCTCTGTGGATACTTTCTCTCTTCTGCATCATCTCTTCTTCTGCAGTAAATTATTCCCATCAGCATAAAAGCATGCTGTAATATCTTTCATCCTATTTTTATTAAAAAAGCCTTCTCTAGACTCTACATCCCACTAGAGTTCTGCTTATTTCTCTGCTCCTTTTTGTGGAGCTCCATCGCTGATTCTGTCTTCTTCATTTCCTCCCTCTCTACTTGGATCTTTCACCCAAACCCACTTCTTTTTCTCCTCCACAGCACTGTCTCTTGAACCCATGACAGTTATGCTTTATTCCATTTCCATCCCTGAGAAGAGTGCTTGTTAGGGGCACAAATGACATCTATGGTGTAACCAGTATAAAATTCTCAGTCCTCATCCAACTTGATTTACCAGCAGCATTTGGCACAGGTGATGATCCCTTCTCCATGTTCCTCACTGTGTTTCCAAGGCAACTGTCTGATCTACCTTTACCCCGTCTCACTCGCTGCTTGCTTGTCTCTCTTAGTTGCTGAATTTGCCTCCTTTTCCCAACTAGCATCAGTCTTCAGCCCCCATTTATTCTTGCTCATGTCTTCAGCAATCTCATTTCTGAGCTGAAAACTTCCAAAATTATATGCCCATCAATGGAGAACAAGACTGATTTTATTTCTAATTGTGACATACAACTGGAAAAGAAGATTCTATGGCACCCTTCTTTCTTGATTCCATATTTATCCCCTCGTTCTTCCTGCTACCCTTGGGATCAAACATGATGTTCATTTGTCCATTCATCTGACAAATACTTATTAAGCAATATGTGCCAGACCCTATTCTGGCTTATCCATAATCTAGGCTTCTAATGGTTTCTGGTCTTTGCCTTCTTCTTCTTCTTCTTTTTTTCTATCAGCTCTTCTTGTTCAGTTTTATCCATTCCCAATACTTCAGATATGTGCTAAGGACCCCCCAGATATATGTCCCCACTACCTCCAGATACTTTCTCCCCAAAGCTGCAAACTCAAAATTCTACACACTAGATTTCTATACCTAGAACAAACACTTCAAATTCAACAATACAATTTAAATGCAATTGTGTTAGGAAAGCAAACAACACAAACGCTGATGCCCTTCCTGCCTAAGTCAGACCTGAGTCATTCTCAATTCTTCCTCTTCTTTTAGCTTACCAGGCCTTTCTAAGTATCCCTGTAACTGGTCCCCTTAGCTCTATTCCTACTAATAGTGCTTCATCACCTAACACACCACAAGCATTTTTTCTCTAAGGATCTCTGTGCTTCCATTCTTGTATTCCTCCATCTCTTGCCCCACTTTGCTGCCAGTATCATCTACCTAAATTGAAATCTGAATATTTCACTGCTCTGAAATATCATTTCTGATGGTTCTCCATCTCCCACAGAGAAAAGCTCACAGTATCATCCCTTGTAAGAATAAAATATGTGAACCTCATCAGCTCTTCTGCAAAGACTTGACATTTCTGGCCCAACAGAATGACTTGTAGATCTGTGAAGTGGACATGGTTTTTCTGACCTTTTGTCTCTGCATATGTTTCCACACCCTGCATATAGGGTGGATGCCCATCTTCCATCAAGACTCAGATCAACTTGGGGCACCTGGGTGGCACAGTCGGTTGAGCATTAGACTCTTGGTTTCTGCTCAGGTCATGATCTCAGGGTCATGAGACTGAGCCCCACATGGGGCTTGTGCTCAGTGAGAAGTCTGCTTGGGATTCTTTCCCTCTTCCTCTCCTCCTCCTTATAGTCCTCTCCCTGCTCACGTGCTCTCTCTCTTAAAAAAATCAATCAATCCATCAATAACAGATCAACTTATACTGTCTTTGAAGCCCCTTAAGCCACTAACCATAATTAGGCCTTCTCTCTTCTGTGTTATTATACCTTGTATAGATATCTTTATTTTTTTCCATGTATTTCACATAGTGTAATTATTTGTCTGTATGTCTGTCTACTTCAATGTACAGGGCAATCTATGAAGGCAGAGACCATGTATTATTAATCCTATAATTTTAGTTTTTTAATTTTTATTTCATCTTTTGTAAAGAACAGGGAATAGCTGATATGCACTATCATATAATGAACATTTTTAAACTGCAGAAGTTTAGATTATAAGACAAAACTTATTTTTTCTAAAACATAACTATTTTCCTAATATGAGTTAATCACTTATACACTTGTTTTTTTAATATTGAACTATAACCCCCATACCATAAAATTCACCCTTTTAAAGTGTATAATTCAGTAGTTTTTAATATATTTACAAAGTTGTATAACCATCACCACTATCTGATTCCAGAACATTTCCAGTTCCAGAACATTTTCATTATCCCCCCAAAAAATTCTGACCCCCATTAGCAGTTATTCTCCATCCCCACCCCCTCTCCAGGTCAACTAATCTGCTTTCCACCTCTATTGGTTTGCCTAATCTGGACATTTAATATAAATGGAATTATGTAATATGTGGCTTTTTATGCCTGGCTTCTTTCATGTGGCATCATATTTTTAAGTTTCATCCATGTGGTAGCATGTTTTATTACTCTTTATGACTGAATAATATTCCATTGTATAGATATACCATATTTTGTTTATCCATTCTTCAATTGATGGATATTTGGGTTTTCCACTTTTTGGCTATTATGAATAATCTTTCTATGAACATTCATGTACAAATTTTTCTGTGGGTGAACATATGTTTTCAATTCTCTTGGGTAAATGTTAGGGATGGAATTACTGGGGCATATAATTCTATGTTCTTTGAGGAACTGCCCAACTGTCTTCTAACGTGACTGCACTATTTCATGTTCCCATGAGCTATGTATAAGAGTTCCAATTTCTCTACATCCTTACCAACACTTGCCATTGTTCATCTTTTTGATTATAGTCCTCTTGATGGGTATGAAGTGGTATCTTATTGTAGTTATACAGGGTTTGATATCATCCTCCCATAAAAGGGTTATAAAGATTTCCATTCTATTTAAAACCAATAAACAAATATTTCACTTTATATTACTCTGAAATAAATGGGAGGTAAGACTCTATCTAAAATGTTTCATAGGACTTAGCATATTTTAAATTATTTCTTATTATTCCTAAGGTACTTCCAAGATTCTCCTGTTTCCCCCCGCTTTTTTTTTTAGCAATATAAGACCCCCAAATGCTGTTAATTAAGATTTGACTCATGTTGATTTTGTTGATACTTTCTAGTTCCTATCTATCTTATGTGTAAGCATTATATGACAGTTCAGGGCTAAGGAAAAAGATAACACACTTAATTTGTCTCCCTTGTGACTCTTTAGACTTTTTTTTCCTTATTTTTTCTTAACTATTCTTTTCTGATAACTAGCAATTACTTTGTTTTTGTCTGCATTTAACCCACTCAACTTAGTATTATCTGAAACTTTTTATAAACATACTATAAATTCCTTTCTGCTGCACAACATGGGGATGGATATTCAGCATAGATAGTGGGTTTTAGAAGTCAGGTAATTTGTTTGAACATGCGATAGCGTAGAGTGACATTTGTTATAGTGGCTGTTTGTACCTTAACGCACACATTCCTTCAGTTAAGTCTTAGAAATGAGGTGACTATGATTGTGGCCAGCACTCCAGTCTCTAGTTGAATAGAGGATTATTCCAGCTTCTACAAAAAATGGTGACAGTGATTTGCCCAGATGTGTTCCCAAGCTGATAAGATATGGCCAGATGCTACAGGCCATTTTCTGCAGTGTTAGGGCTTTTGAGAGACTTCTGTTGACAAGTCCCAAATATATTCTCATGGGATTGTTGCTCTGTTTTTTTCCATGTTTGTAAGAATATCCATCCAATGATCTTGTGTTCATGCACTTTAAGTATTTCTCAATTTTGTTTGGAGGCTTTAGGTTAGCCGTTGACTAAATGCTTTCTTCATTCATTCACCATTTATTCACCCTAGATCCTTAGTGGGGTGCCTGTGATTTTCATTATTATTATTATCACTAAAACGTTATCTCCTCAAAGACTTTTCTGACTTTTCCTTAAGCTACCATGTATTTATATAGCTGTGTATAACCTAATCAACCCATTCCATAGAACCTTACTTTAAATATCTCAGATCAAATATTTTAACTTCACTCTCATGTGAGTGCACAGCTGAACACTTAGTTTAAATGGTATCACTTCATCCTTACTAATAGACACAACTAAACACCAGTCACCATATAATTCACCTTACCAATTATGCACAATTTTTTTATTTTGAACTAGAAGTCAAAAATAATAAGCATCCATATTTTTGTCTGTTAATATACAGTGATTTTTAAAAGGAAGGAAAGCAAATTACGTAGAAGAATAATTTGTACCTGATAAATGTTTGAAAGTTACATTACCTTAAACACGTCTCATCAATGATGGGTGATCATGTCTCATTTTTACCTACTAATGCATTTTGAATATAAAATGTTTTTATTTTGCTTTCAGTTTCTTTGTTACACTGACTTTTCCTAAGAAGAGGGTTAATATTTTTCATTGATTCTTAAGTTAAGATTGATATTGGTAAGCAGTTAACTTCCCCTGTTCAAGTATATCTTTCTCACCAGTAAAATTTCTTGTTTTTATTGTTTATGCCTCTAATAAAATTACATTTAATTTATGCCACTGGGAACTCTGAAGATGGGCCATAAAAAAGTGTCCTCTTTTCCTCCTCCCCCAAGAACACAGTGCTTATCTAACTAAAAATTTGAGGCAAATTAAAGAGCAGGAATGGACAAAGCCATGTGTTTTAGCAACTGGAATTAAAAGAAGCTGAAGCTCAGAACATATCCCATTTATCATGAAGTTTACATGGTGAGGAAATTTACTACTGCTGTAATTAGCATGTACACCTGCAAAGTCTGGGACTTACAGGGATGTCTGTAAATGGAAGGTGTATCTGGAGTTCCTACAGCATTTGTTTCAATTTGAATGTGTAATTTATCACATACTCACAGTGCATAAACTTGAACAGAGTGTAACATTGGGCTTGGATGACATGATTTTATGGTTCCAGATGTTTTCAGATCTTTCAAATTTGCTTTAAACTAAATGATCCATCCATCTTTTTAGAATTGTTTTATTGCCAATTGCATCCATTTTCTCTAAGGAAGAAGAAGCATCTTGACCCCCAAATAATGAATTCTTATTGAATTCTAAACTAGTAGGTCCTATTCTATATCATATCATCATATTACTTTCAACAACTTTAAAAGTCAAGGATTTAAAGTTCCTCTCTTCCATTTTGTTGACTTCATTGGTCAAATTCTTCTTTTTTTAAAATTTAATTTTATTATGCTATGTTAATCACCATACATTACATCATTAGTTTTTGATGTAGTGTTCCATGATGGTCAAATTCTTCTTATTAGAATGATTTTAGAATCCCAATTTTAGTAGCAATGCCCTGTCGGACGGAGACTAGATGTCGCAGACTAAGATGCCTGGCTGTGTTATTGGTCAAGTTATAGAGTCATGGAAAGCTTCAGTTTTCCTATAAAGAAAATGGGTAATAATAAAATAGGAGAGCCTCTTTACCTGTGCAGAACTGATACTGGAAGAAAAACCCACTTAAAATGAATATACTTCAAATACCATAAATTTTATAGCAAATTATAAGAAGTTTGAAGATTCGTCTTTAAACATTCAAGCTAAACTACCTGATAATGAATTCATTTTAATTCATAGTTTAACATTGCAAAGGTAAGCTATTTTTTATCATAAATTCAGAATGAAGCAGGTATTAATTTTTGGCATAATTTTGGAGGGGTAAAATTATATGATGGCATGATAGACAATCTTCACTTCAGACTTGGCTTTTAAAGCAGGATCAAGATTTTTTGATATTTAAGTCATTCTTTTTTGAAAAACATAACCTGCCAAGAGTTTGCTGATTTTCTTTTTCAGTTGTTAGCTACTCTAAATTCTGCCAAGTCCTCATTTGTTCATGTTTTTGCCTGTGATTTGAACAGTGTTCCAACGTATTTTTTTTATCAACTTCATGAAATCTGCATCTTTTCCAAAATCTACAATTATGATTTGTTGTTGGTTTCCGCTGTGTTTCTGGATGTTTGACTCAATTAACAAGAAACTGAGGGACAAAAACTTTGCTTCTTGTACTGGGATGCCGGCATTAAATGGAAATGATGTTTGTTTGAGTGCAACTCATTCTACAAGTGGCCAATTTATTAGTGAATATTTTGTGTTATAGTGACTTTTACTTTCTCTTAATATTTGGACTCAATAAATGAATACTGATGTAAGGGTGCCCTAATGCATCTAATTATATTATTAAGAAATGTAAATGTAGGACTATATCTATGACACTTAGCACAGTGTCTGGTATATATTAATTAAACAACACCTATTAGTGATTGTTACTCTTATGATTATTTTATGATCATTTTATAACAAAGATAGTTGATTACATATGGTAAGTCTTTGGGATACCCATTTAACAGAATGAACTTAGCCATCTAGCAATTCCCCAACTGTTAGGTCAACAGACCACTACTGTGATTGGGGTCACCCATTCCATTTATTTAACTCACCAGATTTTATTTCCACAAACCAGCTGACAAAAAACCAAAAAACCAAAACCAAACCAAACCAAAACAAAACCTTTTTAAGAGACTCTGCAGCCCAATCCATTCATGCTGGTTTTTTCCTTCAAAGGGAGGATATAAAAAATACAGATAGTTTAGGCTTGTAAGTCAGAAGTTGAGAAGGAGCAAGGTGTTTGGCTGAATTAGTAGCAGAGTGAGAGATCAAGATAGTTATGTCAGCTGCAATTTCCTTTAGACACTTTGCCTCTTTCCTTTCCTTCTTTCTTCGGTTTGTCTGTGGTCCTCTTTGAGTTAAGATAGAAATCAAAAGTAAAAGCAGGATCTAATCGTTATGATTTTTATTTGAGATGGAGGAGAAAAGAGACAAAAACTGGGATATGTTAAAAGATAAATAACCCTGGTCGAGAACACACTGTGCCAAGTTCCCAAGAATTGCTGTCAGAATGACTTAGCAAAGAAATTGAACCTTATATAGAATGGTTGCCATTTCTTCAGTTGGACTCCCCCATCCCCAACCATTCTATCCTTGCTTCCATACCTAAATTTTTTTAAATGTGGCTTATCAGATCAGTAGGCACTTTAACTATCTGTTCCAGTGCTTCTTAAAATTAAAGTGCATGAGGATCCCCTGGAGATTTTGCTAAAATGTAGGTTCTGACTCTGTAGGTCTGGGGAAGGGCCCAAGTCTGTTTCTAATAGTTTCTAGGTGATATTGCTGCTGGTCCAGGGCCAAGGACTGTACTTTGAGGAACAAGAATCTAGTATATTCCCAGGAATGTTTGGTGAGATGAAATGAAAGGCCTTACTGATGATTACAGAGATTAAATGTGCAGTTTTCCCTTTATCAATATTGCTTTGCCATATATCAGGAAATTAAATTAAAGATTTTTTATTTATTTATTTGAGAGAGAGAGAATGAGAGAGAACAAGCACATGAGAGGGGAGAGGGTCAGAGGGAGAAGCAGACTTCCTGCCGAGCAGGGAGCCCGATGCGGGACTCGATCCCGGGACTCCAGGATCATGACCTGAGCCGAAGGCAGTCGCTTAACCAACTGAGCCACCCAGGCGCCCATATATCAGGAAATTAAATTGGTCTTTCTAGCACTATTTGGGCTTACAAAGGCATGCTGGTAACTCTAATTCTGGCCCTTCAAGGACATTTCAAAATGATGATGTTCTACTTTCTTCTTGGGTGTCAACATTAAGCTGTCTCATCTAATTTTGCTTTGACAACGTGAAAGTAGATAGTCTCTGGTTTTGCAAGTTACCTCATGATCTCTTGCTTTCTCCTCCTCAGTGACGTCTCTAAATCTATTCTAATTAGAGTGTAAATAACTAATAATGATAGTGTAAGGCAGATGGGAAGACAGTGTTAACTTCCTACTATGTGACGTAAGGTGTCGTAAGTGCTAGAGACACAATGATGAACAAAACGTGTAAGGTATCTAATTGCTTCCCCCCTTTATGCGCACAGTGAGTTAAGTACCCACAGCAGTAATAGCTGGTACGGGGCAGCACTGAGAGGTAAGCCCCGTTCTTTTTATCTGCAGAGCCCCTGCTGAAGCTACTCAACTATTCTGAATAGGAAGTTGCTTACTCCCTCACCACAATAAATGACTGCGGGTTTTGTATTCTCTAGTGTCCAAAAATGTCACTCTATTTCTTTTTCTTATCCTTTCAGAAGAAAGCTGCGGACGCTACAGTGACAGCGCCTATCTGTTTTGTAAATAAGGATCCCATCTTCAAACCCAAGTAATCCAAACATATATCGTATTTTAAGACTGCTTTGCAAGGAAATAAATGTTCTCATTTTAGTGCCATTTCCTATCTTTCTATCTCTTGTCCTAGATAATTGACTATAATTGATATTTTTTTTCCAAAAAGACAAAGGAAACTCCTACTATACACAGAAACCAATTCGAAGTGATGTTGAGATCTAAATGTGAAAGATGAAACAATAGAATTTACAGGTAACCCAGGAGAATGTCTTCATGAACTTGGAGGAGGGCAAGTCTTCTTAAGCAGGATACAGAAAACATTAACCATAAGGGGACAGATTGATAAATCATACTATTTTAACACTTCTGTTGTTAAAAATATATTAAGGAAGTAAAAAGGCAAGCCACAAAATAGAAGATATTTGCAATATATAAGCCAACAGAGGACTCAGAATCAGAATACACATAAAAAACATTCCAATAAATCACAAGAAAAAAAATAGAAAGCGTATTAGAAAATGTTGCAAGAGACAAGGGCACTTTACACAAAAGCATATCCAAATTGCCAGTAACATATGAAAATGTTCTCAACCTCATTTGTCACCAGGGAAATAAAATTAAAACCATAATAAGATACCACTCCACACCCCAGAGAAAATCTAAAATGAAAAAGATTGTCAATACAAACTCAAGGAATGCTTGGAGCAACTGGAACTCTTATACACTCTTAGTGGGAAGGTTAATTAGTACAGCAACTTTAGACAATCTTCTGGCAATAAATATTAAAACTGAGCAAATGTACAGCCAATGGAATACGCAATTCCACTCCTAGGTATATATGTAACAGAGGTATGGCCAATAGAAAGTCATGTTTACGAATATGCATATTCATAAGCATCATAATAGTCAAAACTGGGGACACTTCCGGTATCTTTAAACATAAAATGGATAAATAAATCGTGTTTTATTCATTCAATGACATACCAGTCAGCAGTGAACAGTTAAATAAACAATTGCTACTCCCAACAATATGGGTGAGATCTCATAAACATAATGTCCCGCAAAAGAAGTCAGATGCAGGGAAGAACACATTGTACAATTCTGTTTATATCAAGGTCAAAACCAGGCAGAACTGATACCTAGTGTTAGAAGTCGGAATAGATACATTTGAGTGGAGGGAGAAGCAACAGGTAGGGGCATGAGGATGACTTCCAGAGTCCTGGAAGTGTACTATTTCTTGACCTGGGTGCTGGTTACCCGTGTGTGTTCACTTTATGAAAATGCACTGAGATGTATATTTATGTATATGTAGGCTAATGCACATACTTTAATATATATTTGTCACTTTTTCAGTAAGAATTAAAATGTACAAAGGAGTAAAATTATTTAGTCTCTGTGTTTTTAATGTCATCTGTTACTAGTTTTTCTCCCTCTATAGCAAAGAAGAAAATTTTTTCTTAATTTCATTCCTTTGCCTTGCATAACTGAAATCTGTTTTTTTAAACAAAATTTTATGACACTTGTAAAGTACTTTTATGACACTTGTAAAGCACGTTTTTATTACTGCTTTTTGGCCCACAGGTTTTGCCTTTTTTACACCAAATTCATTCTGCATTTTTATCTTCTTTGGAGTTCTGATCCAACCCTGCTTTTGTCACTTTTCCATTTGCCTTTTATATTTCAGTAGGGCTCTGGTAATAATTGCATTTGACCTTAAGACAAATGCATTATCAAACGTTAAACAAAGAGCAGCTGCCATGGGCCTGATGTGTGATCTTATTCCTTCTAACATTTAAGGAAACAACAGTCCTCTAAGAATGATGGGACACTTTTTTCCCCGAGGATGTGAGGCTTATGACGAAATAGATGCTCTTTAAAAAAGAGCACAGAAGATGAGAGTAGAGAGGCAGTTTATCCTGCCAGAAGGGGAAAACTACCCTATCACCATGGTGTGTTGAGGACTGCTTCGCACACTCTTCACCGTCACCACCCACCACAGCCCATGGCAGCACATGGTGGGAATGGTCTGGAAAAGACTTGGGTTCCAAGGTCATCAGGTAGAGATTCAAACCCTAGATCTTACTAACAATATATGCTTGAGCACGCATTCAGCCTCTCCGACTTAATCAACTTATCTTTAAAAATGGGAGTATAAAAAGCCTATATCACAAAGCTG
This sequence comes from Phoca vitulina, assembly GCF_004348235.1. Lineage (NCBI taxonomy): Eukaryota > Metazoa > Chordata > Mammalia > Carnivora > Phocidae > Phoca > Phoca vitulina. The sequence goes on from NW_022589706.1 coordinate 93,500,567, forward strand.
TTGAAAAGAATTCAATTACATGGATGTATAAATGTCTCTGATGTAATATTTAACACATCTAGATGTTCAAAAAATGAACTATTTTCTCTTTTATATCCTTTTCTTTTTTAGGCAAAAATATGTTGTTGGAATAGTTTGCAATTTTATTTGAGTTTTTTGTTGTTTTTTTATTAAGTTTCTTATTTTAATTCCAATATAGTTAACTTACAGTGTTACATTAGTTTCAGGTGTACAATATAGAGATTTAATAATTCTATACATTACTCAGTGCTCATCATGATAAGTGTCCTCTTAATCCCCTTCACCTACTTCACCCATCCCCCTGCCCCCTCCCTTCTGGTTAACCATCAGTGTGTTCTCTGTACTTAAGAGTCTGTTTCTTGGTTTGCTTTTCTCTTTCTCTTTTTTTCCTTTGTTCGTTTGCTTTGTTTCTTAAATTCCACATATGAGTGAAATCATATGGTATTTGACTTTCTCTGACTATTTCACTTACCATAATACTCTCTAGCTCCATCCATGTCATTTCAAATGGTAATATTTCGTTCTTTTTAATGGCTGAGTAATATTCCATATTCCATATATATATACCTTTTCTTCTTTATCCATTCATCTGTTGATGGACACTTGGGCTGCTTCCATAATTTGGCTATTGTAGATAATGCTGCTATAAACATCAAGGTGAATGTATCCCTTTAAATTAGTATTTTTGTGTTCTTTGGATAAACACCTAGTAGTGTGATTACTGGATCATAGGGTAGTTCTATTTTTAACTTGTTGAGGAGCCCCCATAGTGTTTTCCAGAGTGACTGCATCAGTTTGCATTCCCACCAACAGTGCAAGAGCGTTCCTTTTTCTTTACATCCTCACCAACACTTGTTTCTTGTGTTGTTGATTTTAGCCATTCTGACAGGTGTGATGTGAGATCTCGTTGTGGTTTTGATTTCTACTTCCCTGATGATGAGTGATGTTGAGCATCTTTTCATGTGTCTATTGGCCATCTGTATCTTCTTTGGAGAAATGTGCGCTCATGTCTTCTGCCCATTTTTAATTGGATTATTTTGGGGTGTGTGTGCAATTTTATTTGAGTTTTCAATTCACAGCAATCCAGTTTTGGACATGATAGGCTGTGGGATTTTTATTTTATGAATACATATTGGATCCACCTATCTTTTTATATAGCCTTTTTTTTCCTTTTGAATATTCCAGGTGAACTTTATACCTAAATGGGTTAAGAAAATAATAATATTGTTAATAAAATTCTTTTAATGGAAAGAAAATATTTGATCTACTATCTATCTTAAAGGTGAATAGAGAAATAGTATAAATGAGAATTTATTTTGTATTTTTAATCCCTATTTTAAATTCTCACAAATTTGGACAAACTTCTCTTGAAGACCTGGATATAATTATAGTGTTTGTTTTTAAAGAAATGCACATTTGGCTACTTTTTATTATAACCAGTTGAATCTGGCTTTTAAAAAATGTGTTACTTAGGAAAGTTGTAAATGAAATAGCTGGAGGGAACTTTAATATTGAGCAATCTCCTCATTTTATATCTGAAAAATGTAGGGAAGCAAAATATTTTGCCTATGGTGGCCATTGAAAGTTAGGAGTCAATGAATCCCTCCTCTTCTCTGAGTTCTAAGTGGTAGAAAGTGAGCACAAATACTGAAAAAAAAAAAAAAATCAGAGTCAGTGTATTAATGGCTGGTAAAGCTGGATTAGAAAACCCTGCTGGGAATGAGGTTAGAATGGCAGTGTTCTGTAACTGTGCCTCAAAATCAAGACCATGGAACCCTCTGCAAAGCTGACTCCACATATACCTGCCAGCCCCATGGAGACCCCCAGGTCTGCCTGGCAAACTCAGACACTACAGAGTGAGGTCTAAGGGAGAAAGATGAGCCCTGGTGACTTCTGCGTGTGACTCTTCTCAGAAACACCCTTCAGTTCCCCTCAAAATAGCGTACTCTGTAGATCAGCAGCTGCTTTTAAAATGCCAGAAAATACCTGGGGTGCCTGGGTGGCTCAGACGGTTGAGCATCCTACTCTTAATTTCAGCTCAGGTCATGATCTCCAGGTTATGGGATTAAGCCCTGCATCAGGCTCTGCCCTGAGTGTGGAGCCTGCTTGAGATTCTCTCTCTGCTCCTCCCTGGCACCACCCACTCCTGCTCATGTGTGCACACATGCAAATTCTCTCTCTTTCTCTCAAAAATGAAAAAATGCCAGAAAATATTTATTTCATTTGACAGAGAGAGAGAGAGAGAGAGAGCACAAGCAGGGGGAGCTGCAGGCAGAGGGAGAAGCAGACTCCCCGGTGAGCAGGAAGCTTGATGTGGGACTCGATCCCAGGACCTTGAAATCATGACCTGAGCTGAAATTAAGTCGGATGCTCAACCGACTGAGCCACCCACATGCCCAGAAAATATTTATTTTAAATACTATTTGCTCTGTTCTTTTGCGGAGTATTAATTTGTTTACCCTACTTTTTTGAACCACTTGTGTCATATGAGGGAAAATGTCAACCTACACTTTGTCCAAATTATTGTAATTCCACATTACTCTTATTCCTTTCTTTTTGTTGTTATCACTTTCTATATTGTTTGGTAGATTTCTCCCTTAGCATCAAACAGCTTAGTGTAATACCTCACAAATGAAAGTCCTTAGAGGATTATACAGAATGATGTCCCTTTCGCTTATTCAAATTTATGTGGGGTTAGTTCTCCAAATTCTTGAGGCGCTATTTTATAGTTTCAAGTTGTAAAACAGCTCCATAAAACTGGAAAGCCCAAAGAGATAGAAAGAAAAAAATAAGCCATCTAAGGGCTAAGGACTATTTACCATGTGGCTGTCAAGATAAAAATTAGGTGGAAGAGTGAGTTTCTGGGCACGAACAGCAGTTTATTCCCTAAAGTTAAGAACCTTGTAGTGAAATATAAGTGGAGAACTATAACTACTACTTTATGAAGTCACCTCATTAGCAAATCAATTTGATATTAGTGCAAGAATAAGCATGGGCATGTTCTGAGGACATATATTATTTTGTTATATCCCCATCATGCCATAAAGGATCTGAAGTACCTAAGCCATTATTGAGAAAAGGGAAACTTTTTTTTTTTTCTTTTCAGGAATGTGGCACCGAACACAACTGTATCTAGTGGTGTTGATGTGAATGAAATATTCAGTGAGGAGTCCAGCGAATAATTCACAGATGTGGTCTTTAAAATTGTGCATCTGGGAAACTCCGGGAACTAAAATAATTGAAAAGGTTGGGAAGGTTGACATTAAAAGGCTCTGCCTCATGTGTCTCCATGTGGACTCAACACCTCTCAAGAAAAGTACATGTTAGTTTTAATTCATTACTTGGTCATCCTTTACTAAGCCTCTTTCATCTCATCCCTTTCTTGCTCCCTTCCTCTTATTCTCTCTCCTCCAAATAAAGTCTTATTTTTGAGCACAGAGTAAATGAACCTTCAATCTCTGTGATCGTCTATCACAAATTAAAGTTGTGAAAGATATTTTGCGTTGTTTTGACCATGAAACATAAGTTAAAAAGGGCATTCTTGTTCATGTAGTGAAAATGGAGTATGTGGCTCTACTTTTAGCTGAGTGGGTGGCTTTTTCTACAATGGTACTTCTTCCCATTTCTGTTCATGGAAAGTGTAACCGATACCCGCTGTAAAGGAGGCATGCTCTATCTGCCTTTGCTCACTCTGGACTTATATTTCTGTATTCTCTTGAAAATACGTAATAACTTCCTACGGCTGCAAATGCTGTCTTTCGTTGAAGGAAGAGAAACAGCTCAGGACCTGTATATGGCTTGGTTTCTTTGGGTCATGATTATTCTCCTGTTTTATCGCTATGACTGTGCTCATCGTAGCATTCCTATATTCCACAGATTTGGAAGAGCCTGCTTAGAATATAGAATATCTCTTCAAAGTCTTCGTTGCTCTTTGGTTTGTGAAGTGAAGTTGATGGTGTATCTATTTCAGTAGTTCTTAAGCCTGGGGGCAAGAAGAGAATCACCTGCGGGGCTTTTAGAGAATATACATGATGATTTTCGAGTAGGGACCAGACATCAGAATGTGTTTTTAACCTCCCACATTCCCTTCCCAAGTTGATGCTACTGAGCCTTTAGGATTGGTAAACACAGACCTAGTCACACAGCTGTTTTCTGCTGTCTCGAGAACTAATGCAACATTATGGTATAATAGATCCTATAGCTAACCTGCCTGGCTTCAAATCCTGGCTGCCACTTTTTACCAGGGTGCCTTTAGGCAAGGTGCTTAGCCGCTCTGATCCTCAGTTTCCTCATTTGGAAAATGGGGATGGTAGTAACAACAGAACATACATCATACATACAAAATAACCAGACTAGTGTCTGGCACGTAGAATGTAGTATATTAATAAATATTTAATTCTACTTCTAGCATTTTTGTATTTCAAAATTTCTCCCAAATGTTAAGGTGAGCCTTGTTTATCCATATATAATTCACGCATTTTTAAAAGACTTATTTATTTTAGAGAGAGAGAGAGCGAGCACGTGAGTGGGGGGAAGGGCAGAGGGAGAGAGAATCTTAAGCAGACTCCCTGCTGAGCTTGGAGCCCAAACACAGGGCTCCATTCCAAGAACCTGAGATCATGACCTGAGCCGAAATGAAGAGCCAGATGCTTAAGCGACTGAGCCACTCAGGCGCCCCGTTATTTATGCATTTTAAGTGGCTAACAAGTCAGTGTTCTAAGCAACGCATTAGGATTTTTTACTGTTCTTTTGTTTCATCATCCCCATAATTACCCAGTGTGTGCTCAAGAAAACCCAGCGGATTATACAGTTTCATTAAAATTTGATTATTTATACCCTAATTTTTTTTTCCAAAAGGGTTTTGGGCAGGTATCTTACAAAATCTATATATAATATAACAAGTTAAAAGAGATAAATATTAAAATCAGAGCAAAGGATAAACAAGGGCAGGAAGATAAATTAGCCTTTTAAGTTTAGCTCCCAAGAAGGTACCCTATAAGGTCCTGTACTCTTCCAGCCCAGGCCCACATCACTCATTCAGGGCTAAATTCATACCAAAGTGATATTTTACATTATCTGTGCAATAGCTTTCCTGTTAACACAGGAATAGAAAGATGACTTTTATTATTGTTGTCTTCATAAGAGGAAAATTTAGGTTCTAAAAATGAAGTAAGTTATTCTAGATGATTTTATGGGTTAGTGACAATGAAATACCGATATTCAGACGTTTTTTGTTTTACCTAAAAATAGCTTAATTTATATAATAGTATAAGATAAAATATAAATGCTTTAAAAATACCTGCTAGGCATTACCACCCTATAAAAGACAACTGTTTTCACTCAACTGTCCAAAAAAATGAGTCTACAGCGTGTGCCAGATAGGGCAGTTATTTCCATTTCTATGATCCACTTTTATCGAAGCACGCAACTGCTTGTGGTTAGCTCTCAAGTCTATAAAAGGAGACTAATAAGAAGTTGAGCAGTTTGGCCTAGCGTTCACCCACAATCTCTTCTGGACATCCTTCCCTGTGTTGTCAAGCAGCTGCCACAAGTACACCCCACAACCTGATCTGTAAGCATCCCCTCCAGACTGCAGGCAGATAGATTGGTGTGTTCCCTCAGCTTCCGGAGAACAGGCCATGCTCTTATGGACTACTCCACTAGGACAGGAGAAAGACAAAATAGCGGTCAAATCTAAATTTGTTAGAAACAGGCTTGTTTTTTCCTCTCTGTGTCAGAGGAGGCAGGTTTGGGATGGAGCACATTAGTCACTGATGACCTTGAACTCCTGAGGATTGTTTTGTTTTGTGAATCTATTCCAAGACTAAAAATTTCCAAGGATCTTAAAGGTTACAGTGCCTCTTGGGACTTCCCGGGAAAAGCCACCTGTATAGTATATATGTAAAATAGCCCCTCCCATGTAACTAACACATCTTAATCTCACTGAAAATAATACGTTGGCAGGGAAAGTAGAACTAGGAGGCGAATGCCTCCTAATTAATCTCATTTTAGTTTTGGTCTTAAGTTTGGTAGTGTCTTATATTTCAGGCTGATAATTTTTAACTTCATATTCTTACCCATCCATTCTGAAGAATGAAGAATGTTAAGAGTGTAGAAACTCCAACTGTGTTTTTATTCAGAACACAGACAACTGGAGATTTTTTTTTTTTTTTTAAGTACGCTCCATAGGCTCCAACACAGGGCTTGAACTCATAACCCTGAGATCAAGACCTGAGCAGAGATCAAGAGTTTGACGTTTAACCAACTGAGCCACCCAGGTGCCCCAACAATTACAGCTTTTAATGCCTTTCTTTGGCTGCAATATTACTGGTGGGTTGTACTTAAAAATATAATTATCCTTCTTTATATTCAAGTCACTGCCTTATAGGATAGCTGTTATCACCAGAAGCATATTTATTCATTCATTGGTTACTAGTGAGTGTTTATTAAGCACATGGTCCTGGGGTAGGTATTGTGGAGAATATAGAGAACAACAACAACCAAAAAAACTTAGGTGGTAGTAAAAAAAAAAAAAAAAACTCCATATATTTTCATGTCTGATTTGGTTTTGAATCTCAGCTCCATCATTAATTTGCTGTGAAAATTCTCAATTATTGTCCTTTATCTATATGTCTATCCTTAGGCTAGTTCCACACCATCTTGATTACTGTAGCCTTGTAGTATCAAAATAGGGAAGTGTGTTTTCTAGCTTTGTTCTTTTTCAAGATTGTTTTTGCTATTTGGGGGTCCCTTGAGTCTCCATATCAATTTTAGGATCACCTTGTCAATTTCTGAAAAAAATGTCAACTGGTATTTTGATTGGGATTGTGTTGAATCTGTAGATCAGTGTGGGGAGTATTTCCATCTTAACAGCATTGATTCTTTCCATTCCAACACGTCTTTCCATTTATTTAGGTCTTCATTGATTTAAATTTTAATGATGTTCTGTAGTTTTCAGTATACTTACATTGCACTTCTTGTTAGATTTATTCCTTAGTATTTTATTCTTTTTGATACTGTTATCAATGGAATTGTTGTCTTAGGTTTATTTCTGGTTTACTCATTTGTATAGTAATATAACTGATTTTTGTATACTGGTTCTATATCCTGCAACTGTGCTGAACTCATTTTATTAGCTCTAATAGTATATGTGTGTTTGACATAAAAATCATGTAACCTGCAAATAGAGATGGCTTTACTTCTTCCTTTCCAATCTGGATGCTTCTATTTCTTTTTCTTGTCTAACGGCTCTGGCTAGTATCTGTAGTTTAATGTTCTGTAGAAATAGTAAGAGTGAACATTCTTTTCTGATTCCTGATCATAGGGCGAAAACTTTCAGTTTTTTACCATTGATGATGTAAGTTGGCTTTTTTTTTTTTTTTTTTTTTGGTAGAGTCATTTATCAGGTTGAAGACATTTCCTTCTACTCCTCATTGGTTGAATGTTTTTATCATGAAAGAATTTTGAATTTTGTCAAATGCTTTGTCCACATCTATTGAGATGATCATGAGACTTTTATCTTTTATTTAGTTAATATACTAAATTACAATGATTGATTTTCATGTTAAGCCAACCTGTATTTCTGGTTTAAAACCCATTTGGATATATTATTTTTAAACCACTGGTCCAGAACAATATTTCCCCAGTGTAAGCATCAGAGCAAACACTCCATAGGGATGCTAATAGCTGCTCCATGAAAAAAAGAGGTACATTAAGTAAGTTTAGGAAATGCTGGATTAGAATTAAACAGGTTTCTGTACAGCAGACTATCTCAGACACTATAATATATTAACACACTTTTCAAATCTCCAAGAGGGAGGTATGGTAAGCCATATTTTATACATTTATCTGGCAAGAGTATTTTGTGAGATTAATGTTCCATCAAACATACCTTAAGAAATTTATTCCCAAGGATTTTGATTAAACTTCTCTATCATGTAGTAGTGACCTAGAAAAGCTTAAAACTTATAGGATCATCAATTTTAAATTATGTTACTATTTAGAAAAATCCAATCAACATACAATAAATATTTATAGAGTGTCTATTATGTGCTAGGTATTCTTCTAGGCACTGGAAAGACAGCAATGGGAAAATATGACAAAAGGAATCTCTGCTTTTATGGAGCTTACATTCTGGAAGAGAAGCAAACAATGAATATAAAAATCATGCAAATTATAAAGTATGTTAGAGAGCATTATGTATTATATGAAAAAGAAAAATCAGGTAAGCTCCATGACATCAGTAGCAACAATTTCTTGGATTTGACACCAAAAGCAAAGGCAGCAAAAGCAAAAATAAACAAGTGGGACTACATCAATGAAAAAGCTTCTATACAGCAAAGGAAACCATCAACAAAATGAAAAGGCAGTATACTGAGTGGCAGAAAATATTTATAAATCATGTATCTGATAATGGGTTAATATTCAAAATATTAAAAAAAAAAAACTCACACAACTCAATAGCAAAACAGAAACAATCCAATTGGGAAATGAGCAGAGCATCTGAATAGATATTTTTCCAAAGTAGACATATAGGTGGCCAACAGGTACATGAAAAGATGCTCAGTATCACTAATCATCATGGAAATGTAAACTAAAACCACAATGAGACATTACCTCATACCTATTACAATGGTTATTATCAAAAAGACGAGAAATAACAAATATAGGTGAGGATGTGGAGAAAAGGGAACCCTTGTACACTTTTGATGGGAATGTAAATTTTACAGTCACTACAGGAAACAGTATGGAGTTTCCTCAAAAACTTAAAAATAAAACTTCCATACCATCTAACAATTCCAATTCTGAGTATTTACCTGAAGAAATGAAAACACTAATTTGAAAAGATGTATGCACCCGTAATGTTCACTGCAGCATTATTTACAATAGCCAAGACATGGAAACAGCATAACTGTTCATCAATGGATGAATAAAGAAAATGGGATATGTAGATACAATGGAATATTATTTAGCCCTAAAAAATGAAATCTTGCCATTTGCAATAACATGGATGGGTCTTGAGGGCATTTTGCAAAGTGAAATAAGTCAGACAGAAGAGATGAATACCATATGATATGACTTGTATGTGAAATCTTTAAAACAAACAAACAAACAGAAATGAGCTCATAGATACAAAGAACAGATTTGTGGTAGCCAGAGGCAAGGGGTGAGTGGTGAGTAAAATGGATGAAGGTGGTTGTCAAAAGATACAAATTTCCAGTTATAATGTAAATAAGTCATGGGAATATAATGTACATCATGGTGACTATAATTAATATTATATTGCAAATTTGACAGTTGCAAAGAAAGTAGATCTTAAAAGTACTTATCACCAAAAAAATTGTTTCTGGTAACTATGTAGACAATGGATGTTAATAAGACTTATAGGAGTTATATTTTTATATTTTTATTTAATATATTTAATATACTATTTATATTTATATACTTTATTATATCATATTTAAAAATTTAAAATATATTTCATATATTTATATATGCCATATTTTATGTGTATATGTTTAATTTTTATATATTCACATTATTTTATTATTTATATATTGTATATATTTTATTTTACATATTTCACAATATATACAAATATCAAATTACTACATTGCACACCTGAAACTAATATAATGTTATATGTCAATTATACCTCAATTTAAAAAAAAGAAAAAGGGAAATCAGTTTAAGAAGACTTGGAAATTCTGGTGGGGTTCCTGGGTGGCTCAGTTGGTTGAGTGTCTGCCTTTCACTCAGGTCATAATCCTGGGGTCCTGGGATTGAGTCCCGCATCAGGCTCCTTGTTCAGTGGGGAGTCTGCTTCTCCTTTATCCCACCACCTGCTTGTGATCTCTCTCTCTCTCAAATAAATAAAATCTTTAAAAAAAAAAAGAAGACTTGGAAATTCTGGGTAGGAGGATGGGTAACACATTGGAATATTTAATAGGATGCTCAGGATAAGTCTTGTTTAGAAGGGAATGTTGGAGAGAAAGGTAAAAGAATATCTAGTTTTGCAATGAGGTCATTATGGTTGAAGACGACTGAGTGAGAGGGGGAGTAGTAGGAGCATTTATTACCTCTAACCTTCATTACTGCAATAGCCTCCTAATTTCACTGCTTCTCCTTTTGCCTCTCCCCTCACCCCATGAGTTGGGAGTAGATTCGGTGTGTGCGTGTGTGTGTGTGTGTGTGTGTGTGTGTGTAGAAGAGAATGGAGGTAGTCATGGTGATGATGTTAGGTAGAAGTAGGAGTAGTGAAATTAGTGGTCTTTCTCAGTAATCCAGGCAACAGAAGATGGGGGCTTGAACATAGAGCAGTGAAGATGGGGAGAAGCACTTATATTCTGAGCATTTTGAAAAAAGAGTCAACAGTATTTCCTGGAAGCTTGGATAAGAAGTGTGAAAGAAGGAGAAAAGTCAAAAATGACTCTAAAGTTTTAGTCCCGTGGAGGGGTTTGGATAGAGTTGGATCAGCAGAGAAAGGAAAGGATGTGTGTGGAGCAGGTGTGTGGAGGAAAGTCAACTTTTCAGTTTTGGAACATGTTGCATTTGAGATTTCTATTAGATCTTTTATGCATGCTAACTCAGCATAGGAATTAAGACACATGGTCTCTGTTGTTGAATTGTTAAGATGCATCTTTCACCTAATACCAGTAGAGATACCAATCGGCCACGACTTTACATTGTGAATAACTAAAGAGACAAGGAAAAAAACCAGAGTTGAATAGATGCTATTTATAACGTCTATTCCTTAATTTGTATCCTCTCCTCCACTTTCCAGAAAATTGACTGCTTTTTAGAGTTTGCCTTATTTGTAAACTAAGGAGCTCTTGCTTAAAGTATTTTTTGATCCTTTTACCAAACCACCCCCAAAACAACAAACAACAAAACAAAACAACAACAAAGCTCCTCCATGTGTCTTTTACACAGTGAATAATCATTCCTGTGTTTTAAAATGCACACCCAGGGCTGACACGTAACTGTGAATTAATTAATGAGATTACTTTCCTCCAACAATTGAAGAGGTGATGGAGGCAGCTGGGAAAGCACCAGTGACTGAGGAGAGAAAACTATATAGCCTGCAGGCTGGAGATTATCCAGAAGGGTGTGGCACTGTTGCCTGTCATCCCTGGCATATCTTGGGCTATATTTCCTAGCTTCCTTTGCATGTGACTGAGTTTCAGCCAGTGGAGTATGAGTGGAAGTGTGTGTGTCTCTTTCCCAGGCCTGGTCCAGGAAACATTTCCATCTGATGCTATTTATTCCTTTCCCTTTTGATTGGTTGTAGACTAGCATGGCCCTCTTGGAAACATGTTGAAAAGAATGGAGCCAAAACTGAAAGAAGCCTAGGTCTCTGAATTTCTGCTCAAAGGAGACCATCTGTCAAAAAAGAACTCCCATTTTGGACTTATCACGAGTAGGAAATAAATGTCTACTGTGTTTGAGCTCCCATAACTCTGTAAACTAATGGTCTCAAAGCTAATACAAAGAGGGACACCTGCCTGGTGCAGTCTGTTGAGCGCCCGACTCCTGGTTTTGGCTCAGGTCGAGGTCTCAGGGTCTTGGAGCCCTGCGTCAGTCTCTGCGCTCAGCGGGAAGTCTGCTTGGGTTTCTCTCTCTCTCTCTCCCTCTGCCCTTCCCCACCCCCATAAATAAATAAATCTTAAAAAAAAAAAAAAGCTAATACAAAGAGAGAAATAGGGGTTCAAAAGCACACTTGTTTACTGCCCACATTTCTCTATTTAGCTTTTCAGTTTGGAGCAATTATTTCCTTCAAATCTCTTAAAAGCATACAGTTGAGGAATCAGCTGGGGAATAGGATCACAAGTACATACCTTTAAAGGTAAGGTTTAAACTAAACTTACGGAACATTTCATATACTGTACTACCAACTTAAGCATGAATTCAAAGATCTAAATCTTTGAGGCTTGAGAAATTGGCAGCATTACTAAGATGTTCAGTTTTCCCAATTTGATTCGCATTGCCAGCTAAATCTCTTTACTGAGTGCATAGTGGCATTTAGAGATCGAATTCAATGCTCTACTTGAAAATTTCTGATCACGCTTTTGGATGAGAGCCTTCCACAAATACTACATCTTTTCTAGGGCAGTATTCATTACAGAAAAGTTTGCTTAGGAGTTTTTTCCATTTTTAATATATCCGTTCTTTGGCTTTATAAGCAGATAGAGTAAAGCCCCTATTTTCAAATTTCATGCACATGTCCTTCGGAGAAAAATACATTTGTTTTCAACATGGGGGGCATCTTTAGCAATAACTCTATGTCCAAAATATATTCTTCAAAACAAAGTACAAAAATTACAAAAGGGTATGAATTTTCCAATCTTGTACTGAGAGGAAAAAGATAAGTAAATTAACATTCCTTAAGGAAATGAAAATATTCAAAGGTTTTATCTACAAATTTAGATACCTGCAGTAAAAATCTTCCAGTATGGAAACTCTGGTTTAGTTTTCCATGAAAACAGATACTATAATAATATGTTGACATTGGCAAGCTCCCCTTCCTCAAATATCTCCTCTAAGTAAATGACACAGGGTCCCAAATGTATTTAGTTTACCTTGCAATTTTCTTTTCTTTTTTTTTTTTAAAGATTTTATTTATTTATTTGACAGAGAGAGAGAGAGCAAGCACAAGCAGGGGGAGCAGCTGAGGGAGAGGGGAGAAGCAGACTCCCTGCTGAGCAGGAAGCCTGATGCGGGACTCGATCCCAGGACTCTGGGATCACGACCTGAGCTGAAGGCAGACGCTTAACTGACTGAAGCACCCAGGCGCCCATCCTTGCAATTTTCACGAATCTTTTTATGTAACTATCACTATGACCCTATGAAGAGATAAATATTATTTTCTACTTTCCCAGCGAGGAAACTGAAGCACAGATGAGTTTAATGACTTGTTCAAAGGTGTTTCTAGTATGTGGGAGAGCTGGGAATTGAACAGTGTGCGGTCTGACTCCATAGCCCATGCTCAATGTATCTGGAAAGGTTAACTTACATTAAGTCCCTTTCATTATGTGCAAATCAATTCATCATTTTTATTAATGATATTACATGTCAGGTGTTAAAATAATACCTAATGCAAGAAATTAGAAAAAGAAACTATTCGTACTTATCTTTATATTAGTACATATACTTATGGTTATTCTTATGGTTATGTAAGTATAGTTAAACCGATAGTATTTATTATGGGAAATATAGTACTTATATTAGTATTTATACTTACATTAGTACATTAGTGCTATCCATTATACATAAAACTAAATCATGGTTTAAATACTGGGAACATTTTTAACTTATTATTACCTAAAAATGTAGCAAAAACCTTAAATATTTCATATAATACACATATATTTATATTATACCATTATGCTAATATATTATACTAAAGAAACAATCACATAAATAATAATCACTATAAAGTACAATTAAATAAAATATTAAAAACATCATTATTTTGTACTCATCTGAGAAAGGTTCAGTATTATTTATGTGAAAAGTATGAAATATGAAATACATTAAATAAAGTGCTGGTGACATGTTTAAAAATGAAAGTGAGTTTTTTTGGATGTTAAATGGTTTAATGTCCTTGCATATCTTCAAGGTGTCAAATATATTATATTAAATTCTACTAAGTCAAAGGTAGACATTTATTTATTTTTTTTGAGGATTTTATTTATTTATGAGAGAGAGAATGAGAGAGAGAGAGCACATGAGAGGGGGGAGGGTCAGAGGGAGAAGCAGACTCCCTGCCGAGCAGGGAGCCCGATGCGGGACTCGCTCCAGGGACTCCAGGATCATGACCTGAGCCGAAGGCAGTCGCTTAACCAACTGGGCCACCCCGGCGCCTAAAGGTAGACATTTAATCTCTAGGGCAAAAATGGGCTTCTTCACAGCAAGTTAAAAAAAAATCTTCTGTATAAGCCCAATGTCTGTCATATAGTTTGAGTAAATGCTTAAATGTATAAATATTAAAGAGTTGTATTAGGCAGGTTCTCAGAAAAACAGAATCAATGGGCTATATATGGATATATATATATAAGAGGAGATTAATTATAGGAATTGGCTCATACTGTTATGGAGGCCAAGAAGCCCTATGATCTGCAGTCTGCAACCTGAAGAGACAGAAAAGCCGGTGGTATAATTCAGTCTGAGTCTGAAGGCCTGAGAAGTAAGGGAGCTGATGGTGTAAGCGCCAGGTTGCAATGTCCAAAACCCAGAAGCTCTGATATGTGAGGTCAGGAGAAGATGAATCTCACAGCTCAAAATGAAAGAATAAGAACTTGCCCTTCCTTCATCTTTTTGTTCTTTTCAGGCCCTCAATGGATTGGAAGATGTCCACCTGCACTGGTGAGGGCAGATCTCTTTACTCAGTCTAATTCAAATGCTAACCTCTTTGAGATATACCCTCACAGACTCACCCAGAAATAGTTTTACCAGCTATCTGGGCATCCCTTAGCCCAATGAAGTTGACACATAGAATTAACCATCTCCAGACTGTTTCCATGTAAGAGTTCATTTAGACCTGCTTCACATCAATGAATAATAAAAGCGATTCATCATCTAACAAATCTGTTATTAATTTATAAATAGTTTTAATGGTTCTAAATTAGTTCTTGTATTAAGTTTCTGCTCCTATGCAACTTTTGATCTTAATCTGATTATCAGTCATTTCTTCATCAGCCATTTCTTCATTTCTTCATAGTTCAAGAAGTCAGTGATAGACTAGTTCAATTCAAGTCAAATAATCATGGTTTCTAAATCAGTAGTTTTGGAGTTAATGAAATGATACCATATAGCTGAACATGATAATTAGAAAGGCATGTTCAAGAGCTGCACTAACCACTGCAATAGCTATTAGCTACATGTGGCTATTTAAATTTAAAACAATTAAAATGAAATACAATTAAAAATTCAGTTACTCAGGGTCCCTGGATGGCTCAGTCAGTTGAGCATCGGACTTTTGATTTCGGCTCAGGTCATGGTCTTGGAGTCATGGGATCGAGCCCCACATTGGGCTCAGTGCTTGGCGGGGAGTCAGCTTGAGATTCTCTCAACCTTTCCCTCTTCCCCCCCCTTAGTGCTCTTTTTCTCTCTCTCTCTAAAATAAATAAGTCTTAAAAAAATTCTGTTACTCATTTGCACCAGTGGCAACTGCATTGCAGAGCACAGGTACAGAACATTTCAATCATCAAAAAACATTCTATCAGACAGTTTTGTTCTAAAGAAAGGGAGACTTTTTAAAAAGATTTTATTTATTTATTTATTTATTTGAGAGAGAGAGAACATAACCAGGGGGAAGGGCAGAGAAGGAGGGAGAGGGAGAAAAGAGAGAATCTCTCAAGCAGACTCTGCACTGAGCTTGGAGCCTGACGTGGGGGTCGATCCCATGACCCTGCGATCATGACTTGAGCCAAAACCAAGAGTCAGACACTCAACCGACTGAGCCACTCAGGTGTCCCCCCAAGACAGGGAGAATTTTTAATATGAATCAATGATATTCATAGATAATTTATAAACTTCACTTTTGCTGGCAATTTCTTATTTTCCATAACCTCTTCCAAGCATTCTTCTAATAACATGGCTGGCCTAAATTTGAAGTCTCACCTTCCTCTTGCTCAAGGTCTGGAGAAGGCACTAGCTATGGAAAAAGCATGCCTAAAGGAAGCAAGTAAGGAGGCACCTGGGTGGCTCAGTTGGTTAAGTGTCTGCTTTCGGCTCAGGTCATGATCCCAGGGTCCTGGGATCGAGCCCGCATAGGGCTCCCTGCTCTGTGGGGAGCTTGCTTTTCCCTCTCCTTTTGCCTGCCTCTTCCCCTCCTGTGCTTTCTCTCTCTCTGTCTCTGTCAAATAAATGAAGTCTTTAAAAAAGTGAAGGAAGCAAGTAGGAAAGCAAAAGCAAGAAGCAGGATAATGCACAAATTGTACAATCAGCTTTTATGAGATCAAGAAAGTTGTCTATAATACACCATAGATGAGTCATTTAGTCTTACAACTTTTGGTGAGTAAAAATTTCCTTAAAGGAGGTATAATAGAACTATAGAGTCTTATGTGACTCATCAGTTGGGTGATTAGCCTACAATCAAATAGTACAAATAAAAAAGGAAATTAGAAATAGCTAATATAAAAGGATATAGGTAAATTCCAAGCCATCCAGTAACACTGTCATTCAACTGCTGCAGAGGAGAGAATTTTTCCGTGATGCTTCCACACTTACAGAGTGGAGATTCCCAGTGCTTCCTTTCTTTCAGCAATCAGCCCCCTTCAGTGGGCTCTTGATGTCTAGGTTTCCAAACACAACCACTAGCTCTCCTCTAGATAGTAATCTCCTATTTGAACTTTTCCATCTGGGATTTCTTTCTCAAACCTAACAAAAAAAAAAAAAAAAAAAAGACTGATTCCATCCAAGTGAGTTTCCAAGGCAATGGCACAATATCAGCTATTTAAATGTTCCAGAAAAGTCCCTATTTCCATTACAAATATGTTCATTCCTAGACCCTTGCTGACCCAATTATGGTAGGTCACTGTAATTAGATCTCTTACAGTTACCATCCTCTTTTTTTCAAGCTGCATTTTAACCTGTCTCTTTTTTAAACACAATGTAATAAATATTAGGTTTCAAAAAATCACAAGGACAAGCAAAAAGAAAAAGGTGTTTGCACATAAGCAGAGAAATAATTCACTGCAGTGTTTAATCTTTGTCTTTTTAAAACAAACTCTAGCTTTGGGAGAAATACTGCCGGAAACAGAAAAGGAAACAATGTCTCACATGCTTCCAAATGTAGTTGAGACACTATAAATAAAATATTTAGTGATTTAACCAAAATTTTTTGTCACCAAGCAATCCTGAGTTTTATGACTTACTATGAATTGTTCGTACACTGCATTGTATAAGATACATCAATTTCATCTTAAGTAGAATTAGCAGAGAATATTTACAAGAGTATTTCAGGAAGTCTTAAATCATTTTGGTGGCTTATTTTGAACTGAGCAAAAAATAAATATTAAAAATTAAAATATCTAATGGTACCTTCTTAAACTACTGTGTCTAGTTACCTGCTGGTTGTCCTTTTGGCATAAGACATGTGCACACCATATTCGGCAGATTCTAAAGAACTTTGAGCTTCCTGGAGTTACTTGATTTCTGGCACATTTTTCTTTAGTAGGAGGACAGCCACAGTATTTTCTAGAGGTAAGACTTACTGTGGTGTTAAGCTTGGGAGTATAAGAATTTTTCTAGAAAGTCAAGAAGCTACAGACCTGACTCAGAGCTAGTACATACTTCAATATTTTTACTGAAATGGAGCATTGGATGAGATAGTAAAATGACTGCTGATTGTCGAAAGTATATTTATATAAAGAATTTAGGAACTTCCTTAGAAATACATCAAATTAAAGGAAAGAGGAATTTAGATATGACAAATTTATCTATGTAACAATACTCTTATTATTGGAGATGGGTTTCAGTTTTGAGTATAGCCATACTGGTCTGGCTCCAGTTTGATTGCTGTAGGGAATGAGAGATGTGTTCTCTTCACCTCCAGCTTGCACTTTCTTTTAAATGATGAAAGTATTTATGAGGTACGTGGGTGTTGGATGAAAGTGCTTTGTTGCTCCTTCAATTGAGGCCCATAGGGTCAGTGTTATACATGGTCAAAGGAGCAGATAGATTGACATTTAATGTAGATAATCATCCAATTCTTTCTTTTTCATGGTAGGTGACACCCTTCAATAAAATCAGACAGCATTCAAAGCCCTTACTCTGTGTATTAGGGATACAGTGGGAAGCGTGACAGACATAGTCTCATCCATGAGAACACTTTTAGTCTCTTCACCTCCAGCTTAGAGATCTTAAAAATAAGTGTAACACTAAGTATATAATTACAAGAACGTGAGAACTTACAATGGGAGGATCTGATCTAATGGGGGTCATGTGGGGAAAGCCTCTTAGAGTGAGATTTAAGTTGACATCTGCAGGATCACATAAACGGAGAATGGAGAAAACATTACAAGTACAAAGAAAAGCATGTGCAAAGATCCTGGGGGCAAGAATGAATTTACTGTGTTTGAGGAACAGAAAGAAGCTAGTGTGGCTGTTGCAAGTAGATTGAAGGGAACAGAAGGGGGATGAGTCTGCAGAAGTAGGCAAGGACCAAATCACAGAGGGCTTTGTCAGCCTTGGTAAGTGTTTTAATTTTATAATAAGAGTAATGGGAAGTCATAAAAGGGTTTTGAGTAGGAAGAGACATGTTTAGAATTGCCTTATTGTAAGTCCACTTTGGCTTTTTGTTGGTGAATGGGTTACAAAGTGGCCAGAATTGATGAGGGGAACCTCTTGCAATAACCAAAACCAAGAGACATTTGTGATTTTGGACTAGCGGGTAGCTCTCAAAGTGTTGTCCAAGGACCCCTAGGGCACCCAGAGGTCCTTTCACAGGACCTGCAAGGTTAAAAGTTATTTTCATAATAACACTAAGATATTATTTGCCCTTTAAATTGTTCTGACATTTGCACTGATGGGACAAAGCAATAATGGGTAAACTGAAAATTTAGCTCCCGTGAAGGCTTATAGTTACTGAATTTTTCATCTCAAGATATTCTTGATGAAAAACTCCAAGTTTTATTCAAGAATTTCCTTGATGAAGTAGAAATATTTACTAATTTTATTAAATCTCAACGCTGAGTACACAACTTTTTAATATTGTGTGACAAAACGGTAAACCATGTTGCTTAAGTCGCTCAAGGTTATTGTCAGCTTCCCATAGCAGAAGTTGTTTTTCTCTTTGTAGTAGCAGAGATCAGGTGCTCAACGTAGCAGAGGGCTAAAGAGAGACAACATATGAGTGTGGACACTCTAAAATCAAGAGAAGACAAGAGATAAAGACAATGGGAGCATAGGTAAATATATCCGTGTGCATTTACGAGTCATTCTGCAAAGCTATTCAGTCTCCCAGGTCTATCTGTTTCATAGTCATAAATAGGCTCTCAGTCTTAAATTGTCTGGTGGGTACTAACAATTATGGAATTATGGCTACAGTGGGTTCATAATGAATCAGGAGAAGGGGTTGTGTGCATCTCTTCCCAATTCTGCATTCAGTGATGTCAGGTTGTAGCTTGAAATCAAACATGGCAATCATACTTATATCACATTAATTCATGAATGCTACAAATCACACCTCCTTTTTTTTAAACCTGGAGAGCCAGTCGTTAAACATTTACTAGCACACTTCTGGTCCCAGGCAGGTCTCTGAATTCTTTCTCTCACGTTCCCAAGGCAAATCATTGGCTATCTCCTTAATCCCCATTTATTTAAGAATCTTTGTTTTTAAAAAATTTTGAGATAATTGTTGGCATTGTTAAAATGTAAATGTCTGGCATATAATATGTGCCCACTAAATATTTATTGAATGTTAATTGAATAAAATGTGGGTTGAGAAAAGGCTAAGAATATATATCTTAATTGCTATTGATATAATTTATTGTCTGTTCTCCCAAAGCACATATTGTGAATATAGCACTTACATCATATTAAAGTTATTTGTTTACATATAAATGCCAAAATCTAGCCATCGAGACAAGCAATCTAGTTCCTTAGCTCCCTTACTTCCAATTTACTTCCAAGAAGATATATTTAGAGAAGGAACTAAAATCTTAATTTCTTTTCTCAGTGATAACATATTACTTTAAATATTTCTAGGGTTGACATCCATTTAGGGAAAAAATACGGACTTGAGCATTTTGAGAGAGCCTCTGTTCAATCATGCTTTATGATCCTCTGCAAAGCCATCCTTCTCTAGTCAATAATTGAAACAAAAAAATGAGCTCACTAATAATCAATTCTCAGTCATTCAAGGATGAATGGTATAGTTTGTGGAGTCATTTGTTATCTCCCTCTTTGCTTTGCTTTTCTCTCTTTTTGGCTTCCTGCCACTGAATCTTTGCATTATTCATGAGAACCCACACTATTGCATGATTGGGGAAATAAAGGGCTCTGAAATGCAAATCTTTCTTTTACTGTTTGTTAGCAGTTCTCCAAAAAGGGCTGTTGCAGGAGAAGCAGGTCAGAACAATTAACTTAGATGAAATTTGTTTATATTTATAGATTTCAAATGTCCATTTAACATAAAGGTAGATCTGCTTAACTTTATACACTAAAGAGGGCCTAGAAACACTGCTTAAAAGTTGTTTAAAATCTCTAAGAATCTTGTATTTTGTCCATTCCTACAAAGAATCAAAAAATTTAAAAATCAGATTATAACCCCTGCTCTTCCGAAAAAGCCTTTTCACCGTTTAAAAATGTATTTCCACAGCAGGTACTTTGTCATGATGAGTGCATTCGAGCATGTTCCTTGGAAGATAAACAGTGGAAGATAAACAAAATGTTGGGCTTCGGTTATAGCAGAGCCTTCCAAAAGAAATAAAGTGACTAGTTAATCCTTAGAGGACTGGAATTTGCTGGACTGTTAGCCAAATGAATATTTAGGAGATTGCCTATGTGTTTCTGTATACATGTGCACAAATCTTGACTCTCTGGTCTGAGGAAAGAGAGGAAGGAAGACAAATGTAGGACCACCGACCTCAAAACAGAAGGTAAGGATTGTAGAGAATATGTGTGTAGGGGTGTGTGGGTGTGTGTGTGTGAGCAGGTGAGGTGAGGCAAAAAGGACAGTTAACTGTTGACACCACTAGTGACACTTGGGGTTAAACAGCCAGAATCTCTAAGAGATTTTTCCTGATTATCTCCAAAGCTGCCATGATGGAAAGAAACCTCTGGCCTGGGTGAGGTTTCAGGCAGTCTTACTCCAAAGAGTTTTTTTAAATTGATGATGATGCCATCTCTCTAGTTTGAAGATTGAACTAAGTTTTATTACAACTCACTTGATCTTTTTGCCTTACTGCTAAGTGTGTGTGAGTGTGTGTGCGTGTGTGTGTGTGTGTGTGAGTGTGTTTTCAGCAGTCTCTTGGGATATTGGAAAACACCCAGGCATATACACATAAATGTCCATTACGTTTACCATGCAGCATCTCAGAGTGCAAAGACATATTGTTCTGGGCACAGAAGAGAAATCTAGTACCCTAAACCCTCTCACAAACCGGGTCTTGATAATCAGACTTTAAATGAATCCACATCAACCACATCCCTCAATTTCTTGTGTCTGGGGCAGCCACACTGCTGGTTGCACTGAGACTAGGGAAAAGCCCTTGTGTTCGCACTGCTTGGCAGGGCACAGCACAATAGGAGCTCAAGAAGCAAACCAAGACGTTGAAGGTGCAATTATCAAGAGACTTATAAATGCTGTGTAGGTCCCAGAAAAACTGTTTCCTGCCCAGGTCAGGTCACCCTCCGGAATGATGTCTCATTTCCCTTCCTGTGCCAGTGAAGAGTGAAGGTCAGCCTCCTACTGTGGAGTAGGGGTCAGGAGAAGAGTAGAAGAACATGGATCTTTTACATTGGGAATAGTGGGAAGTTTAACTTTATTTTAAAATCTATGCTATTTCAAATATTTAATTCATGGCACATGTTACTGACAAAATTCAGGAAAGAACAACTTTGGTTTTTTTTTTTTTAGGTCCTTAGGAATTGTCCTATGTTCCTGAAATTTCCCTTGAGGCCTTAGCATATTTCTGTTCTTTTTGTGTGCTCTTCAGTTTCTCTTCTCACCATTAATGCCAGGGTTTGAGTTTGTGAATCAAACAAATTCACATTATATCAGTAGAGATACACATTTTGAAAATATTCCTGTGAGTTGCTGTTGTACCATGTTATTTTTCCTGCATCAGGCAACATCCTCTAGCAGAGAATTATTTCCCTTACACACTAAAGTGTCTCAGAATATTTTTCAGAAAAATGCATGTATTGCAAATCAAAAACTAACATGAGGCTGAAACATCCTTTGTGAAAACCTAAAGGAGGGACTTAAGGTACAGTTTTTAGACAGAAGACCCTGGATCCAGAATTTAAAATCATGTAAATGGCTTGGCTGGAATTATATAATCATACATAGGTGAAAAGGACAACAAAAAATTATACTGAATTGCAGTAGCTTTTTTTACTTCCTAATAGCACCACAATAAGACTAAATCGCACCTCAACTTGCAACAAATCAGAAATAGTTCATGTTCGAACAACACATAATTTTTATTATCTATCTCATGTTAGTCAAAGTGATGAAATTCTTTTATTCTTATTTATCAGGATGAAGGATTTAAGCTTCATCCTCTTCAAAATGACATATAAGTAATTTTATTTGGAATTTAGTAGATATTTAATTCATTCTAATCACTTATAAATGTTAATTACAGAATAGGATTCCTATATATTTAGTTTGAATAGTATTTCAAATCAATAAGTAGAAGTCAGCAATTGCATGACTACTAATATAGCATTCTGGATAAGAAATCAAATCTCCATGTAGAATTACATTTTAATAACTGTTATCATAACCAGGTATGTAGTTAATACTAACAAGACTTGATAGGTTTTGTATGTCTTGCCCAGCGTGCATCTTTAAGTAAGGTCCACCTCTTATGCCTCATACCAGCTAACCCATGAGGTAATGCAACCCGCATTCCATACCCAGTAATCCCAGGACTTGCCATCCAATTCCAGTTGCACCTGTTTGTTTCCCCTTGGATCACACTCTCATGGGCAGCCTTGCTCCAGACTGTGGTTCTATTAGTAATACTTGGTTTTCCCAGCTATGATTCCTTGTACTTCTTAAAGACAATGATTTGTACCCTCCATTTCCTTTCTGGATTTTGGCTCCTTCCTGTTGGAATTCCTAACCTGCTTTAACATGTCAGGTTCTAGTCTCTAGGCTTTGTGGTGTCTGGCCAGTGCCCCAATTGAGCCCATTTAGTATAATGCCGTTACATATTTAAGAGTGAACTAAATAAGATTGATAGTAGTCGTGGTATAGGCATTTTTATATGTTAATGAGAAACCACTTTTCTGACATATTTGCTCCAAACCTGTATTTATTTCTTTTGGTAAAATGCTCTACTTACTTATCAGCAAAATGCTAATAAAAGTTGCTTGAAATATGAATTTAGGTCTTTTTCTGCATTTTGACCAATCCAAAGAATTTATTGACATTTGTAACTATCTGTGATTAAATGATAAATGGCAATGTATGTGAAAGCATTTTAAATAGTATGAAGTGTTCTACAGGTGCTTATGGGGATATTATCATTACGCACAACCAGTAGTCTCAAGATAAGCCAATGTTTTAGCTTATTACTAAATCTATACTTGAGTCAGATTTCTGCGGGAAGTAGCTTTTCTACTATGTGAAATTTTGTATATGAATATCTCATTTAGGAAATTATTTTATAAATGCTGTACAAAAAAATAGTATCAAAATGAATTCTAAGAATAAATGTCACTTTGACATTAGGAGAAGGAAGGGAAAAATGAAGGGGGGGAATCGGAGGGGGAGATGAACCATGAGAGACTATGGACTCCAGGAAACAAACTGAGGGTTTTAGAGGGGAGGGGGGTGGGGGGATAGGTTAGCCCTGTGATGGGTATTAAGGAGGGCACGTATTGCATGGAGCACTGGGTGTTATACGCAAACAATGAATCATGGGACACTACATCAAAAACTAATGATGTACTGGGGCGCCTGGGTGGCTCAGTCGTTAAGCGTATGCCTTCGGCTCAGGTCATGATCCCAGGGTGCTGGAATGGAGCCCCGCATGAGGCTCCCTGCTCAGCGGGGAGCCTGCTTCTCCCTCTCCCACTCCCCCTGCTTGTGTTCCCTCTCTCACTGTGTCTCTCTCTGTCAAATAAATAAATAAAATCTAAAAAAACAAAAAACAGAACTAATGATGTACTGTATGGTGACTAACATAATAAAATAAAATTAAATTAAAAAGAAAAAGAATGTCACTTTCAAATATGCTTACCATTTACAGTTTTACCAGTGTGCTGAAAATACCTGATTAAATACTGAAGATATGGATGAGGATGTTTGTACTTTTAGAATCTCTTTCTCCATACCTCATATGAAAACAATTTCTTTTCAAATAATAATGTATCTTAGCGAGAACACAAGGTTAGCCAACTAATGCAGTCACATGACAATTATCTTGAAGAATAACATGTAATTTACTTAGCAAAGGAACCTGAATTTTTCTACATTTTAAAAGATAGGAAAATTAGATAAATGTGGGTTTATGTGGGATTTGTATTATTCCATGGGGAGAAATTTGAATGCTCTTCAAAATGTGGGTCAACTGATCTCACTAAACATTTTGAAAAATTATATAACTTTCTGTCTTGCTTAGGATGTAGGGATCATGTCACTGTCCAGAAATTTAATGTATAACCCATGCAGGAATGTATTTAATACATTTAGTCTTTGTTCTACATAGTGTACCCTAAAATTAAAATATTGCTCACTGGAAAAAAATTGTTCATAACTATGTATTTTCTAAACATAAGTGGACAAATATGTTGAAATCAAAGTCAGATCACAAAAACTAACCCCAAATAATTTGCTGGAGGGAAGTTCATGTATACTCAGAACTCCTGGAACTCTAGCTCTGGCTGAAAACTTTGTAAATAAATCTTGTGCAACATAGTGGACTGGGGGTTAGAGGCTATTTTGTATAAATAAGCAAAGACAGAGCTTGTATTTGACGTACCCTATTACAGAAGACTCTACCCCAAGGTTTTCAAGTATTGGAATTCATAATAGAAAGCCAACTATGTCCTTGGAAGTTTAATGCATCTCATCAATTATATGACATTTTAAAACATGTGTATTCAGACCACGAGCTATGGACTATTTGAAAAATCATTTTGATGCTTGTTCTGGGGATAGGCCTAAAATTTTAATTTCCAAATTTGGGATATCATTGAATTTTATTACAGGAAAAGATAACTCCAGACTCTGTGCCAAGCAGAATACAAGGTTCTTCATTTATAACTCTCAGTTTCTTGTAACAACCAACAAGGTAGGCTTTCTCCCCACAATTTGTAGATGAAGACTTTGTGATGCAGGCTGTAAGAACCAGCTTTGTGGGGAGTTCTCAAACTCATTCATTCATTTATTTATTTATCTTAAGCAAATAAACGAATGCTTCATTCATTGAGAAAGATATATTTATCTACTACAGATTAAAAAGGAAATGGCACAATTCCCACATCTGCAGGAACTCCAGGGATGATTGAGTATGTGATGGGTCATTGATCTAAGAAGTTTCTTTCAGGAATAGGATGATGGAGCAGGAGTTTAGAATCTAGAAAAGAGGATCAGAGAAAGACTAGAACACAGACTTATGCCTCTGGAAAAGGTACTATATACACACTTATACAGGTTTCACATCTTCAATTTGAATCTCAAAGTGCTGAGGGACACCACATTCCTTAGGCTGCCTCATAAGTAGTTACTCCACACTTCCAAGCCAGCCTATTCTCTGGCTATCATACACATACAGGTCCAGAACACCTAAAAGAGTTCTAGAAACCAGAGAAAATACTACAAACTTCTCATTCCCCGGTGTTTTGACCCTCAAATTCCCGTGGAGGAGAACTCGGCAGGCTCCTTAAATTCAGTTTAATTCAGTTAAAAAGTATTATCTTTCTCAGAAGACCATCTGTTATGCCTCTCTCTGATTGTTCCATTCTCCCTTCTTCGGGGTTAGCTTGAAAAACATGATCACTTCCACCTTTGGAAACTCTCCTCCTGCCACCACCCCTGTTTGAGGCAAAGATGAGATGAACGGTGCTTATACTAAATTTCTTATTTCAATTTGTTTAAAGGCTTGACTTATTTGAATCACTGCCTCCCTTCTTTGACTCCCTAGCCTGAGCAATCTGTTGACAACCTATGACCCAGCTAGATAAAAAGATGACAGAGCTGGGGTTAGCAACATGCAGTATGGAGACAAGAGTGATTTTTATCACCTTTGACAGCCTAATATGAGTCATATCCACGTCCATCTGGTTCAGTATTTTATTACCAGTAGAACATCTAAAGAGTATGGCATCAAGTTTAAATTTTAGGTTCATCCAGCTTCTTTTGGTGACATACAGTCATAATAGTTTGGAGCTAGAATGGACTTTTGTTTCTTCATTTAGTCCAATGCCCTCAATTACCTTAGAAAAAAAATAAGGATCTTCTGACACATGCCGAACAAATATTATATAAAGCTTTTTATATACATATTCTCTATACACATATTTTAAATTCTCTCAAATTCTTATAATAACCATCAGTGGAGAAATCATTATCCTTAGTTTATAGTTGAAGGCCCTGACATTCAGAAGATTCAGGAAGATTTTAAGATTTCTAAGAGTAGGGGAAGCAGACATTTAAAAAAAAATACCCTGTACCATAGGAAAAAAATGTCCAGGGAACAAAACTAGATGTGAGGAAGTCAGCTGTGGCTTATCCCATTAGTCTCAGAAAGTTATGATGTTGGCTCAGACTAGAGACTATGGGGATGCAGAGAAGGGGAGAATAGAATCAATAGAAATTTAGAGTACAGATGGGATGTAGTGATAAATTTGCTGTGGGAGGTGGGAGGAAGAAGAAAGACCCCAATTTGACAACCAATTATTGGCTTAAAGAACTGGCTGAATGGTGGGGCCACTTGCAAAGATACAAAGCCTTGACAAGAAGATTTGGGAAGTGGGGGTGAAGAAGACAGCAGAGCAAGGGTGCAGGGAGGAAGGAGATCATAAAGTGCTGACATGATACAGGCAACTTCTTCAAACAGTTTTTAGGATTGGAGATCTGAGGATACATTTTCTACCAAATGCCCTCTCACCCCTTTCCTTCCCTTTACCCTTGTGGCAATCCAAATGGTACTTGGGCTTTGGTTTGAAAATACAGATGTTAACGGCATTTTCTGGGCAACTATAGAGGTTGGTATTTAGCAACTCACTTGATCAAAGACCTAAGTTGGGAGAAAAGGGCAGTGTCATAGAAGATTTACTAGTAATAGGGATCTCATCTCAACCTAAACTGGAATTTGAAATTTCTGCATGTGTTTGATAAAATGTGCAGCTAAAAGCTCACAAAGTTCTATCTGGGTGGAGTAGTTTATATAGTAGGAAAGTGTCTCCAAAGAGGAAGGCATCTGGAGACAGATATGGAAAAGGATATGAGTGGGCAGGGTGCTGTCTCTGTTATTAATGGGTCCCATAGAGTGAGCAGACAGGGGCTGCAGGAAAGAAGTTTAGGGTTCTGTTTTCACTGGCACAGAAGCACCTATCATGTGGCTTAGAAACCTACGTGATGACGCGGGAACAGGTTAGGGAAGAGCATCATTTTCTCTCGACACTGTAAATATTTTGCTCCCTTCTCTTCTTATTTTACACGGCTTCTGAGAAGTCAGATGTCATTCTTATCTTTGTTCTTCTGCAAGTAAGGTGTTTTTTACCCTCTGGCTTCTTTCAGAATTTTTTATCTTTAATTTTCTGTAATTTCAAAATGATATGGTGATGTATGTTTTTTTTTTTTCTTTTTCTTTCTCTTTCTCTCTCTCTCTTTTTTTTTTTTTTTTTTTTGGCACTTATCCTGCTTGGTGTTCTAAGCTTCCTGGACCTGTGGTTTGGCATCTGAAATTAATTTGGGGGAAATCCTCAGTCATTACTGTTACAATATTTCTGTTTCTCTGTTTCTTTCTTCTCTTTCTGGTATTTCCATCACACATATATTACACCTTTTGTAGTTGTCCCACAGTACTTCGGTATTGTTTTTTTCAGTCTTTGTTCTTTCTGCCTTTCTAAAAAAAATTTATTTATTTATTTGTTTTTGATGTAGTGTTCCATGATTCATTCTTTGCGTATAACACTCAGTGCTCCATGCAGAACGTGCCCTCTTTAATACCCATCACCAGGCTAACCCATCCCCCAACCCCTCCCCTCTAGAACCCTCAGTTTGTTTCTCAGAGTCCATAGTCTCTCATGGTTCGTCTTCCCCTCCGATTTCCCCCCCTCATTTTTCCCTTCCTACGATCTTCTTTATTTTTTTTTAACATATAATGTATTGTTTCAGAGGTACAAGTCTGTGATTCATCAGTCTTACACAATTCACAGTGCTCACAATAGCACATACCCTCCCCAATGTCTATCACCCAGCCACCCCATCCCTCCCACCCCCCACCACTCCAGCAACCCTCAGTTTGTTTCCTGAGATTAAGAATTCCTCATATCAGTGAGGTCATTTGATACATGTCTTTCTCTGATTTGACTTATTTCGCTCAGCATAATACCCTCTAGTTCCATCCAGGTCGTTGCAAATGGCAAGAATTCATTTTTTTTTTGATGGCTGCATAATATTCCATTGTATATATATACCACATCGTTATCCATTCATCTGCTGATGGACATCTTGGCTCTTTCCACAGTTTGGTTATTGCAGACATTGCTGCTATAAACATTGGGGTGCACGTACCCCTTCGGATCACTACATTTGTATCTTTGGGGTAAATACCCAGTATTGCAATTGCTGGGTCGTAGGGTAGCTTTATTTTCAGCTTTTTGAGGAACCTCCATACTGTTTTCCAGAGTGGCTGCACCAGCTTGCTTTTTGTTTTTTGAAGATTGAATTGTCGTATCTTCAAGCTCAGAGATTCTTTCCTTAGCTTTGTCCAGTTGACTAATAAGCCCATCAAAGGCATCCTTCATTTTTGTTGTAGTGTTTTTATCTCAAGCATTTTTGGTTCTTTCTTAGAATTTCCATCTCTAGCCTTACATTGCCCATCTGTTCTTGCATGGTTTCTATGTTATCCATTAGAGCCCTTAGCATATTAATAGTTGTTTTAATTTCTCTGTCTGATAATTCTAATATTCCTACCATGTCTGGTTGTGATGCTTACTCTATCTCTTCAAATTGTGTTTTTTGTCTTTTGGTGTGTCTTGTAAGTTTTTCGTGATAGTTGGACATGATATACCCAGTAAAAGCAACTGTTGTAAATAGGTTTAGTAATGTGGTGGTGAGGTATGGGGGGGACAGAGAAGCATTACATAGTCCTGAGATTGGGTCTCAGTCTTTGTGAGCCTGTGCTTCTGGGCCATGGAGGAGCATCACTTCACCATGTCTAGGCATAACACAGCCTGGCTCTGAGATGGCAAATGCTGCTCGAGCTTGAGGGTTTATACTCTGAGAGAACCAGGTTAGAGGTCAGCTCTCTGAGCAAGGAGCCAGCGTTAAGTACCACTCTTAAGTGGTTCTGCTAGCCAAGAACTCAACAAGGGATGAGAAGCTGAAAAATCTGGGAGGAGTTCTTTCCAACCCCATACTATGTATTTGAGGACTACAGAAATAGGTGGATGAGACTGTGTAATTACGCATGGAGGACCATGAGTTTTTAGCCATTGCTGTTATTGTGGTTTTGTAAGCACAGAATGGCCAAGCCTGGGGAAAGGTGGATTACAGGCTTGTAATCCTGTAGTTTTTAAGATGTTCTTAAGATATTCTGAAGTTGAAGTGTGCTTCAGAATCACTGGTGGAACTTTTAAAAAAGATCCAGGCCCATGTCCCATTTTCAGGGTTTCTGATTTAGGAAGCCTAGGGTGGCATCTGGCAATTGTGTAATGAAAAAGCTCCCTAAGTAATTCTGCTGCTTATGCCTGGTTAAGAACCACAGAGAAAAAATTTAGATTTTTGGAGGTATTTCCCTTTTTGAATTCATTGTTTCATATCCTCATCTCTTTCTCCTTGGCTTTCCCCATTCCCATTAAAACAGCTTCCTTTCCCGGCCATTGGCTTTCTTCATTCCTCACTGAAGGCTTCTCTGAAGGAGAATTACTGAAAGATCCAGCCAGGCTTAGACTGTTGGATTCTTCATACTTGGACTCAGATGAAAGGAAAAATTAAGAATGTAAACATCCTATTTTCTTCCTTAGAAGAAAATGGCTCACAATTTTATTTTGTTTGATCAGCTCGGTGTTAAACAATTGTGTGAATATTTTTCTTGAAACATCCTCTCTCTTCCACTACTATTTCCACAGCTCACTTGACTGTTATTTTTGCTTAAAAGTTATCAATGGAATTTAGACATCAAAGCACTTTCAGCTTCATTTCTCCACTCTGGCTCCACAGGCTATCACCATCGCCCTCCAGAGTTGTAAGCCACGGAAATGATCCCACATCACACATTCTTTCATTCATTTTTGTGTAAGCTAGAGGAGATTGTCTTTCTTTTGTAGAACGTATATCACTGGGCAAAAACTAGGTTCGTGACCTAATTCCTGGTTAATGAGTCCTTTATTCCCTAATGTTACTGTTAATTTTCAATCCAATGGAATTCTTGTCTTCCTGAAATAAAGCTAAAATATAATAACTTTGTAGTAATTATTTTTTCAGGGCAAAAATTTCAAATGCCCATTCCTTAATTGAGCAAATGGAGGTCATAGTTACAACAGGCATTGAACATATTTTTCCATTTACTCTCCAGGAATTAAAGAGGAGAAAACTGATCATGCTCCACTTTGAAAGAGCCACAATTAAGCAGTCTTTTTGTATTACTTCTCAGAGGAAGGAGCCTGAGATTCTAAAGAGAAGAATGATGCATTAAGTGCTGGGAAAAAAAAGGAGAGTTTTCAGTCTTGGGAATGTAATAAGCTGGTGGTCAGCTGAGTGCCCTGTGACCCAATCAGCTGCTGGGAAAAGTAACACAACTGCTCTGCTGGAGGGACATACATTCTAATCAGATATGGTCCAGTATCCAGGGAGCTTCTGGTATCATGAGAAAAGGAAGTGCTGTTCCTTTCAACTGAGAAACTGTAGAATGTCTCACTCATCCTGTTTTTTTTTTTTTTTTTTTATTGTTGTCTCTTTTTTTATTAGCTTTGTGATAAAATTTCAATTTAAAAATTGATTATATAAATCGGAAGTGCTTCAAATCATCTCTTTTTTATAGATGACATTTATCTCTCTAAAAAATTTTAAAGAAAATTCTAATGTTCACTGCACAGAAAATGAAATGGAAATTGAACCTCTTTATTGCATTTTTTTTAATTCCTTGGCTTCTTCAGTTGATTTGGATTTCCTATTCATAAGTTAAAAGAAACTCTCTTCCCCAAACCTTTGTGTTTTCTTGGGTGACTTTAGATAAGTGATTTGCCCTATCCATATCTCAGCATTTTATTTGGAAGTTAGGAAAAAACACGAGTACCTCCCTATTATTATTACTATAGAATGGACTTTCAGATAAAACACTCTAAGAATTTACTCAAACATATTCCTCTGAACTATTTCATCACAAAAACTAAAACCATACATGATTAAATTAATATTGCTGTTTCAATGAACTCCTTTGACGACGGTTGCAAGGTGCAATTTGAGGAGTTTTATGGGCCAATGTTAGGGTTAGGCATACACTTTCTACTCCAAAATCTCTGGTATCTTTCTTTGTATCATCCAGAAAATGTAGTGGAGTTGATAGATATGGCCTTGAAAATAAAATAGAAAAAAAGAAAGAAAAGAAATGCTTTCTATTTCCCAATGCTTATTAATTTAAAATTCAAAATTTATTTACATTTTTCAGTGGAGGGATCATGTAGTTTATTTTTTTTTAATTTTTTAAAAAAGATTTTATTTATTCATTCGAGACACACAGATAGAGAGAGAGAGAGAGCATGAGCAGGAAGAGAAGCAGAGGGAGAATCAGGCTCCCCGCTGAGCCAGGAGCCGGACATGGGGCTCGATCCCAGGACCCTGGGATCATGACCAGAGCCGAAGGCAGACGCTTAACCATCTGAGCCACTCAGGGGCCCCGATAATGTAGTTTAATACATAAAGTGGCATATGAATAGTGGCAACAGCAAAGAGAGGCTCAGGAGACCAAGAAGTAACTATGTGTAAAATATTGTAGTTTGGAGATGGATAGAAAGAAAAATTAGGAATGGCCCCCACTTTCAAAGGAGATTTTAACCTGGTGAGTATGACTTACTGAAGGGAGGAGCAAATCAGATTTAGGGAGAGAACAAGACAGAGGTTGTGGGGAAAGTGCTGAAGGTGAGCTGCAAAGGGAAGGTTGTACCCCTGTGGTTCTGAGAACAGAAATGCTGTTGTTGGGATGTCTTTTAATCCCCATCCTTGCAGAGGGACCAATGTTCTACCATCTAGATTGGAGGGAGAATTTGTGAAGAAATTCCACCCAAATCTGGAATCTGATAGCACTCATTAGTCCACCCATTGTGTCTAGTAGTTTCATGACATCTGAACTTCAGTGGTTCTTAAACTTTGGAACAGCATGTGTCCCTTAGAAAATGTGAATAAACTATGGTTCCTCCTCACAAGTGGAAGAAGTGGGGTGGGGGGAGAAGCAGATAAACAACTTCAGGGACTTCCTTCCAAAGTCCTTAGGCAATCACCTAACCTCTGTGTGTCTGTTTCTCAGTTTGTAAAATGGGAATGACAATACCTACTCCACAAAGTAACTGCAAGAATTAAATGCAATAATTATATGAAGTATCTAGCACAGATTCCAGGGCAAATGTTCAATAAATAACAGCCATTCTTTTATTCTTTCTTCCTTTTGTTTTCTGTGAGACTGTGTCCTTCTTTCACTGTGACTGATGAGACATGGACAAAGTTGGGGGATCGAACAAGGACTGTTCACCAAGGAAGATGAAGGACATAAAGGGTATGGAGAGTTGAATTTCATGCTCAGGCATAAAACATGATACAGTAAGGAAACCTGGGAATGTCACAGGAAGTTATCTGTGGGAATGTCTAGGAAAATTCTCTTAAAAAAAAACCCATAAAGATGTTGCTCTAGCTGTAAATATTTTGCGGAATTAATATAATAACATTAAATAGCATTAATTTCAATAACAATGGCAAATGTACATATATGGAGAACTTACTATGGGCCAGGCACTGTGCTTAGCTTAGCTTGCATAAATCACCTCATTTAATTCTCACAGCAATATGGAATCATACAGTCCATAATACCTCATCTGAAATTTTATAATAAAAAATCTCTGAAAATTAAAATTTTGAAATAATTGATTCAGCAACAAAATCTGACCTGAACGGACATGTGGCTATTCTTAGTCTTTATTTCTCTCACTTAAAATGAATATTCATACATTTTACTATAGAAAGCTTAACGTTTGGTCATGAGGTGTTTCTTAGATCCCACTTGGGTAATGCTCTGTATTGCCATTATAAAAAAGTCTCCAAATTTCAAAACTCACCTGGCCTCCAGGATTTTAGACAACGTAGGGTAGACTTTGAAAAAAGCTAATATTTATTGAGAACTTGCTGTGTGTCAAGTTTTGGTCCAAGTTCTATTGATCTTAGTTCATTTATCCTCATAATAATCCTGAAAGGCACATACATTTATCATCCTTCTTGCTTTATACTTGATGCACCTGAGGTACAGTGAGGTCAAGGAACTCAAAGGTACCAGCTAGTTACTCAGAAACACAGAATTTGGATCCAGGCAGTGTGGATGTGGGAAGCTTTTGCTTCATTGCTACACATACTGCCTCATTTATATTATTGCAACTGTTATTCTCACTCTGTAAATGAATATTTTAAAAATGAAGATTAAGTAATTTTATCCAAGAGAGAGTGTCTGTGTGTTCTTGGGCAGGTTGCTTAACCTCTCTGTGTCTCAGCTTTCCTTTCTGTAAAATAGGGGTAATGATAATATATAGGACATAAGCTTGTTAGAAGGGTTAAGTTTAAAGCATTTACAGCAGTACATACATAGACCAGTGATTATATACCTTACACAATCATTATGTTTTAGCTCTTACTATTATTAAAACTAGGCCATGGGGATGCTAATAAGGATAAGGAGGATATAATGATAGTTAATTCTCATGCAAAGACTTACTATAGAAAATAATATTTTTTCAGGTATTAAATCAGTGTTTTCTTTATTTTTTGTTTCTTAGTCCTAGATGTTTACCGGCTGCCTTACCTGTTGAATCAATGGTACTGCTTCAGAGTGAAAGTAGGTACAGAACAAAGAGTTCTTTTATTCCTCTTTGAGTCCTCAAGCTGACTTCTTTCAATCCATTGCAAAAGTTTAGTCAGGAAGGCATACTTTGTTAAAGAACAAGAGTGTTTTTAAATTCCAAAAACTTCTCTTTACAGTTGAAAGTCTGGTTTGATTCACTCAATTCCTATAGTATTGTATTTATAAGAAGACACAGCATAAAAAGAAAAGAGACTATACTGCAAAGGAAGTTTCCTTATGACAGGAAGGAAACTTTCCTTCACTAAGAAGAATAGGATTTGGAAACTAGAGAAAAAGAAGGAGAGTATAGATATTAGTGACCTACCTACCTACTTGGGTACTAATGCCCTGGGGAGAGGGAAGAGGGAATGCTGTAAACTGCTTAGCAAAGCTTTATATTCAGCCTTGTGTTGGTGCTATGTAGTCAAAAGCAATGTCTGAGGAAATGTTTGAAGGCTGCCTCAAAGAATTCTGCATACTGTGGCATGATGAGGAAAATCAGCTGATGGCTCTTGGGTCTCCAACGAGGATCATAGATTTGAGCCAATCAGCAGAATGAAAAAGAGTCACTGTGGGGACATTAGGATGAGGAAACATGACAAGATCCAGAGGCACTAACAGATATGACACCACAGAACAAGACCAGACCAGTCATACCTCAGAAGGCACTGTTGTGGGCTATCCAGTGATGAGAGAAGGACAGGAAAATTCCAGAAGACAGCACATGGACCTCCCGATACACACCATGCTGCCATAGACCCAGAAGCCAGTTGTAAAGGAAAGAAAGTTAGAGAAGACTCTGTAGAGGGGAGACACAGTTGTGACTAACATTTAATTGACTGATTTTTTTCCCTAAAATATTTTAAAATCAAAAGAAGTTGAGTTAGTTTTATTTGGCCAATTTTATTTTTTCCATCTAGTAGAAGGACTTGGACTCCAGAGGATTTGTGAGATTAAATAACAAAGGCAGCTAACTTTCTTTCTTTTTTTTTTACAGTTGAATTTACATTCAATTCTATTATATTCAGGATTTTCTAAAACCAACCTCCATTCTAAGTTTTGTCAGAATTTGGCCACAAGGGATAACAAGGACATGTAATTATGCTCCATCCATAAACAACTAGAAAACTGGACAAAGTTTAGGAAATAACTATTTTAAGAAACTTGATGGTAAGCAGTACAGGACAATAATAATCTTGGAGGAAAGAGAAACAAATGAGGTGAGCTCTACCTTTGCAGAATTTGTGTAATTTCCACTGAAGTACAGGAAGGGAAATCCAAACAAAACTTGGGTATATCAGTGAATTGAGGAGACAGAAACTATCATTTGGAGAAGCCAAGGCAATTAGAATTTATGGGGCAGACTGCCTAAGAGGAGGGAGCTATGCAGAAGTGCTCCAGATATCTTCATAGGAGTCCCATCAAGTCTTTGGCTGAATTTCAATATACAAATAAATCACTGGGCATGAACAATTTCAGAGGACAGAACAATTACCAGCAAGCTGTATGCTGAAAAATTCCTGGAGCTAGTAAAGGTCTGAGAATCATTCAAGTTCCCATAAGCCCAAATGAAGAGATCATCATGAACATATAATACATTTAGTGGAGAGCCCAGAAAAACCTCACCTTAAAAGTGGGGCTAAATGAGCGTTAAAAATATACTAAATTCACCCAAAAAGATATAACAAAATTCAGCATTCAAGAACATACAACCATGATGTTCTGCATCCCACTAAAATCGCTATATATATGAAGAAGCAGAAAAATGCGACCCATAACTTGAAGAAAAGTCAGTAAATAAAACAGACCCAAAATTAAAAAGATAACCAAATTAATCAATAGACAAGAACTTTAAAACAGCACAAATCCAATATACATATTGGATAGTGATACAAGTGTCCAGAATGAGGCACAGAGAAAAACAAAGGCTGAAAAAAATTAGTCTTTAGTGACCTCTGAGACAATAACAAATGATTTAACACTTGTGCAACTGGAATTCCAGAAGAGAAGGGAAGGAAGAGAAAAAATATTTGATGAATGGCCAAACTTTTTTCAAATTTGATTTAAAACGTTATGAACTTTCAGAACCAAAAGAAAAACTGAAACCCAAGTAAAATAAACATCAATCAAATCTGTCCAAGTCTTATTGTAATCAAACTGCCAAAAAGGTGGTAAAGAAGGAATCTTAAGAGGAGGAGCAAGATGGCGGAGGAGTAGGAGACCTGGATTTCGTGTGGTCCTAGGAATTCAGCTGGATAGGGATCAAACCATTCTGAACACCTATGAACTCAACAGGAGATCGAAGAAAAGAATAGCAACAACTCTCTGAACAGAAAAGTGACCACTTTCTGGAAGGTAGGACGTGCGGAGAAGTGAATCCGAGGCAATATTCGGGAAGATAGACGGTGGGGGGAGGGGGCCTCTGTCTGCCGCTTCTGGCAAGTGATAGAGCCTCTGAGCACAAAATCAGAACTTTTATAAAAGTCTGCTCTGCTGAGGGATGTCGCCCCAGTGGCTAAGCGGGGGGTGGAACCCTCACGGGACAGTGTGTTCTCAGGACCCTCGGGGTCACAGAAAGACCTGGGGGTGCCTGAGTGCAGCAGAGCTCCCAGGTATCGGAGCAGGGAAGCCAGCTGCAGAGACGGAGCTGAGGTGCGGGCTCTCAGCTCGGGGTTGCCATAAACCATGATCCGCAGCACAGTCAGGCCACTGCTCCTCCAGCAGGGACACAACAAGCGGCAGATCTGGGGAGACTCCCCTTCCTCCCCTGGGAGGAGCGGCGCGGGAGTGCACCACAGAGATCTGCTGGGTTTGGAGACTCCACATGGGGTCGGGTGCCAGAGACAGAAACGCTCAGTCACAGGCTGGGTGAGCACGGAGTGCGGCCGGAGACCAGGGAGACGGGAGTGATTGACTGCTTTTCTCTAGGGGTGCACTGAGGAGTGGGGCCCCAAGTTCTCGGCTCCTCCAGGGTGGAGACTGGGAGGCTGCCATTTTCACTCTCGTCCCCCAAAGCTGTACAGAAAGCTTGCAGGGAACAAAAGCTCCCGAGAGCAAACCCCAGCAGATTACTTAGCCTGGACCGGGCAAGGGCGGGGCACTTCCGCCTCCGGCAAAGACTTTTGGAAACCATGGCAACAGGCCCCTCCCCCAGAAGATCAGCGAGAACAGCCAGCCAAGACCAAGTTTACCGATCAATGAGAATGGCAGAGCTCCAGCGCTAGGGGAATACTGTACATAGAATTCATGGCTTTTTTACCATGATTCTTTATTCTTTCAAAGTTAATTTTTTTAACTGTCTTTTTTTTTTTTTGAATTTTTCTTTTTCCCTTTTTCAACCAACATCTTATCAATCCCTTTTAAAAAAATTTTTTTTTATTTTTCATTTTTAGAGTCATATTCTATCCCTTCATAGTAGTTCCCTTATTTTTGGTATATATATATATAAGTTGTTCTCTCTTTATAATTTTGGGATACAGTTTCGTCTAACAGATCAAAATATACCCTAAATCTCTAGTGTATGGCTTTGTTCTAGTCTCCTGCCTAGTCACATTCTCTCCTTTTTTTTTTTTTAAATCCTCTTTTCTTTTTTCAACCAACTTCTTATCAATTCCTTTTATAAAATCTTTTATAGTTTTCATCTTTACAGACATATTCCATCACTTCATTGTATTAACCCTTATTTTAGTACATATATAAGTTTTTCCTTCTTTAAAATTTTGGGAGGCATTTTCTTCTAACAGACCAAAATACACCCAAAATCTAGTGTGTGGCACTGATCTGTGCACCAGCCTGATCATATTTGATCATATTCTGTTTTTTTTGTTTTGTTTTGTTTTTGTTTGTTTTTATCTTTTTCTTTTTTCTTTCTTTCCCTTTCTTGTTCCCTGGTTTCAGGTCTTTTCTGATTTGTTTAGTGTATATTTTCTGGGGACATTTTTACCCTGTTAGCATTTTGTTCTCTCATTCATCTATTCTCCTCTGGGCAAAATGACAAGATGGAAAAAATCACCTCAACAAAAAGAACAAGAGGCAGTACCGACTGCCAGGGACCTAATCAATATGGACATTAGTAAGATGTCAGAACTAGAGTTCAGAATGATGATTTTAAAGATACTAGCTGGGCTTGAAAAAAGCATGGAAGTTATTAGAGAAACCCTTTCTGGAGAAATAAAAGCACTAAAATCTAACCAAGTCGAAATCAAAAAGGCTATTAATGAGGTGCAATAAAAAATGGAGGCTCTAACTGCTAGGATAAATGAGGCAGAAGAGAGAATTAGCCATATAGAAGACCAAATGATGGAAAATAAAGAAGCTGAGAAAAAGAGAGATAAACAACTACTGGATCATGAGGGCAGAATTCGAGAGATAAGCGATACCATAAGATGAAACAAAATTAGAATAATTGGGATCCCAGAAGAAGAAGAAAGAGAGAGAGGGGCAGAAGGTATATCAGAGCAAATCATAGCAGAGAACTTCCCTAATTTGGGGAAGGAAACAGGCATCAAAATCCAGGAGGCACAGAGAACCCCCCTCAAAATCAATAAAAATAGGTCAACACCCCAACATCTAATAGTAAAACTTACGAGTCTCAGAGACAAAGAGAAAATCCTGAAAGCAGCTCGGGACAAGAGATCTGTAACCTACAATGGTAGAAACATTAGACTGGCAACAGACCTATCCACAGAGACCTGGCAGGGCAGAAAGGACTGGCATGATATATTCAGAGCACTGAAGGAGAAAAATATGCAGCCAAGAATACTATATCCAGCTAGGCTGTCATTGAAAATAGAAGGAGAGATAAAAAGCTTCCAGGACAAACAAAAACTAAAGGAATTTGCAAACACCAAACCAGCCCTACAAGAAATATTGAAAGGGGTCCTCTAAGCCAAGAGAGAACTTAAAGGCAACATAGACGAGAAAGGAACACAGACAATATACAGTAACAGTAACCTTACAGGCAATACAATGGCACTAAATTCATATCTTTCAATAATTACCCTGAATGTAAATGGGCTAAATGCCCCAATCAAAAGACACAGGCTATCAGATTGGATAAAAAAACAAGACCCATCAATATGCTGTCTGCAAGAGACTCATTTTAGACCCAAAGACACCCCCAGATTGAAAGTGAGGGGGTGGAAAACCATTTACCATGCTAATGGACACCGAAAGAAAGCTGGGGTGGCAATCCTTATATCAGATAAATTAGATTTTAAACCAAAGACTATAATAAGAGATGAGGAAGGACACTATATAATACTTAAAGGGTCTATCAAACAAAAAGATCTAACAATTGTAAATGCATATGCTCCTAACATGGGAGCAGCCAATTATATAAGCCAATCAATAACAAAAGCAAAGAAACACATCGACAACAATACAATAATAGTGGGGGACTTTAACACCCCCCTCACTGAAATGGACAGATCATCTAAGCAAAAGATCAACAAAGAAATAAAGACTTTAAATGACACACTGGACCAAATGGACTTCACAGATATAGTCAGAACATTCCATCCCAAAGCAACAGAATACACATTCTTCTCTACTGCCCATGGAACATTCTCCAGAATAGATCACATGCTAGGTCACAAATCAGGTCTCTAGCAGTACCAAAAGATTGGGACCATTCCCTGCATATTTTTGGACCACAATGCTTTGAAACTAGAACTCAATCACAAGAGGAAAGTTGGAAAGAACTCAAATACATGGTGGCTAAAGAGCATCCTGCTGAAGAATGAATGGGTCAGCCAGGAAATTAAAGAAGAATTAAAAAAATTCATGGAAACAAATGAAAATGAAAACACAACCATTCAAAATCTTTGGGATACAGCAAAGGCAGTCCTAAGAGGAAAGTATATAGCAATACAAGCCTTTCTCAAGAAACAAGAAAGATCTCAAATATACAACCTAACCCTACACCTAAAGGAGCTGGAGAAAGAACAGCAAATAAAGCCTAAACCCAGCAGGAGAAGCGAAATAATAAAGATCAGAGCAGAAATCAATGAAATAGAAACCAAAAGAACAGTAGAACAGACCAACAAAACTAGGAGCTGGTTCTTTGAAAGAATTAACAAGATTGATAAACCCCTGGCCAGACTTATCAAAAAGAAATGAGAAATGACCCAAATAAATAAAATCATGAATGAAAGAGGAGAGATCACAACCAACACCAAAGAAATACAAACAATTATAAGAACATATTATGAGCAACTATATGGCAGCAAATTAGATAATCTGGAAGAAATGGATGCATTCCTAGAGATGTATCAAGTACCAAAACTGAACCAGGAAGAAACAGAAAACCTGAACAGACCGATAACCACTAAGGAAATTGAAGCAGTCATCAAAAATCTCCCAACAAACAAAAGCCCAGGGCCAGATGGCTTCCCAGGGGAATTCTATCAAACATTTAAAGAAGAATTAATACTTATTCTTCTGAAAACGTTCCAAAAAATAGAAATGGAAGGAAAACTTCCAAACTCGTTTTATGAGGTCAGCATTACCTTGATCCCCAAACCAGAGAAAGACCCCATCCAAAAGGAGAATTATAGACCAATGTCTTTGATGAACATGAATAAAAAATTCTCACCAAAATACTAGCCAATAGGATCCAACAGTACATTAAAAGGATTATTCACCACGACCCAGTAGGATTTATTCCTGGGCTGCAAGGTTGGTTCAACATCTGCAAATCAATCAGTGTGATACAATACATTATTAAAAGAAAGAACAAGAACCATATGATCCTCTCAACAGATGCAGAAAAAGCATTTGACAAAGTACAGCATCCTTTCTTGATCAAAACTCTTCAGAGTATAGAGATAGAGGGTACATACCTCAATATCATAAAAGCCATCTATGAAAAACACACAGCAAATATCATTCTCAATGGGTAGAAAACTGAGAGCTTTCCCCCTAAGGTCAGGAACACGGCAGAGATGTCCACTATCACCACTGCTATTCAACATAGTATTAGAAGTCCTAGCCACAGCAATCAGACAACAAAAAGAAATAAAAGGCATCTGAATTGGCAAAGAAGAAGTCAAACTCTCACTCTTTGCAGATGATATGATACTTTATGTGGAAAACCCAGAAGACTCCACCCCAAAACTGCTAGAACTCATACAGGAATTCAGTAAAGTGGCAGGATATAAAATCAACACACAGAAATCAGTGGCATTCCTATACACCAACAACAAGACAGAAGAAAGAGAAATTAAGGAGTCGATCCCATTTACAATTGCACCCAAAACCATAAGATACCTAGGAATAAATCTAACCAAAGAGGCAAGGAATCTGGACTCAGAAAACTATAAAATACTCATGAAAGAAATTGAGGAAGACACAAAGAAATGGAAAAACATTCATACTCATGGATTGGAAGAACAAATATTGTGAAGATGTCAATGCTACCTAGAGCAATCTACA
Source organism: Phoca vitulina (assembly GCF_004348235.1). Taxonomy (NCBI): domain Eukaryota; kingdom Metazoa; phylum Chordata; class Mammalia; order Carnivora; family Phocidae; genus Phoca; species Phoca vitulina. The sequence continues at coordinate 93,541,972 of NW_022589706.1, forward strand.
CATTCAATGCAATCCCCATCAAAATACCATCCACTTTTTTCAAAGAAATGGAACAAATAATCCTAAAATTTGTATGGAACCAGAAAAGACCCCGGATAGCCAGAGGAATGTTGAAAAAGAAAAGCAAAGCTGGTGGCATCACATTCCCAGACTTCCAGCTCTATTACAAAGCTGTCATCATCAAGACACTATGGTACTGGCACAAAAACAGACACATAGGTCAATGGAACAGAATACAGAGCCCAGAAATGGACCCTCAACCCTATAGTCAACTAATCTTTGACAAAGCAGGAAAGAATGTCCAATGGAAAAAGACAGTCTCTTCAACAAATGGTGTTGGGAAAATTGGACAGCCACATGCAGAAGAATGAAACTGGACCATTTCCTTACACCACACACAACAATAGACTCCAAATGGTTGAAAGACCTCAATGTGAGACAGGAGTCCATCAAAATCCTAAAGGAGAACACAGGCAGCAACCTCTTCGACCTCAGCCGCGGCAACTTCTTCCTAGAAACATCACCAAAGGCAAGGGAAGCAAGGGCAAAAATGAACTATTGGGACTTCGTCAAGATAAAAAGCTTTTGCACAGCAAAAGAAACAGTCAACAAAACCAAAAGACAACCGACAGAATGGGAGAAGATATTTGCAAATGACATATCAGATAAAGGGCTAGTATCCAAAATGTATAAAGAACTTCTTAAACTCAACACCCAAAGAACAAATGATCCAATCAAGAAATGGGCAGAAGACATGAATAGACATTTTTCCAAAGAAGACATCCAAATGGCCAACAGACAGATGAAAAAGTGCTCTACATCGCTCAGCATCAGGGAAATCCAAATCAAAACCTCAATGAGATATCACCTCACACCAGTCAGAATGGCTAAAATTAACAAGTCAGGAAACAACAGATGTTGGCGGGGATGCAGAGAAAGGGAAACCCTCCTACATTGTTGGTGGGAATGCAAGCTGGTGCAGCCACTCTGGAAAACAGTACGGAGGTTCCTCAAAAAAGTTTAAAATAGAACTACTGTATGACCCAGGAATTGCACTACTGGGTATTTACCCCAAAGATACAAATGTAGGGATCCAAAGGGGTACGTGCACCCCGAAGTTTATAGCAGCAATGTCCACAATAGCCAAACTGTGGAAACAGCCAAGATGTCCATCGACAGATGAATGGATAAAGAAGAAGTGGTATATATATATACAATGGAATATTATGCAGCCATCAAAAAACATGAAATCTTGCCATTTGCAACAACGTGGATGGAACTGGAGGGTATTATGCTGAGTGAAATAAGTCAATCAGAGAAAGACATATATCATATGACCTCACTGATATGAGGAATTCTTAATCTCAGGAAACAAACTGAGGGTTGCTGGAGTGGGGTGGTGGTGGGAGGGATGGGGTTGCTAGGTGATAGACCTTGGGGAAGGTATGTGTTATGGTGAGCGCTGTGAATTGTGTAAGAATGTTGAATCACAGAACTGTACCTCTGAAACAAATAATACATTATATGTTAAAAAAAAAAAAGAAGAAGAAGATAGCAGGAGGGGAAGAATGAAGGGGGGTAAATCGGAGGGGGAGACGAACGATGAGAGACGATGGACTCTGAGAAACAAACTGAGGGTTCTAGAGGGTAGGGGGTTGGGGGGATTGGTTAGCCTGGTGATGGATATTAAAGAGGGCACGTTCTGCATGGAGCACTGGATGTTATGCGCAAACAATGAATCATGGAACACTACATCAAAAACTAATGATGTAATGTATGGTGATTAACATAACATTAAAAAAAAGCTTACTATTTAAAAGAAAAAATTCAACAGCATTAATGACAATGACCTAGAAGATGGTCCATCATAAGCAAAACTTAAGTAATCAAGTTACCAAGTAAAAAAGAGACTATCCAAGCACATTTTCATACCATTAAGCTCTACTTTAGCAATTAATTAAAACACTATTTGTCATAAAAAAAAGAGGGAATCTTAAAAGCATCAAGAAAACAAAACAAACAAACAAAAGCATCAAGAAAACAAAGACACATTGCATGCAGAGAAACAAACAGATCAGTAGACTTTTTGTCAGAAGTTATGCAAATCAACGACAATAGGTTTATCTCTCTAAAATGCTGTCCAAAAAATTTTAAAATTCTATATTCAGCAAAATATCTTTCATAAATGAGGGTAAGCCCAAAGATACAAATGTAGTGATCCGAAGGGGCACATGCACCCCAATGTTTATAGCAGCAATGTCCACAATAGCCAAACTATGGAAAGAGCCTAGATGCCCATCAACAGATGAATGGCTAAGATGTGGTATATATATACAATGGAATATTATGCAGCCATCAAAAAAATGAAATCTTGCCATTTGCAATGACGTGGATGGAACTAGAGGGTATTATGCTAAGCGAAATAAGTCAATCAGAGAAAGACAAGTATCATATGATCTCACTGATATGAGGAATTTGAGAAACAAGACAGAGGATCCTAGGGGAGGGGAAGTAAAAATGAAACAAGATGAAACCAGAGAGGGAGACAAACCATAAGAGAGGAACTGAAGGTTGCTGGAGTGGAGGGGGGTGGGAGGGATGGGGTATCTGGGTGATGGACATTGGGGAGGGTAAATACTAAGGTGAGCGCTGTGAATTTTGTAAGACTGATGAATCATAGACCTGTATCTCTGAAACAAATAATACATTATATGTTAATAAAAAAATTAAAAATAAAAAAAATAAAAGTCCTTCCCCACGCTGGCTTAAAAAAAAAAAAATGAGGGTAAGGAGAAATTGAGAAGCTGATTATATTATTTATAGGGAAATTCAAGTGATCTAGAATTTGCAAGTGATTTTTTTTTTTTTTTTTACAAATAATAAAGTTGGAGAATTTACACCATTTGATTTCAAGATTATAGAGTTATAGGACCAAGGCAGTATAGGAATGGCAGAGAATAGATATACAGATAAGTGGAACAGAAATGACAATCCAGAAATAGACCAAGAATTATATAATCAATTGATTTTCAACAAAGGTGTCAAAAATTCAGTGGGGGAAAGGCTTGCCTTTTTTTTCAGTAAACTGTTCTAGAATAACTGGATATATGTACACACACAAAAATGGATCTCAGCCTTCTCATTACACCATCCACAAAAAATAATTCAAAATAACTCCTATACCTAAACATAGGAGCTAAAACTATAAATCTTTTAAAAGAAAATATAGGAGAAAATCTTTATAACCTTGAATTAGGCAAGGATTTCTTAGACAAGACATAATCATAAGCCATAAAAGAAAATTTTGTTAATTGGACTTCACCAAAACCAAAACTATTACTTGTCAAAAGACACTATTAAAAATAAAAGGCAAGCCACAGAATGGGAGAAAGTATTTGCAAAACATACATCTGAATAAAGGTGGGTCCATACACATAGCCACAAAGTATACAAAGAACTTGCATAACACAATAATAAGAAGAGCAACATTTCAATTAAGAAATGAGCAAAAGAATAAAGATTTGGGTACTTCATAAAAGAAGACACTTTGTGGCTAACAAGCTCATGGAAAAATACTCAACATCATTAATCATTAGGAAAATGCAAACTAAAATCACCACAAAATACCACCATACATCCATCAAAATGGCTTACATTGCGAAGGCTGACAATCCAATTGTGGACAAGGATGTACAGAAATGGAAAACGCTGCAACCACTTTGTGTAACAGTTTGGCAGTTTCTTAAAAAGTTAAACTATTACACTTACCATAGGATCCACTGTGTCTGAGGAAACACTAGTAATGTATAGTGGTGTTTAAAACAAACAAACAAAAACATGTCGACGTAGATTGTATGAAAATTTGGGCACAGAGAATGAAACAGGGAAATGGAAAATTCATGTTTGTGAATTAGCATAATATTATTTGAAGGAGACGGTGATAATTTAAAAATTACTGCTATAAATTAAGGACCCGAGGGAAGAGGAAAGTATCCAGAAGTCTTTCTTTTCTGGCTCCGAAAATGGTTTCGTCTCTCGGATGAGATGGCTTTTCCTAGGTTGCTGCGTCAGCCTCCTTCCTACACTGCTGGCACCGGGGCAGCAAGCCGGGCTGTGCGGGAGCTAGCATTGTCTTCCTCTCTCCCCGCCTGCTAGACTGGACGGCACGGGCTGTTTGCTGACCCCCCCCCCCCCCCTTCTCCTAGGGCAGGGCAGGGGCAGGTCTCAAGTTCTCCAGCCTCTTGCTCCTGTTCTGAAGAGAGATCCCTTTTCTCCTGGGCCCTTGTCCCTCAGTGCATGTCAGGGGTCGCAGAGAGCTGGACTGAGGTTACGAGGGGAAAGCCTGGCCGGGAGACACGCGGGTACTAAGAGAGCTCTTCCCTGCACTGCCACCCATTGCGAGAGGGGCTTGGGTTTGGAACAGCACACGCCTGGGACAGTGGCCTCCACCAAGCAAACAGATCCGTATACCTTGATGGAGGGTTCTAGTTCCTGGCAGGAAGGGGCCTTGCTCAAGCTTGCTTTCTACCACTCGCCAAAGGGGAGCGGGGTTGGTGGCTCGGCTGGATGGGGTCGAGGTCCTGGGTTCGGCTCAGCTGTGCGGAACCGGCTCTGGTCCAACAGGCCTTGACCGGATCCGACTGGCGCGGGCCCGTTCTGAGGCGCAGACTGCAGGTGTGCAAGCGGAGAGGCTCTTGGGAGCCGCCAGGGGCGGAAGGCAGGGCTGCAGGCGCCCATACGCACCAGCAGAGGAGCAAGGGCTCGGTGACTGTTTCCAGCTGGTATCAGAAATTAAGGGGTTGTGGCGAGGGAACCCTCTGATTGGGAGCCTGCTTGAAAGTACCCGGCACTGCTGCCGGCTCCTGACCCAGGCCACTGTTCTCAGTCTCCCCTTGCTGCACAACTGAGGATGGCTCCCTCCAGACACCACCTGGGCTCCTGGGCTCACACAAACCACTGTCCCTGCCACACTGACCTGCCCAATGCCTCTGGTGGCCAAGATACGTCTGGCATCCTAGCCTGGCGAGGGTGAGGGTGGAATCAGACAAGTCTTTGGAACCACACAATGAGAGGGTTTTAATAAAAATTGGTGATGGAATGTTCTGGGGAAGGTGGGTAAAGGTACAACCATGGGGATTTGTTTTTTGCAGAAGACTTTTAAAAGTTCAGGCTATAATAATGAATAAAGCATTCCTATTTAGATGGAATGAATTACCTAGCAAATCCATCACATTAAAAAAAATGTTAACGGTGTTTAGGAGAACAGGAGGGAAACCTGAATTTCTGGCAAAATACCAGTTGGTCATTATTCCTGAACTTCACAAAACAACTGTGCATTCTACTTTATCCTTTATTTCAGTGCCCTCAAATACAATCACAAGCTGTGGGCCGGGGGGGCGGGGGTTGGGGGGAGGCTGCAACTCTAGGAGTGTCCCTAATGTTCTCTCATTCTTTCATGAGTTTGGTCTTTTTCAGGATTTTCCCTTTTGTCATTTGAAGTCACTCATGAGGTGGAAATGGGTGGTGGGGTAGGTGGGAAGGTCAGACTGGTGTGGGCAAATACAAAGAAAATTCATAGAGACAGGATGATAAAACAACAACAACAACAACACAACAACCCAAGAAACAACTCAACTGGGTCCCAGAGTTTATTCAAAAGAGCAGCAGTCAGAGGTGTTTCAGGAATTGAAAGATACTTGGGTTAAGTGGAGGGCCAGTGGGTGGTTGAAGGGACAGGCTCACTCCCAGCAAGTAGGAGGGTCATAGAAGGAGCAGAAGCCATGCCTGGCAAAGTCAGTGAGAAAAAGACCTGGGTCATGAGAAGCCTACGATTTTGGTTCAGCTCTTGATTACTTACCACCATGTTGAGACAGAGAACAGAGAAGGGGAAATACCACTAAGGCAAAGAGTGAAATTTAGGAGTAATTGTAAACTAGGGGATATTTTAACAATGACTATGACTGAAATAGGGCTTATATGGAAAAACTCTTGTTTGGTCCATAAATAAACTATTTATAAATAAACTATTATTTCCTGTTTTGCATTCCATTCTTAGCTTCTAGAAATCTTTTCAACAAATAAGTAGGGCTGTGTTCTTCCTATTGCTTTAGTGATAGAAAGCTTCATGGTTGTCCTTTTCTCCCATCCACGGGGCTTAAAGTACCAGAACTGGATGGAGTGGAAATAGTTTCAGAAATAAATACAAAGTAAAAGAGTATGTCTTGATTTATGTTTCATAATGTGGATTTTTGTTATTATTATTTTTTCTATCACATATTGATATTTGGAATCATAAAAACAATACAATTTTGTGTTCTCTATTTTAGAATTCCACATGAGTGGTTTATGATGTTGGTGAAATATTCTCTACAATACCACAAAATGTCATCTTAAAACCAACTGATGTTGATCAGTGAATTTGCTTCTTCAAGGACCTCTATGGACAGAAGAGGCTGAGGCATGTGGACAAGGAGTGCTCAAGATTCTTGGGATCTGTAAGGTGCTTTGTGAACACATGAGGCTGCTCATCTGTAGCTCTAAGATGGTAGTTGACATTGGTGGTGGGAAGATTTCAACTTTTCTTCCATTTAAGAAGATTTAAATAAAGGTACGTGGAACATTGGTTAATAGTGTATACAACTAGTCTTAGAATGAGATTTTGGAAAATTCCATACCCTGCATTTTGTTTTTGAGTAAAAGTGACATAGACTAAAAGTCACATTTATCTGAAGGGTGTCTCGTTATCAAACAATTTAAATTTGCTGTGCAAGTCTTCATGGGATCCTGGATTACACAGGACTGGAAGGGCCTTTAAGAAATGAGCTAGGTATTATGCTGGGATTATACTGGAATTAAAATAAAAAGAAGTTAGCTGGGTAAGATAACGGTCTGATATTCATCGAGATCTCACTTTCTGTTCCAAAAAGCCGAAGTAGCAAAAGTAACTGAGTAAAGCACACATATGGGGGAATGCCTTAGCCCTACTTTCCCTTTGTTTTTAGAAAAACCAAAATGATCTTTTGGATTCCAAGGTCTTAACACTTGATATAAGTGAAAATATACATAAACCAACATCATATCTGTCTGCAACAGCTAAGTACTATTAAATGCATTTTAGGGAGAAAGGATAAAGATCAGAAGCTTATCTGTGTTTTTAACTGCTTTCTCAATATCTAGTCTTTCCCATGCAGGAAAATTCCAGAGCAATGTACTAAATCAAAGCAAGTAATTTGATAGCTTTTGCTAGTGGTAACTTGAAAGTTTAGAGAGTTTGACTTACGTGGTTATTGTTTGTATAAATGATGTGTTTTATGGACCATAATGATATGTGATAAAATCTCATAAACACCAATAGAAGTACTCAGATCACCTTAGATTAGATAGTGGACTTTTAATAAAACTTCCCCACATTTGCTTGTAGACTTCCTGGTTGATTTCCTAGAATCTTGGCAGCTTCTGAGCAACAGTTTTTCCAAGACTCTGAGGCAGGAGTTACATCATTTAAGAATCCAATCAGTAATTTTATCCTTATTCTGGATACGTTTCCATTATAAACAGTTTATGCAAGTACACACACACACACACACACACACACACACACACGTGCACATGCACACAAAGGTCCATACATAAAAGACACTTTCTCTCACTTTTCTGAGTATTATTGAGGAGCAGATAGTTTTCTAAAAAATTATTAAGGAAAAACTTTGGATTTAAGGGAAATAATTCATTAAATTTTCAGAACATTCTCGGGGCACCTGGGTGATTCAGTCAGTTAAGTGTCCAGCTCTTGATATCAACTCTGATCCTGATCTCGGTGTTGTGAGTTCAAGCCCCTCATTGGGCTCCACACTGGGCATGGAGCCAAATAAATAAATAAATAAATAAATAAATAAATAAATAAATAGAAATTCTCAGAATATTCTCAAGCTAGACCTTACCCTAAGGGGAAAGAATGGAGAAATTTAATACCACCAATTTTTATCTTTACTTGTTTTTTCTCTGTTCTATATAAGAAAAGCCAGTAGAATTAATGTGGTACTGGTGTTATTTTCCTATTCTAATAAGCTTACTTTAATAACATCACTTATGTTCCTCTTCTTTTATACCAAATTTCTGAGTTATTCATGTACAATGTATCTATGTTGTGATTTCTCAGTTTCTTCATGGAATGTGCTATTTTATTTCTAGATATCTCATCGTATTTAAATGCCTTCATCTCATGGGACGCCTGAGTGGCTCAGTCGGTTAAGCGTCTGCCTTTGGCTCAGGTCATGATCCCAGAGTCCTGGGATTGAGTCCCACATCGGACTCCTTGCTCAGCAAGGAGCTTGCTTCTCCCTCTGCCTGCCTCTGTCTCTCTCTCTCTGATAAATAAATAAAATCTTAAAAAAAAAAAATGCCTTCGTCTTTCCTGGTCAAATAGTAACTTTTTTTTCCTTCAATATTCTGCAGAGGAATTAAGCAGATTCTCATAGGTTGAAATGTTTAAATGTGTCTTCAGAACACTCATGGGAGAAACAGAGTAGCTCTGTCACATTATTAACAGCAAAATACTTAAAAAAAGTAGCTGTCCAATAAAACTACTTGTGAAACCCATTAGGGATAATCTCATCCTAAATTACTGGCTACTTAAGTACATTCCTATAAAAAAGAGCAAAATATAACAGGAAGGTAAGATAAATAACTGTCTCTGAAACACATTAGGTCTTGATATATGTTAACAGGTATCATTTTTTTAAAGATTTTATTTATTTATTTGGAGAGAGAGAGACAGAGGTGAGCGCATGCATGAGTGAAGAGCAGAGGCAGAAGGAGAGGGAGAAGCAGATTCCCCACCGAGCAGGGAGCCCCATGTGGGGCTTGATGTGGGGCTCGATCCCAGGACCCTGAGAACATGACCTGAGCTGAAAGGCAGTCACTTAACTGAGCCCCCCAGGCGCCCCCAGTATCAGTTTCTAACTTGCACTTTTAAATTACAAAAGAAAATTTGTCTGAGATGCTTTCTATCTCATATTTGGAAAACTTAAAATAATTTTAGAATAGGTTAGAATAGGTTTTTTTTTTTTTCCTAGTTTGAGGAAATAGTTGAAAAAAGTAAATAGTAATTGTGTACCATGGCTCCTCCTCCACCAGCTGGGTCTGAGAGACAGTGCTCTGCTCTTTCTCTTGGCTTATAGAAACCAAGTTTCTGTACTTCTGCTGCCGGGTGGACACTAAGGGCGGACAGGGAGGGACAGAAGGAACAGAATGCACAGACTTCTCTTTCAGTTTCAGTCCTCTATCTTCCATCAGCCATGAATGACCAAGCCTTGTTTCTACCCACTTGCAGCACCCTGAAATGAAGCTGTAAGAGACTGCCCCCCACCTCAGCATCACACACTGATAGCCTCTAGGTCATATTAGAGTGTTTTTGATTTTTTCATTCGACGTGTTTGTTTTTGCTTATTTTAAAGTAAACTTTGTATTCAAGCATATGTTATACTTGAGTACGGAATGATACACAAATCAGTGTACAGCTCAAGGAATTTCATAAAATGAATACCTTTGTGTAATTAGTATCCAATAACTAATTGCCAACATTAGCAAATTGGGAGATTACTACATAAACATCCAGATTCCTGATTTATTTCAGAAAATTGGAAAATCTCACCATATTGAGCCCACATTGCCACTAGCATCAGTTAGCTAAACTGAGAAGCAGCTGATCCTTTAAGTGGAACATATGCTCTCACTTTATTCAGTCCCTACCACTCCCTGTTACCCACTTGTGAAGGCAAGTGTTGGTTGCTATTGCCAAGTACAAATAGTGAAAATTAGCATGACTGAAGAGTTGTGTTCGAAGCCCAACAAAACAACAAAAATATGAGAGGAATACAGATGTCAATGGAATATTCTTGAAGTGACAAGCATTTTGATTGAGCTGAACAAAACAGTATCTAAAAAGAATGCAGATTCTAATTGGTCAGCAATTATATTAATTGGAACTGATCGTATCATGGGGAAAGTTGGCTGGGGCCTGAGCGGCAGTTACAAATTACAACTGCTTGAGTCATTTGATGGACATTGGTTTACAGAAAGGTGTTAGGGCTAGGTTTTGCTAAATTCTTTTTTTTTTTTTTTTTTTAAGATTTTATTTATTTATTTGACACAGAGAGAGAGAGAGAGCACAAGTAGGCAGAGCGGCAGGCAGAGGGAGAGGGAGAAGCAGGCTCCCCGCTGAGCACGGAGCCTGATGCGGGGCTTGATCCCAGGACCCTGGGATCATGACCTGAGCCGAAGGCAGATGCTTAACTGACTGAGCCACCCAGGCGCCCAGGTTTTGCCAGATTCTATAGCTATTCTCAGATTATGGTACGTGCCTTTGAGTCTGTAATTACATTTAGGCTGCTTCTGATCTATATTACTCCAGTACTCAGGTTGTTATAGTCGCAGTCAGAATCTCCCAATTGCTATCTATTTCCTGCAAATTAATTGGCTGTCTTCAATGGCTGATGAGCAGGATACCTCTTATTGGTTGTATTATTATTATTTGACTACTCAGTAATAGGTCCTGCACTCCTCTCCATTTTTCTCCTTTCTAATGCTGATTTTTGTTCAGGTAATTTAATCTTTTTCACATGGCCATATGCTTTCCTAATCCAATTATGGTAATCTTTTTTTTAAAAAAATTATTTAAATTCTAGTTAACATACAGTGCAATATTGGTTTCAGGAGTAGAATTTAGTGATTCATCACTTACATACAACATCCAGTGCTCATCACAAGTGCCTTCCTTAATACCCATCACCCATCTAGCCCATCCTCCATCCACCTCCCTCCATCAACTCGCAGTTTATTCTCTATTGTTAAAATTCTCTTATGGTTTGTTACCCTCTCTCTCTCTGTCTCTCTCTTTTTTTTTTTTTTCTTTTTTTCCCCTTTCCTATACATTCATCTGTTTTGTTTCTTAAATTCCACATATGAGTGAAATCATATGGTATTTGTCTTTCTCTGACTGACTTACTTTGCTTAGCATAATATACTCTAGCTCCATCCACGTTGTTGCAAATGGCAAGATTTCATTCTCAGTAATGTTCCATTGTATATAAAAGAATGTGTATTCTGCTGCTTTAGGATGAAATGTTCTGAATATACCTGTTAAGTCCATCCGGTCCAATGTGTCCTTCAAAGCCATGGTTTGCTTGTTGATTTTCTGCTTAGACGATCTGTCTATTGCTGTAAGTGGGGTTTTAGAGTTGCCTACTATTATTGTATTATTATCAATGAGTTTCTTTATGTTTGTTAATAATTGACTTCTATATTTTGGTGCTCCCAAGTTGGAGGCATAAATATTTTACAATTGTTAGATCTTCTTGATGGATAGACCCCTTAATTATGGTATAATGCCCTTTTTCATCTCTTGTTATAGTCTTTATTTTAAAATCTAGGTTGTCTGATATAAGTATGGCTACTCTGGCTTTCTTTTGATGCCCATTGTCATGATAGATGGTTCTCCATCCCCTCACTTTCCATCTGCAGGTGTGTTTAGGTCTAAAATGAGTCTCTTGTAGGCAGCATATAGATGGATCTTGTTTTTTTATGTATTCTGATACCCTATGTCTTTTGATTGGAGCATTTAGTCCATTTACATTTAGAGTGATTATTGAAAGATATGAATTTTGTGCCATTATGTTACCTGTAAATATTCTCTGTTTCTTTTAGTCTTCATTGCTTTTGGTCTTTTTTTCCCCATTCAAAGAGTCCCCTTAATATTTCTTGCAGGGCTGGTTTAGTGGTCACAAACTCCTTTAGTTTTTGTTTGTCTGGGAAACTCTTTACCTCTCCTTCTATTCTGAATGACAGCCTTGCTGGATAAAGTATCCTTGGCTGCATTTTTTCCCATTCAGCACAATCACAGTAATCTCATTTTCCTTGGTTGTTCATATTTTAGTAATAGGTATGATGCATTTCTGGTCAATGAGCTATGAAGTGGAATCTTCTGGGGGCTTAGGGAAAAACTTTGTCACAATTAAAAAGAAACACAAAAAGACAGTATTTTGTTTTTACTGGATATTACCTTGTCCAGTTACGATATGAGGTAGTTGACCTAAGGAGAAGCCTACATCCTAATGCATTATAGAGAAATGGAAAGATCCTTGATGATGTTGTTGAAGCATTGAATTAAGCAACCCTGAAGCTGCCCTGAAGCTGCCTCACTGCAGAATTTCTCATATGAAATGATAAATTTCATAAAAGTACAGCTAGTTAGGTCAGGATTTTCTGTTTCTTGTAGCTGAAATTTTCCTAATTAATACACTAGGAGAAATACTTCATTAGTTAATGATTTACAATTAAAGGATTTATCAGATTATGTAGAAAGGTTTTTATCTCAGCCTGTCCCACAAAATAAATTATCTTAGAAAGGAGAGGGAAAATTGGATGATGGTAGAAAGATAAAACAGAGTCAGTAAGGTTAAACGACAACAAAAAAGATGTGGCAGTAGCCTAGACCAGGAGTCAGAATCTATTCTAACACATTCTTTCAGATTAAAAATGTAAAATATATATATGCTGTCAATGTGTATGTATATATAAACGTTTCCTTTGCGATTGTTTGGGTAGTTCATATAGTTTGTGCTTCTGATGAATCTTGAGTACTTTCATGTTTCTTAAATTGCTAAACCTAAATTATTAATGTTGTGTTTACTCAACAAAGTCCTCTTATCTGCCCATATATTGAGCTTAGCTGCAATAAACTTTGAACATAAATCAAAGGTTTCTATGAACTAAGCTTCTTTTATGAAACTGATTTGTTTATCATCTCAGTATAAGCAGGAACAAAGAAAACTGGCTTAAATAAAAGGCAGGTGGGAATCCCCTCCTCTAGCCATCTCTTTCCCACAGCAGCATGGCCCAGGGCCCTGAGGCTGGGGCAAAGCTCTTTTTCCCAGAGGGGGAGCCCTCTGTGGCTATTCCTTCTCAGTTGCTTATGACCCACTAGCCTCTGTAAGAAGGAAGGGCAAGAAGTGGGGACTTCTATGTTACTTTCCAAGGGCTTCAGCCCCCTTGAAGGGCCAAGAAGGAGGATACTGTGTATCAAATAGACAGGAATCCAGACTATATATTTAGAAATGCTCGGTATGGTTGGCTTGAATTTAGGGGCAAAGAGTTTTTCATAGTGATCAGTTTCCCATTCCTTTGGAGGCAGGTATCTTAGCTGTCTACCTGTCTGTCTACATACCTATAGCTTCCTAGCTCAGCCTCTCTGTGCTATGCTCTATTCTGCAATGAAAAGGATATAGTACGCCATCACATAATTTGACAGGAACTTTACAAGTTAGAATTATATAGGAGGAACAGAAATGTTTTCTAGGATAAGATAGATAAGTAACAGATTACTTCTCTCAAGTCACATATGCTAGAAAATATAACTAGGTGTTCAGAGTCTTGGGGGGAGTGGGGGGGGTGCAAAGTGTTGGCTGAGCAGTGATATGGCATTAGCCTAGACCAAGACTGCTGACTCGGATCTGCAGGCCAAATCCCACCTGTTACCTGTTTTTGTATGGTCCACAAGCTAAGGGAAGGTTTCAACATTTTTAAATGGTTGAAAAAAATTAAAAGAATATTTTGTGATACATGAAAATGCTATGAAATTGAAATTTCAGGTTTTATTGACATAGAACCATACCCATTTATTTACATATTTTCTGTGGCTCCTTTTGAGTTAGGAAGGCAGAGTTGAACAGGTAAAACAGTCTTGCAACAAATGTTTAAGTATTTACTGTCTGACGCTTTACAGAAAGTTTGCTAACCCCTGGCCTAGACCACTGCTTCTCAACCCTTACTATGCATGTGAATCATTTGGAGATTTTGTGAAAATGTGTAGTTTCTGATTCAGTAGGTCAAGGGAGCCTAAGTGTCTGCATTTCTAATGAGCTGAGGACCACACTGTAAGTGGCAAGGCTCTAGTGTCGGCTTAACAGACTTATTTTTTAAAGAGCCAAATAACAAATAGTTCAGAATCTGCAGCCTATCCAGTCTTTTTTACAACTATGTACATCTTCTGGGTAAAGCAGACATAGGCAACGTATAAAAGAACAGGAGCGGCTGTGTTCCAATAACCATTTATTTGCAGAAGCAGGCATTGGGCTGGATTTGGCACACAGATTTACTCTACTATTCACTGGCCTCAGGTGTTAGTGTTGGGCATCCGTTAAGTAATAGGCACAGTCCTACTCTCAACTTGCTTACTAGTTCCATAACACATTCCAGTAATAATGATGATAAAGATAGCAAGTACCTTTTCTTAAAACATATAATGTATTATTTGTTTCAGAGGTACAGGTCTGTGATTCATCAGTCTTACACAATTCACAGTGCTCACCATAGCACATACCCGCCCCAATGTCTATCACCCAGCCACCCCATCCCTCCCACCCCCCACCACTCCAGCAACCCTCAGTTTGTTTCCTGAGATTACGAGTCCCTTATGGTTTATCTCCCTCTCTGGTTTCATCTTGTTTCATTTTTTCCTCCCTTCCTCTATGATCCTCTGTCTTGTTTCTCAAATTCCTCATATCAGTGAGATCATAGGATACTTGTCTTTCTCTGATTAGCAATTACCTTTTATTGGGTAATTATCATATGCCAGGCTCTATGTGAAGCACTATGAGCCTTCTCTTGTTTAATTATCATAACAAACCCTAGGAAGCAGATACCACCATTATCCTTGCTTACAAATGAAAATACTGAGCTTCAGAGAAACAGAACTTACCCAAAGCTGCCAACAGCAAATCAGTGGTGCGCCTAGGATAAGACATAACTGGTGATTATTGAATGACTGTTGGATTATTAGATGACTGGATTCAGTGTTTACACTCATAGGAGTTCCACAGGCTGGAGAACCAGACTGTGGCTTACCGGCTTCCTTCGTTGTGAGGCCTATGCTCGAAGACCTGAATGTAAAAGATGAGACATCTGTTTAGAGGCAACATTAAATGGAGGTGTCAGAAACTGGATGTTTGACTCAGAGAGGGCAGAGCTTTTTTTTTTCATGGTAGACTTAGCACTTTCACTGCATGTTCTTGAAGTTAAGGCTCAGAGATCTCAGAAAGCCCATTTTTCATAGTCTTGGATTTTCTGTGCTCCAAAAATGAAATTGCTTTACTTTATAATAACATGTTATTTTAGGCACCAAATAGTATGGCATTCTGCCTTCCTTCTATACTTTGGAATTTTCAATTATACAATAAATGTCCCTTCTAACCACAGTAACTGAAATTACATTTCTCTTTACAAATTCTTCTAGATTTTTTCCCCTTCTTTCTTAGTTACAGTTACTAAAGTAGAGAGTAAACCTTGATTCTGGCCTAGAATATAAGATTACTTTTATCTGTCTTTACACTGTTATTTCCACGTGAATGAATGTTTCTAGGTAAGATGCTTATCAGCATAACTACATTATAATAAATTAATAGATCACTAAGACCAAACATGTTGTAAATAAAAATGCTTTGGAAAAAAATTTTCTAGAGTCTCAGACACAGTAGCCTTAGATTATAGATATCATATAGAGATGAATAATTGTGTCATTTTTTTATGAATCATCTGTTGAAAAACTTATACATTGCTTTGATGAATAATAATAGTTTCCATTTTATGAACAGTCACTGCAGGTACAGGGCAAGGAGGAATATGGCAATGTTTTCTAAGTCTTCAGAATCAATCATCTTAAATTTTTAGATGGGGAAGGAAGTAATATGACACTCAATTATGAAATTGCATACTAGATTCTTAAAGCCAGACTTAGGATCTTCTAATATAGCCATCTATATATACTCTTATTTTTCTAGGTAAGTCCAAATTGATTAAGTGAAATCCTTAAAGTCATTTGCTTCTTCAACACAAATATATTAATTTTTTTCCCCTGAATCTGGGAATATGTGTTGCTTTCCTAGGGCTGTTATAACAAAGTGCCACAAACTGGTGCCTTAAAACAACAGAAATTTATTATCTCACAGTTCTGGAGGCTAGAAGTCTGAACTCAATGTATTGGCAGGGTCACACTCCTTCTGAAGGCTCTGGGAAAGAATCCTTTGCCTCTTCATAGGTTCTGATGAAGGCCAGCAATTCTTTGTACTCCTTGGCTTGTAGATGTATCACTCCAATCTCTGCCTCTAGCTTCATATGGTGTTTTCTCTGTGACTCTGTGTCTTCACATTGCTGTCTTCTTATAAGGACATTGTTCATATTGGATTAAGGCTCCACTCTACTGCAGTTTGATCTTGTCTTAACTAGTGATATCTGCAACAACTCTATTTTTAAATAAGGTCACATTTTGAGGCACTGGGTATTAGGACTTTACTATACCTTTCTTGGGAGGGCACAGTTCACCCATAACAGAATACAGGGATGCAAAGATATTATTGTTTTCCATACAGCTCTTATAGTATAGGGAGAAGGCTTACATGTAGATTTATGAAGACGCAGGTTGTAATACTGTAATATTCACAAAATGCTGTAAATGTACTGCAGTGGGGAAAGCTACCTTTTTTCCCAAGTAAAATGGTAAAGGAAGGCTTTCAAAGGCAGTTGCCATTTGAACTAGGCTTTGAGGGACAAATAGGAGTTCATTGAGAAAAGGATGCCGGGTGGGAGGAACACATCAGCCAGAGAACTTTGGGGAAAGGCATGGATGTAAGAATGAATTAAGTGTTTCTTTGCTGTGATTATTGCTAGCTGCTTTTTATTGAGTATTAGTATGTGTCATTTAACATTAACAACAACCTTTTGATCCCCATTCTGCAGATGGGAAAACTGAAATTTGAAAAAAATTAAGTACTTTGTTTCCAGCTAACACATCTTGCAGGTAGTACTATTGGGATTAGAACCCAGACAGTCTGATTACATAGTCTGTATTTTAGCCATTGTGATAAAAATTACAATTTAGGGTATTTGGGAGTGCATATGTATAGTTAGACATAAGGCTGAAGAGATAGGTTAGAGACAAATTATGAAGGAATGGGTTTATCAGTTGATTTGCTTAACAGAAAATTGGTTGACTTATTAGAGTTTGAACTTTAAGGACTATAGATAATTGAACAATTTCCAAAGCTTTAAGGACAGGTGTCAAATGGCCACGTTCCTGTGGGGTAGACGGTAGATTGGAGGCCCAGAGGCTAGAGAGGAGGCTACTCTCATGGGCCACGTTAGAAATAATGAAGGTTGGAACTAAGCAGAGACAATGGGGTGGGAGGGGCGATAGAATCAGAGATACTTGTGAGTCAGGGTCAGTCAGGTATTGAACCTAAGTTGGATGGCCACCTTTGACTCAAGTGCTGAAAGTAGAGCTGTCTCAATTCAAGTGGCTAAAGCAATAATTTCAATCCATAACCCTAACCTTAGTAAGAGTCTAGTAAGTATGTGCCAATGTGATGGTTATATTAATACACATATAAATGATTAGATTATAGAAGATACAAAAATATCTTTAAAATTCCAAAGACTGAGTTAACGTATTTTAAAACAAACTACATAAAAGTGGCAGAAAATATTTTGCCATGTGCTCTGATGCAATCTCATCTATTTGTATTAAGTTGTAACTCCTTTGGGTTAATCCAAGTGTTATTGGAAGTATAGCTACACTTCTATAGCTTGGCTTATTCAACTAAAGCCTGGTTATTGTAAAGAAAATCTATTCTTTCTTAAAAATAGCTTAATTGATTACTAGGTTAATGTGACAACATTTAGCATGAATTTGAAAGCAAGGCATTATTCAAGGATCCCAGGTTGTCTTTGTGGGGGACAGAGGGAACCAAGACTGTGTCTCCTTGTGACTTATGGCCCTTATATGAAAAGCTGTCCAAACAGTCATGAATATCCAGTAGGGTATTTTTTTTTTTTTTCAAAGATTTTATTTATTTATTTGACAGAAAGAGAGAGCGAGAGAGGGAACACAAGCAGGGGGAGTGGGAGAGGGAGAAGCAGGCCTCCCGTGGAACGGGGAGCCCAATGTGGGACTCGATCCCAGGACCCTGGGATCATGACCTGAGCCGAAGGCAGATGCTTAACGACTGAGCCACCCAGGCGCCCTATCCAGTAGGGTATTAATGGGATTTCCTAAAAAGATATCAATTTCTAGAGGAAAGTTTATTAAAACAAGCTGCATTTCTCTTAAGTGAATTTTCTTTTATTTTGAGGAATTATTTTATGCAGGTATCTGGTGCCACCACAGACCGTGCATTGTAATTTGCTTATCTTTAGTGACTTTTGGCTTGTTTGTGTGTACTTGGCAGCTTTCCCCAGACGCTGGCCAGGGCCTTATGATACAACTGCCATGAGTCAGGCAAAAGCAAATATAAACAATGTGAATCTTTTTCCACTTTTGGCCTGTAAGTTAAAGTATAATATCATAAATTTGGGGAAAATTAAACATAAGCTGACACATCCATATACATGCTGTATCTCACTGAATGAAAATCTAGTAAGAAATGAAAAGAATGCTAAAAATTCTTTTTTAAAAAAAATTCTTTTGAATTGATTGTATCTTGCACAGTGAGAGCTGATGTGACCTGAAAATGGCATACATTCTCTCCTGAGTGTTTTTGCAGGCATCTGAGCACATAAAAAAATAAACCCTAAATTGTGTGGAATAGTTATGTCTTCTTGTGATTGATTTTCAACTTGATATTTTGCATCCTTGCTAGATTAAAAAAATTTCTTGGAATGTTAATTTAGAATGTTGAGCACTAAATTAGAATTCAGTGTTGTAAGACTTGAAACACACATGGCAATTAAGGGGTTTAAAATTCTTGTACTTCATCACTTATGAGAGACCATCCTTTTATAAATTAGATTGTTTTGTAAAATGGCAGCCCAAAGGATCGGGAGATGAAGAAGGAAAATAGAAAAACAGGAAGAATTATCCTTCTTTGTTCTGTTCAAAGGCACATCCAAGAAGGAATATTAAGTATAAATAGTGAGGCAAAATGCTGACATTGCAAACTTACTAGCATTGACTAAGCAGCACAAACACGTTAATATTGTGATTTTCAGATTACTGATAAAATATGTAATCCAACAGGAGGAGAAAAACCCACAACTTTATTCTCAGTATCCAAACTGTTGTGGCCAACATGAAGAAAGGCTGTGCGTCATATAATATTCTGCTGGACTTACCATAGGTTGGGTCTGTGGGGATACCTAGGACTAGTGTGCCAGCATCTGAATATAAGACCAACTGTGAAAGGCTTTTCCTTTGCTTAAAACTCCTGGAACTTAACAGGGAACCAACCTGGAATCAGATGGCTATGTGGGATCTGCGATGCCTTTTTCATAGTGAAGAATCCAAACACATCCAGAGAATGATCATATAGATACGCAGTTCATATAGAAATATAGCCCACCCAGAATTTCCTATCAGTTTAAAAACGGGTCTGTAGATAAGAGGGATAGACCTAGAGCCAGAGCTGGAGTGCTTTCCAAGACCACCAGTTCTCAGATCCCTGGGAAGGGACAGAAAGGGCTGGTTCGGTTCGGCCCACTCAGAGATTCACTTGATTAGGATTCAGTCTGGACTGGACCACCTTGTACTCGGACACTCTGAAGCTCTAGTGTTATAATGCGTATAATCCATGGCCTCAAATTACTCAGAGGCGATGGCAGATGGTCAGGGAACCCTTGCATTTCTGTCCCTCCTGGTCACCTGCTGTTCACTGAAGGGAGAATTTAGCAGAGAATGAGCAGGTACCTGACATTTGCCCAATGCCCTCACGGACGATAAAAAGTGGTGGACACAGCCAGATCTCACACCAACCATCTCATATCCTAACCTGATGGATTCTTAAATGATTACACATTGATCAAGTTCACGAATATCATTGGTACATGGAAAGCAACAATGTTTCTGGTTTCTGGTACATTCTAAGAAAAAGCAGTTTGTCATTTAACTTTCCAGAGTTAAAGTCCAATGAAGTAGGATTTTAATAAAGAAAATTAATAGTGTTATAATGTCTACATTATACAATTTTACAAAGATACTTGACTTATTTAAAAATAATTTAGAGAAAAATTGTGGTGATGATGTGAATCAGAGAAGAGGTGACAGTCCACTGATCGGAAGGGCTTGCCCTGCGTGACCTAGAAGACTCGGCTCTTAGGTGTTATGTGGAGTGAAGATAAAGTGCTCTGGAGGGCTCGAGTCTGAATCTGCTGCCATTAATTTGGTAGTGAGCTTAGAATATTTGTTTAAAGCAGGTATTTAAAATGAGACGTTAGAACTGCTGCTTAAAGTTTCTGAAAAACCATGGAAGGAGACAATTTAATGAACAGAATAAATAGCGGGGATTTGGAATGATCCTTTTGAATCTGTAACAAGTGGCAGAGAAAAAGGAATTACCAATTTTCCAGCTGTTCGGAATGAAACAGCACTTTCTGGGATTCACATTTCATATCAGAGTTGTTTAACCAGCAAAATGCTGAGGTGATTAAATATGAAACCGTGAAGCTAAAGCTCGAGAAAACTGTTTGGTTAGAAATGTTTCTGGAATGAGCCCTCGGCTTTAGTAGTTATTTCTGTTCAGTTGGTCAGTGATGAAATGTGCTATAATCAGCCTGCTAAATTATCCACAGAGGAAGGTTTACTTTGGTGGTTTGAAGGTATCTTCTTTCAGAATTGTGATGTGGTAGCACATCCCTAAACAACTCACTTCCTGAGGGATACTAAGCAAGAGCCAAACCCAGGAAAAAAGAAAAGTTTAGGATCTCTCCCCTTACTGTGAACCCTTTCCATGTTTGAACACAGATGACTCTCTCACTTAACAATCTGGCTTAAACTGAACACTGCCACAAAGGCACTAAATATTTATTAAGCAGAGACCCAGGGCCCATTTTTCACCAGGAAAATAAGAGCTGTCTTTACCAGCATTGTGCTTTGTCCAGATGTGAAACTGAAGCCGCAGTGAATGAAACAACCTTAATTTTCCTATGAAAATTCAGTTGGAGAAAATTTTAATAGGTTGATGTGCAAAGAGCATTTTTTTTTAAAGATTTTTTATTTATTTATTTGACAGAGAGAGAGAGAGAGAGACAGCATGAGAGGGAACACAAGCAGGGGGAGTGTGAGAGGGAGAAGCAGACTCCCCGTGGAGCAGGGAGCCCGATGCTGGGCTCGATCCCAGAATCCTGGGATCATGACCTGAGCGGAAGGCAGACGCTTAACAACTGAGCCACCCAGGCGCCCCTACAAATAGTATTAATATGTTTTGGTTGCCTATTGGGAACTCTCAAGAGTGCAAGTCTAAATTACTAAAGCATGGTGTCTCTTTAGGGCTGGGTCTGGTCCTTCCTCTACGCTGGAAGTCCTCCTTGGCCACCACCATCACCAAATAATGTTGGCCTGGGAAGCTTCTCCTCCTTGGGAATTTTTATATTTTACATTTGCGTTTACTCTGATTTCTGTTGATTTGACCACTGTCTTCTGACTTTTTTGGGTCTTACTTCAACAGAGTAATGTCCAATGACTAATTATGTAAATATATATATTTTTCATATATAAAGTTACTTGTAAGATAAATGTATTCTTAGGATGCCAAATTGCTGTATCAGTAGAGCTAAATCTTCAGAACAGGTGGGACAGCAGGAAGAGACTGGAGTGAATGGAGAAATTCACTAACTTACGGTGTCTGAGTAAAATGAGCATATATCTTTGAAGGACATCATTTCCAACTTTAAAATAAAAACGGATTAAGCATAATCTAATGTGATTCAGTTGGCCCATATTCTTTAAATTTAGTAGTAGTACCAATTCCTGAAATTTTGAAGTTATTGATCGAAAAAAAATGTTTTAGAAGGCTTTTTGGTCAAAGTTGTATTATGTAATAGGTTTTATTTTCCTTGACATTTTATGAAAAAGTCAGGAATAGCTCTGACCGGTGGTGTACTAACTGGTACATGTTTATTACCCAGCTCTGGAGATGGGGTTATGGAAGTTCTGATTCATAGCATTTGACAATTAACGTGGTGTGAATACTCCTCCATGGCCAGTTTCAAACTACCCCTGGGATGTCAGTTGGCTTGAAAACCTCCTGAAAGTTTAATAATGAGCTCTTACAACACAGAATGAGTCAGCTCCAGCCAAGACTGAATTGGTACAAGCCATAAAATGATCTTCAGAACTTGAGAGTTTTTCAGATCAGTTATCTAACATGGACATGGAACCTCAAATACTCTGTCTTATGATCCTCCAAGTACCTGTAGAAAAAGGGAAAACGTAATAGGGAGAAGAATGGGAAAATTCTACTATATTTGCTATAGTTAGACTCTTAACACCAAATATATTGAAAAAGTATATTAAATGGAGTGAATAGTTCCTTAAGACTTTGAGATAATAAATGTGCCTCAAAAATAAAGATTTTAGTATTACTTATAGCATGTTGTTGGAAGTATAATATCAATAAATGGACATGAATAGATGATTTACTGTCAATCACTGAACCTTTTCCTTGCATTACTTTTTAATTTATATTCTTTCATTGTGTCTTCTTTGGTATCCTTTTTCCCTCAAATTAGTTTCTGTGCAACAGGGCCAATTTATTTCACCAAAATCAATATCATTATGAAAGTTCTTTGTCAGCTAGACTGTTTACAATATATAACTAAAACGATTTTTTTTTTCTCCTTCACACCACTCTTTAAATGAAAAGAATATTAGACAGATTTTGCTAATCCTGTGCCAGAGTTTGGGGAATTTTTTGAAAAATAACCTCTGAATAATCCTACCCTACCTGGAAACATTAATAATTTAGGGAAAAGAGACTTAGTTGTCTAATCTGCCAGAATTAAACATTACAAGAAAAAGCTTCTTAACTTTATTCATGGCTTTCAGGAGCTCAGGCCTGGGACTCAGAAGGTCCATGTTAACTAAATCCGTTGCTGCTTGAGATTTTTGTTTCTTTAATTGGCAGCTGATAAGCAGTGCTTTCACAATAAATGTATTCTAACATGGTCCTTGGGTGTGATCTTTCCTTTTTAGGTATAGCCAAGAAATAGATTTACCAAAGAACATAATCAAATAATCTTTACTGAGTGTTCTTTTTTTTTTTTTTTTTAAGGGCTTATATTTTTTAACTTGCCTAGTCCTCTCTCATCTATTCTTTTTTGCTCAAATACAGAAGAGGCATAATGGTGATGCTCTAGAACAATGAAGAGGAAAGGTGGTTCTAAAAAGAATGATTGGATCAGAGAAAACTTAGAAAATGACACTTCTCTTTCCTGGGCTTTAAGAGGTACTCAGACAGGTAAAGCAAGTGGAGTGCATTGATTCTTTAAAATTTATTTTGTAAAGCACTGGGGCCTCTCCCTTCCCCAAGGACTTAAGGCTGCAGAAGGGCTGCCTTTAAACACACGGTGACTGATAATTTTTCTTTCCACCTCCAAGGAAAAGATTAATCAATGTTCTTCCTAATCCTTCTGCATTGGCGGTTTATCAGTTGGAAACATTGATAGATGAATAGGTGTTAAAATAGCACATTTGTTTAAAAAGAAAAACAAACAGATACACATCTTACAGAGGTCACCAGTCACACAATGTACGTTTTGGAAATTTCCGTTCACTTAGGTTTTTGTTTCTATGTATATTGAGGTTAAACTCTGACTCTTTAGGGAGCTGTTTTTCAAATTACCCTATTAAACAAAATAAAGCACCTCCCTATCTGTAGCTACTTTGGTGAAAAAAGAAGAAAAACAAAGCTTTTGCCTCTTGGTGGATGTTAGAAGGAGAACATGATGTACCTCCAACATAAATTTGTTAAAAAGAAGAAGGTAGGGTAAACTGGTACACTAGATTAGTGAGTACTCCTCCTACCCTGAAACCTTTAAACCTATATTTTCTCCTGGATACAAACTTCCTGAGGACTTTCTTGTCTTTGAACAAGTGTCAAGTGTTAAATCAGCTTATCTTTTTTCCTTGAATTGAGTATCATGGGTACTTAAAACTATAATCGCTCTACAATCTGAACCCTTCCCACCAAAACAGACAGTAAACAAACAAACAAACTACCCATCCAGGGAGATTACTAATCTGGTGGGTGACAGGGTGATTATGTATGTGATTTTGTTCCCTTTAATTTTCTTCCCAGATTTCCTTCTGTCGCATCCCTCTTTATTCTGTAAAGCCTTTTGAATTTCTGCTTCTCTCTGGAGTATCATCAATTAGTGAAATATTATGTCAGTCGGTAACAGTTGGGTCCTTTCTCCTCATATTTGCATAATGCAACAGGATTCCTAAAGATGGAAAGACTTCCATCCTCCTCCCTTTAAGGTATATAATATCAAAACTACTTGTGTCTTCCTCTTCCCAACCCCTTGCTCACCATGAACCAGAGGAAAAATGTAAAAAGGACACTCATTTCTAGGAAACTGTTAGTTCCTGATCTAAGCCTTTGCAGACTTCAGAAGAGAAAAACAATACTATAATTGGGAATAGTCTGTTAAGGAATCTTTGTTTTCCAGGCTTACAATAATGGAGATGAAATAAGAGGGAACAAAGGTCATTCTAAGAATGGTAGGATCATATAGCGGACAGAAAAAAAGAAAGGCAAATAAATAGTTGTCTTTGTTCTCCTCTGGATTTGCTTAAATGTTTTACAGCTCTGCACCTAGACTCATCTCTGTTGCCATCAGGGCTATACAATTACTTTAGATTCTCCTGATCCCAAATCTCTAGGCAGATTAATAGTTAAACTCTATCAAAAAACCACAGAAAGTAACATACAAAATCAAACCAAACCCAAATTACCCAAACAGAAAACTATTTAATCAAGTGAAATTTTCTCGATTTCTGCTCTTCTGAGTAACTATGTCATTACTTAAACAGCATGCTCCTTTGCATCATTAGTGTATGTTTGATTGCATCTCTTCGTCGACCTTAATCTTCAAATATAGTGTTTCCTTTAATTTAAAAGGGTTTCAATATTCCCATCCCCTTATTTTCTAACAGACTTGCTGCTGGGAGAGATTAACTGTTTCCCTAGAAACACTCAAAACATCAATTTCCCTGGAGCAATATCTCACTAATCTCAGCACTCAAATCACAATGTTTAGTTAGAGCTTGTTCAGTGAGTACTTGAAGGTTGATTAAATGACTGTTAAACTTCCCAGAGCAACAAAAGTAAAAGCTTCAAAGCAGCAGATCACCCATGTTGGAAGGAAACTCCTTCCATTCAGAGATCAGTTTTGTCAAGACCACCTAGAAGACAGACAACTGCCATTTACTAATGGTAACTGCAGAACTGTATTTATAGTAATCCCACGCTTAACATGGAGATAGCCTATATAAAATTTCCTAATATTTCCTAACTGTGGCATTTGGTCAAAGCATAGATAAGGATCCACGTGTATACACATGTGTGTGTGTCTGCGCGTGCTCTTTGTGTAGAATATGTCTTTTATTTGCTTACCCTCTCACATGTTGAGGTACCTTCCTTCTGTTCTCCTGGGAGAGGTTTGGCAATTTAGTTTAATTATCTTGAGGAATGCAGAGAGGACAGATTTGAGGATTTGAGACATATTTCAAGGGTTTGATTTCATCGGGAGGACTGGAATAAGAATGGGTGTTTGTAATATAGTTTGACTCAGAGATTAGATCATCTTCTGACAGAAAGAAAGTATGATAAGAAAGATACAGTTTCAAAATATGCCTACAAATTAACACATCTGCTCATAATAGTTCCCAGGAGAGAGAAGACCAAATCAAAAATAAAACAAGAGAAGTAACACTGTCAATAACAGCAACAGAAAACATGAACTTGATTCGTAAACCAGGAATCAGTCAGAGATTTTGCAGGATGCCAGTAACATTCACGTGCGTCGCCAAGGGAAATGCCGTTTCATCAGTTTTGAAATGACTTTCCACCAAACCATTGACAAGTGCTTCCAATCCTGGCTTCCAGTCTAGCTTAGTGGAACATACTCCTCATCTGGGAAGGTTGGAGGGACTGTGTATGACGTTGCTGTTAGTATTCCCATTTCAGATGTGACACTGAGTGATAAAGGGTTAGTCTGTTTCTCTGGGTTTACACAGCTCTCTGAAGCAAGAATATCCAGATGAATTTTAGAAGTACAATTATATTGAAGCCTATTTTAAAATTTGTATAATACTTTGAAATAGAAGTTCATTGGAAATTTGAGCTGTTATGAATGAAAATCTAACTTGAATGTCTGAAAATAATTCATAAGGAGGCTTTGCTTTCTATAATTCAGGTTTCCATGTAAAATACATTTTATTTATAACATGCTGTGCCTTATTTTTTCACATGGCTGCTAGCCATGCACCTTTGGAAATAGTTATGATTTTAAAAATGATAATCCTGAAAGATCTATTTCTATGCCTAGGAAAATATTTGAACACACTTACTGTGTCATTTAATTTTGTATTGACTCCAGTTGCTAATTGCAGTCTATTTTCCTCCAGCCAGTGGCCATCGAGATGCTTTCAAAGGTGATCACCCACTTTAAAAATAAAAGACACCAAAAATAAACAAAGACACTAAGTCATTTAGTCCACTGAATATTAAAGCTAGAGGGAGCATGTGGGGTCCTGCAGTTGGGGCTCCTCTTCCTCTCTTTTTTTAAAGATAAGGATGCTAAGCATAGTGAGATGGTGCAGCTTGCCAAGGCCACACAGCTAGTTAAGGAGGAGCCAACATTGGAGCCCACATCTCTTGGCTTGCAGCTGAGGCCTTCCCCACTGTATTTCAAGGAGACCATATTTAGGAAAGATTAAAATGTTGAAATTTTCTCTCCACATCTGTATTTTTCAGTAAATCAGCCTCGGACATGAATTATACTCACCATTTCCAGTGTTTATCTGAAAAGGCCTGGAGCTCTGAACATTTTGAGGTTTGCCTTTCATTAGCTACATTGAAAATAATGAAAGAGCCAGTTCGACCTCCTGTCCTGAATGTATTGCTCCTCTCTGGTGTATTTGGTTTACAGCTGCTTTGAGCCTCTATCCTCTTTACCTTATTGCAAAGTTATTGGGATTTTGGGAATCAACTGAGATATTTCATAGTTCACAACAATGTTATTTAATGTTCGCCATTAAAAATCACAAAGATAAAGATACTCATTTATAGTCTGTCTTCCCTCTGGTTATTATAAATTATTTAAATAATATTAAGATAGTGTTTCAAAGGAACATTTCAATTTTCAACATATGTGACATTTATCATCTTAATGCTTAGAAAGGAATGCTTGACTCAAGAGGAATTTTGCTTTTTCAACAAGTAAGAAGTGCATTATCTTAAGTATTTGTATCTGCTTGGTTCCCTTGAGGATCAGAATAATAGTAATCATATTTTTCTTGAGTGCTTACAAGCTGCCAATCTCAGGAATAAACACTTTATGTGCATCATCTTATTTAATTCTCATGGCTACCCTTTGAGATAGTTATTACTGATGCCATTTTACAGATGAAGTAATTGAGGCTATGGGATTAAGATCACAGAGTTGATAAATGGCAGAACTGTGGAAAAATCCAAGCAGTCTCAATTCAGTTTCCCAGCTCTGTACCAGAATGTAGAATCCTCTGACAAGCGGACAGCTTCCTAGGCTCAACATTATTTGGTTGCCTCTGTGGTCAGGGAGGACTTCCTGGGTGCAGTAATGACCAGGTTGAGACCTGAAGGAACATCTGGGATAGTGGTTGAAAACCTGGGCTGTGGACACACAGTGCTGAGGCTGGCAGCCCTGCTTTGCTACTTAGGAGGCTTTAGTTTTCCTGTCTGTATAATGAGGAATATGTTATTACATATGTCTACAGGTCTGCTGTGAGCATGGGATAAGGTAATCCATGGAAAGTATTTTACACAATGCTGGGCATGTAGTATGCACTCAGAAAAGCTTAGCTGTGCATACATTTGACTGGTAACAAAGACAAAAATGAATTCCTAGCCCATTGTTCATATCTCCAAACCATAAAAATATTCCATGTAAAAGGAAGGTCTGAATGGTGGTCTGGGGGCCCCGGGTGAGAAAGTCTTCCTTTCTTCTTTGAATAGCTCAGATGTCATTAAGCCTTGCTTGCAAGAAAATAAAGCAGCCAGTGGGCAGTTATGATATGATAACAAACTAAAACAACCCAGAACATAAATTAGACATGGTCCTAACCTTGGAAAAGCCAAGGAAGAGACCATGTAGCCAGGGATACCATGAACAGAGGTGCACACAGTCATTACACACAAGCACTGTTGGGGGTGAGGTATGGCATCTTGGGTAAAGACTCAGGAAGTACTACGGGATAGCATCCTGAAGATGATGAAGCACTTGTTATGTGAAACAGATGGGGAAGACCTGTTGCTGAGTCAAATAAGCTGTTCTCTGCACCTAGGATATTTATGGTAAAATTTCTGGGATAAGAGTTGCAAAATAAGAAAAACACAGAGCTTTCCTAGCACCAAGGAAGGTTGTTGGCTAAAGTGTAGAATGAAATGGGAGTGGTTGGGCAGAGTAGAAACATAGGGTGAAGAGTCCTAAAGGATATGGTTTAAGTATGGTTTAGAGTCAAGGTAATTAGCAAACTACCAGAAATCTAAAGAGGAAGAGTTTGTGGTCTGTGTTTCTCTTTCTCCCTCCTTCCCTTCCTCTATTCCTCCCCCCACCACACTCACGCTTCCATATTCTCTATCTGGACTATCTCTCTATCCCTCCTCTCCCCACTCCCCTCCTTGCTTGACTAACCCATATAGTCTTCAGGTCTAAACTTTAGGTCTTTCTTAAAAAGTCCTCCCTGACCATAGGCTGGGTTAGGTATTTTCCTGTGTGTACTAATAATATCCTCTGCTTACTCCTGTCAAATCTGTTTTCTTTATCTATTGCCATGCAACAAATTACCACAAATGTAGCAGCTTGAAACAACAAAATTTCTTTTCTCCCAGTGTTTGTGGGCCAGGTATCCCAGATGCTCTGCTCAGAATCTAAGGCTAAGATCAAGATGTTGGCCAGCTGTGTCATCATCTGGAGGCTCGACTGGGGAAAATTAGGCTTCCAAGCAACCTGAGGTTGTTGGCAGAATTTATATCCTTGTAGCTGTAGAATTGAGGTTCCTATCTTTTTAATAGCTGTGGGCTGGGACCCACTTTCAACTCAAGTCCTTACCATGTGGCCCTCTCTACAACATGGCAGTTTGGTACTTCAAGACCAGCAGGAGGTCTGCTAAGATAGGAGCTTATGTGTAACATTACATAATCACGGGAGTGACTATCCCATCATATTCACAAATTCTGCCCATACATGAGGGGAAAGGATCATACTAGGTATGTCCACCAGGGGTAGGGGATCTAGGGAGCCATCTCAGAATTCTGCCTACTAAAATATCCTTTATCACATTGTATTATAATTGCAAAATTGCTGAGACCCCAGAAAGACTATCTCTTGGTGACCCTAGCTTCTGTTTTGCATAGCACTTGGCAGATATTAGACTCTCAATGGATACTTGTCAGTCATCTGATAAATGTTGACAGTTCAGTTTGGATAGTAGAGAGCATGGAGAACTAGAGAGAAAAGATCTTTTTTTTTTTTTTTAATTTTATTTTGTTATGTTATGTTAGTCATCATACATTACATCATTAGTTTTGGATGTAGTGTTCCGTGATTCATTGTTTGTGTATAACACCCAGTACTCCATTCAATATGTGCCCTCCTTAATACCCATCACCAGGCTAACTCATCCCCCCCACCCCCTTCCCCTCTAAAACCCTGTTTGTTTCTCAGAGTCCATAGTGAGAGAAAAGATCTTAATAACCAATACATTTAGTAGAATCATAGGTGAAAAGATGTTGCCAAATGGCAATGAAGGACAGAGAAATTTTGAACTAAATCCAGAATCTACAGAATCTATTAATGAGGTATTGGAGAGCAAGAATTTCCTGTCCCCTACCTACTAGGTCCTTCTAGGTGGACTAAATCAAATTGATATGAGACAGATTCATAGGAGAAAATCAAATTTAATTTCCTGTGTATGGAGAATCCACACAGACTTGGAAATTCCAAAGAGTCAGGCAAAATGAGGTATATATGTCATTCTGAACTAAGAAAAAGGGGGTAAGGGTCTGGGACTTCAAAGGGAAGGTGTGCAATTCACAGGAAGATGTAAAAGAATAAATGTTTGGTAAACTAATATTTGTTGGGCCACTCAGAAACAGTGGGACATAGAGGACTTTGAGCAAACAGGCCCTGCTACCTTCTTTCCTGTCTACCATATCTAGTTTATAGTATAATGTAGTTAGCTCTGGTGATAGCTCTTCCTGGAGCAGGTTCTCTATCTAAACTAATTTTAGGCAGCTGTGGGGGAGATAAAGAACTTTTCCTGAATCTGCTGAGTTCTGATTGCTTTTTAACTCATAGTAATCTTCCTGCCAAAGTTGCCCATCTTGGGGCGGTCTGGCCCCTACAGAAGATAGTACCATCATATGGTGATGGGGAAACTGGATGCTATATTTTTGGAGGTGGTGATTAAGTGATACTCAGTCAACAATGTTTGGTTGATTATATTGCATGTGGTGTCGAGTAAGTAAGAATGAACAGTTCCCACCAATTGTACTGAAATGTGGAAGGCCATCATTATAATCATTGCTTAAACAAATACTTATTTGAGCTTTTCTTCTGATCGAGGCACAAGGGTAAATACTGTTGAAGAGTGTATCGGGGCTGAACCAAGAAAATATAGGAAATTTAAAGCGGGGAATTGGTTTACTTAGATGATGGGAAAGCTGAAAAGCCGAAGAAGGGACAGTGAGGCTAACCAGAGATTAACAACACCAGGAAGCCACTACCGTCTGGGGTTCCAAAGGGAGGAGGTGATCATATAGGAGCTTGGGGGCCAGGGTTATGGAACTGGGATCAGAGAGGAGAGTTAGCTGTCTCCAGAGATGCTGGCTGACTCAGAGAAGGAAGAGGAATGTCCTGACTTCTCTCTTCCTCCCACCCATCAACCTAGTGTCTCCTATTAATTGAAATCAACTGGAGGGAGCAGGGAAAATGCAGGCAGCAGGCATCAACCTTTTCACCCCAGTGTCTCCTGAGGGTGGAAGGTGGTGAGCATGAGAAATGGAACTGAGGGCCAACAAGCTCAGGGCCAGCACAGAGACATAAGGAGAAATGACAAGAGTCTGCCCTCAAGGGGCTTGGCTTGCATTTTGGTAAAGAGCCATGCATACAGATACCTGTAATAAAGGAGAGATCCATACTTTCTGGAACAGCATGATAATTTAAAAACAAGAACCGAACAAAATATAAGTTCTGGTATTCAAAATGGAATTTGTACAAGGAATTAAATCAGATATTGATTGGACTTGTATTTTACAGTGTAATTACCAAAAACAAAAAGTAAATTTTAGACGAGAAGTTGGAATATATGTATAGCTAAGGGGAGAAGATTTAAAGAAAACCAGAAAACCCAAAAGCTATAATATAGATAGACGTTCTAGAACCCTCAGTTTGTATTGAATGGAGCATTGGGTGTTATATGCAAACAATGAATCATGGAACACTACATCAAAAACTAATGATGTAATGTATGGTGATTAACATAACATAATAAAATAAAATTTAAAACACACACAAAAAAATTAACAACAAAAAAAAGATAGATAGACGTTATTAATTATGCAAAATATTTTTAAAGAATGACAAAATGCCATAAAACCATAAGGTCAGAATTCATATGATAAATTGGGAAACAAAACACAAAAGGAGTCAATACCTATAATGTGCCTACAAGGTAAGAAAAAGACAAATAACCAAATAGAAAAGTGAGCAAAAATAGTAGCAATTCACACAACAAAGTAAGATAGTATGATTCAGTTTTTGTAAGGCAAGATATTAAATAGAAGTCCTCCATGGATGATTGATGAAAATGGAGAGAAATGTGAAAGGTGGCATAAATGGCTGGCTTCTTACATTAGTTGCTAGAAGGGAGGAGCATGGAGTGTGGGATGGAGGACCACGGAACGGGAAAATAAAAGAAAAAGGAGTACTTAAGGAAAGTTTGAACAACACACTCAGCATATACATGGTCCCATTCATGTACAATGATCGAAGTATATGGTTGTATATGTATGTGTATATACTACCTCCACGGCCCCCACCCAAGCTGAAGCACCAGCAGCTCTCACCTGGATTCCTGCGAGAATCTTCTTTCTGATTTCCCTCTTCCACACCTGCCTTCTTAGAGCACTCTGCACAGGAGCCTGAGTGGTTCTTTGAAAAGCTAAGCCAGATCATGATCCTCCTCTGATCAGTACTCTCCTGAGGCTTTCCATCTTACTCAGAGTAGGATCTGGCCCCTGTAACTTCTCTAATCTCACGTCATTCCCTCCCCTTCCCCCAGGACACTCCAGCCACGCTGGTCCTCACTGTTTCTCAGATGTCCTGAATGCCTCACAGCATTGGTACTTGCAGTCTCCATCTTCCTGCCCTCACCTCCACACTTCTGTTCAAATGTCACTTCTTTAAGAAGGATTTTCCTGATGACCCTACCCAAAGTAACGTCTTTACTCTCTGACACTAATACCCTTCTTTGTTTTTCTTTAGAGCATCTATTGCCACCTGACATATGACTAGAATATAAACATCTTGAGGACATCGGCTTTGTGTCACGCGGCACACAGTAGGCACTCGAAAATCATTTGCTGGATGAATGAATAAATGAATGGAGATGTTTGGGCAAGGATAGTCACCGAAATATTAGCAATTATAGGTTTCAGGTGCTTTTTGTTCCTTCTTTATAATCTTCCGTATTGCTGAAGTAGCAAAATTCTTAAACATTATTTTTCCTCATTGACAAATCAGGGGATTTGGCTTGTGTTTATAGGAGTCTGTGATAGGTTTAGATGAAGAACTCTAAGGAAATGTGAACTATTGCCTTTCCTCTTAGAAATGCAGGATTATTAATAATCTCTGTAGCTTTCATTTTTCCACAGAACTTTGAGATGTTACTTTAGCTATTGCCTTGTTTATTTTCTAGACACGGGCAGAAAGTCATATATCCAGGATCCTAGCTTCTTCGCCAGTGTATGTGCCCTGCATCTTACTATTTACTGCAGTGGAGATAAATGTATCTTGTCTGTGTCAAAAACCAAATCACTACTGTTTGCCGTAATACTTAAGAAAAAGTAGGCTGATGTTTCCGTTTACTTTGAGGTGCATAAAAAAAGAGCAAGGTGGATTAATGGATGAATAGAGGGATGGGTAGATATGGAATGAAACCAGATGGTAAGATACTAATGTTACAATCTAGGTGATGAGTATATAGGTCTTCACTGTGAAATTCTTTCAACTTATAAATATTTGAAAAATTCCGTAATAGAATTTCTGAAAAATTAAATAACTAAATATAATGGAATTTAAATAGTATGATTTTCAAGCCTACTTGTTTCTTTTTGATGAGAGGGCAAAAAGGAATTGAGATATTCTGAGGAAAGCATTTAACAATATTCTTGGAGATAATAAATATTTTAGCCCATGTATTGTCTTACTTAGTTTTGTGGTTGTGTAAACCACATTTGTTTGATTGGAAAAAGTCCATTTTGATCATTTGGTAGTATGGTTTCATCAAGCGTCTTTTGTACTTTAAGCATGTATAGAAGAAGCAGTGAGAGTCTGGTCTTTTCCATTAATTAGGGCTTTCAGAAGCTTACTGAAAAACACCCTCTAAACATGACAAGCCATTGAGAGCTGTTGCACTGAACTACAATTAGCACAGTTAATAATAGCTTTTCCAGGAAAAGAATTTAATGACTGTGCAGAACCAAAAAATCTAAATAAAGTATCATTATGTATATCACTTCAGTGTGTTCTTTGTTTTTCATGTGATAAATAGGCAGAAAACTTTGTCTCAATGCTAAATACTATTGCCTTCTAAAACTCTGAAAACACATTCATTCATTTCAATGTGCCACGCTGCTCATTACACAGAGGCTATAGAGAGGCAGGGATTGAATTTCAACTCATGGTCTCCCCCTCCCCCTTTCATTTCCCTCTCCCTCTTCCCTGATCCTCTTTCTCTGTCTCCTTCTTGTTCTTTACTCCCTTTCCTCTCTTTTTCTTCCTCCTTCCTCCTTCTCTTTCTTTTCTCCCTCCTCTCTCTTTCTCTGTTCCCTTTCTCCTGCCTTAGGCTGCCAGAGAGAGATGCTGGGTCATTCCTACATGCTCATTTCTTCTACTAATAAGATTACGCTGAGGTAGAGTGTGGAGAGATATTTGATTCTCTGTTAAGATATATAAGCTATGTATTTTTAATTGTTGGTTATACTTTTCAATTTCTCCCTTTTTTTTTTCTACTAGGTCTCTGATTTGAAAAGAGATGTATTTAAATTTCACACTGTAAAAGTATTTTTAGTCAAGTTCTCCTTCCATTATAATAGTTTTTGCTTTATATTGTTAGCACCTTTGTTGACTGGTGCATTCATACAGTGCATTCTTTTGTACCTTTTATGATGATATGACTTCCCTTCTTTATCTAGTTTAGTGCTTTTCCCTGTATATCCAATTTAAGACTATACCTTAAGTTCTGTATTGTCTAATACTAACTTTGCTATTCCTCTTTTTTATTTTGCTTGCATTTATCTGGTATTTCTTGCCTATTTATTATCAGTTTTCTAATTATTTTAAATCATTTTCTCTAATTTGTTTCTTCTTTTTAAAATCAATATGACTGGCTCTTTTCGTGGAAGTGTATGGTCCATTGACATTGAGTATATTGATTGATTGATTTGATTATTTTCCTTAATTTTTCTCTTATTTTACATTATTTTTGTAATTTATTCTTATTCCTCTGGTTTGTTCAAGTTACTATTCATTCTGTTCCCTTTTACTTGACTTTATGTACCCCTCTTCTGCTGCTCTAAGTCAGACACGCGTCTCTCTGCTACTGTTTAAAAACAAGATATATATACTTTGAAACCCAAATTTAAAGGAACTATACTGAGTCACAGAAGATGATGTCCAAGAGGCACAGCAGGATGAAGAAATTAAAAACTTTACTAGACTCTTGTTTTCTCTCTGTTTCTCCGTGCTTTCTTCCATTTTTTTCTGTTTTATTAAGGTATATCTGACAAAATTGTGGCACATTTAAAACGTACTGTGTGGGGCGCCTGGGTGGCTCAGTTGGTTAAGCGACTGCCTTCGGCTCAGGTCATGATCCTGGAGTCCCTGGATCAAGTCCCGCATCGGGCTCCCTGCTCGGCAGGGAGTCTGCTTCGTCCTCTGACCCTTTCCCCTCTCATGTGTTCTCTCTCTCTCATTCTCTCTCTCTCAAATAAATAAATAAAATCTTTAAAAAAAATAAAAAAATAAAAAAATAAAACGTACTGTGTGATGATTTGATGTATATATACATTGTGAAAAGAGATAACAGTCTTTTCCCATGGAGGCATCTCTCCTAATTATCATTACACTCACACCAGTAAGATGAACCCTTTAGCAAACTTTCACTTGCTTCTTTTCTCTGTTTCATCCCACCAGATGAGAGGTTTGGAATGTTTTTATTATCCAATCTATCCACCCTAATCCCACCCTGCCACCATCCCCAACTTCTAGGTTTTGCTGAGGTAATTAAATACTTTTATTCTAAACTGATTTGACTTTCATTTCAAGAATTCTTATTTAGTACTTTTAAAAACACATTCCCAGACAGTCTACCAATATCTATTTAGACTTATATGTATATTTAGATTGTGTGTGTGTGTACTCCACTAAAATGCTCTTCAAGTTTTTTGGTCCCACTTATCATAAATCTCCCCAGCAGCTCTATTTCACTGGGTATCTATATTCTTTGATCTTTCACTTTCAGGTTGTTATTCTAACAGGTTGTTATTTTTCTGGATGTAGACCTGGTACAAATCTTGAAGGTTCCATAAGTGATGGGAAGCAAAGCATCACCTGCCTAACTCCCTGGGGAATTGTGTAGAAGGTAGACAGCCAGACTATCTAGACAGCAGAGAGAATCTTCCTGCCTCTCTTTCTCTTCACACCTTCCTGCCCTCAGAAAAAGGGAAGTTTTGGCCTACCGGATACACTCCTTGGGCTTCGTGGGGGTCAGACTAAGAACTCCCACAAGGGACCAAGTCATCCTTAGAATCTTAGAGTACACAGAACTTTGAAGCTATCTGCAGCATTCATCAAAGGCAAACTTAATCTTCAAGTCTCTGAATTTGGCTTTCAAACTCATGCCTCGCCCATGTTGGAAAAGGCCCCACATTTTCTCCTCTGCCAAGATCTTTTAAGAACTCAGCATCTTACTTACACTCATTGGTTCACCACCAACTGCTGCTTGGCTCAAGGTAGACAGATATATTTAAGCCAGAAATGGATAGGAAATAAGATATTCAAATTTGATCACTATTGTCCCAGAATTCTCTTAAAACAGATTCTAGTTTTTAAAAATTAATTAATTTTATACACTGTTACAATGTCTTTAAAATGGGGAAGTAAAAATGAAAAAGGTCAGGATTTGGTCATGTACAGATTGTGATAGGAGTTATTTTTATTGACTGTCCAAAATTCTTCCAGTAACCACTGCCCTTCCCCTCAGCCAGTTCATGCAGTTTCAGCCTTGATAAACTGAACTATCACTTAAGAATATTTCTTTTGCAAATAACAGAAAAATATAATAAGGCTAGGCTTATATAAAAAATGGTATTTGCTAGTATCTTGAGCCAAACCCACTTTGGGGAAAATAAGTAGAGATCTATTGAACTTTGGATAACTGGATAATTAATTATGTCATCAGTGACTAATTTCTGCTTAGCTTCTATTCCTTCTGTGGCAGAACTATTCCTTCTCGAGATTGTAAGATGTCTGTCTGCCAACAATTCCCAGGGATAGTGATCTTCTTGGTCACATCCAGTGGCAGAAAGTGTGTCTTTCCATTAGCTATCTGAGAAGAGGATGTAAACTTCTTTCCCAGAAGCCCCCAGCAGACATCAAACACATTTCATGTTCCTTTTTTGGATCATATGCAGTAATGGACAAAAATCTGCCCTCCTCAGTGGCTTACACATAAATGATCAAGGTCACACACATGTGCTAACATAGGGACACAAACTGTGTCCAACCAACTCTCTCTTGTTAAGGTCACCAAAGATTTCTGTTTTGTTTCCTGCTAAATCCAGTGATCAATTCTCAGTCTTCATTTTACTTGACTTATTAGTATCATTTGACTCAGTTGATCATTCCCTGAAACACTTTCCATTGCTTCCATGACTCTGCTCTCCTACTTTTCCTCCTACCTCACTGACTACTCCAATTTAGTCTCCTTCACTGGTTCTTTCTCAACATCCTAATATCTTATAGCCCTGGAACAGTCTTTAGACTTCTCTTTTCTACCTACACTCACTACCTTCATGGTCTCATCCAATTTCATAGCTCTAAATATGGGCTATACAAACTGTGTGTAATCAACATCATCATCTTCATTAGCAAAATATGCCAAATCAGCAAAATATACCAAATTAAAAAATATACCAAATACCATTTTTATAACTAAGTGCCAGAGTAATGTTATCTCATCTACTCCTGAAGAACTTGGTTATGTAGATTGAGTTATTGTCTCCATTTCACAGATGAGAAAACTGAGACCTAGGACAATGTAAGTAACTCTGGCACGGGGTCTCAGAGAAAGTGGTAGAGCCAGGCCTTGAATCTGGATAGGTGGATTCCAGAACCATTTTTTTAAAAAAGATTTATTTATTATTTGAGAGAGAGAGAGAGAACATGCACGTGAGTCGGGGAAGGGGCAGAGGGGGAGAGAGAGAGAGGGAGAGAGAGAATCTCAAGCAGATTACCCACTGAACACGGAGCCCAACGTGGGGCTCCATCTCACCACCCGTGAGATCATGACCTGAGCTACAATCATGAGTTGGACGCTTAACCTACTGAGCCACCCAGGTGCCCCCAGAACCATTCTTAGCCACCATGCATGATTTCCTCCACAGTGTCAATAGCTTCTTGACATGTAGCACCTCTGGAAGACATTCCCTTGCTCTCCACGCCAGTGTCTGACGTTATTATGATGCTCTGCTCTCAGAAGGTTGTTTCTCTGTTCCCAAGGATTTCTTAAACTGTTAAAATTTCTGTTTCAAATGACTTCAAAATTTTTAGTAGTGAATTTTCCTGCTACCAGGAACATTTTAGGGGCCAAACTGCTAGTGATTCTATTTTCTTAAAAGGAAGACTATGAATTGACATTAAAAAGAAGCCTAAAATACTCTTTGAAACTTTTCTTTCCCTGGCTAATGCTTTTTTTATTTCTGTCTTTCTCCACCATCTTCCTGGAATAATACCTTTATAAAATAAAACATTAAAAAGTTGAATAAAATAAAATAAATAAAATAATAAATACATAACAAAATAAAATAAAATACCTTTGTTTTATTGCCCTCCATTTGAAATCTGAATTCCAACTTCCCGATTCCACTGAAATTACCACTATATTATTTTTACCTCAATTGCTAAATCCAATTAACGTTTTTCAGTCACTGTTTTACTCATTTTTTCTGTGGTATTTAACAGTGTTGATTATTTCTTCCTTTAAACTATTTTCTCCCTTGAGTTCCATGACAACATAATCTGGATTTCTTTGTATTTCTGTGACATTTCTTTAGAGCACCCCTTCCTTGAAGTATGATTAACTTTGCTCTTCTCCAGGGTTATTAGTCCTCTTCTCATTATATTCTCTCCCTGGATAATATCATCTGTCTCTGAGTATAATTTAAAAACAGATAGCCCTAAATTTGAGATCTTCAGCTGGAGGTCTTATAAGTCCCTTAGTCAGCATACCCAGAGCTGAGCAATGTGGTCCCCTTTCTCCACTCTAAAACTATTCCATTTTTCTTTTCTCTGTCTGCATTAATCATATGCTATCACTGCTATCCAAAGTCCAGAACATTCTAAGTTATCCAGTGCTTCCTCTGTTCTCTCACCTTCAATACCCAGGTAGTCATCAAGTGATCTGTCAAGTTTGTCTTCTCTGCAGCATCACCGGTGACCTTGTGTTAGTTCAAGTACTGTCCACCTCCAGCCTGAACTATTAAAATAGTTTGCTTTTTGATCTTCCTGATTTCAGACTTGCCCATGCAATTTTTTCTTTTTCCACGTTGTTACCAGAGTGACCTTTCCAAATTTCAAATCTGACCATGTCTTTCTCCAGATGAGTTCCTTCAGTGACTCTCTGATGCTTAAAAGAGGAGGTTCCAGCTCAACAAAATCCTTCTTAATCTGGTCCCAGCCTGCTTCTCCAGCCTCATTTCCTTCTACTTCTTACTTCTTACCTTCTTTTCTTTGTCTCTTACTCCTTTTTTCATCCTCCTTCCCCTCCCCTTCTTTTTCTTCTTTTTCTCTCCATACCTTCCTCTTCTTCCTTTTCTTTCAGCATTACATTGTTTGTAGTTCCCTGAAGATGACAAGGTTGTTTTATAGGTCTAGGCCATTTTAAACACTTTCCCCACCCATTGAACTCCTGTTCATCCTATGAAGGCCAGTTCGCATACTATTCCTTCCAGTTTCTCCAAACTGAATTCATTACTGCCTTTCTTGTACTACTTTTATAATGTGCCCGTACTTTATTATACATAAAGCTCTCTAGTTACAGCTGTTTGGATTCTGTGGCTCTCATTAGATTGTACGTTTCTGAAAGGTAGTAATTCTGTTTATCTCCTATTACAATGTTCAGCATATAACAGAGTCTCAGCATTTGTCGAGCTGGCTTAACTGAAACCATAAGTTAGACAATTTCCCTTGGGATATTAATAGTTTTTCTAGTTTTCTATCATACATTTTAATACCACCTTACTGTGTACTGTGTATTCCTGTGCAACTTTCTATTAAACCTAAGTAATTTTCACCATAAGTTAAGCATATAAGGAGTCACATCTATCTATGTCATTGAGATACCATTTATTATTATTAACAAAATACATATGTTATTTTGTGCTAAAAATCCTTAAAATTTTCCAAGTGGAAAAATCATTTCTATTTTCTCATGGAAATGACAGCAAAGGCAGTGCCATCTGGGATAACATTAATAGCTGAATCCAAATAAATTTGATTACATCATTCTCAAGGAATCTAAGTCTCATATTCTTGAGTCATCTATTTTTGCAGTTTCAAATTTATGGCACATATTGAGAAAGATTATTTGATAATGACAAAAGAATTATTCTGATTGTTATGAGAAAGAGCTCAGCTAAGTTTAACTTTTAAAAACAAATTTAGGAGCTGTGGAAAAATGAACCTTGTAAATTCATCTGATTTCTCGTACAGTTAGGGCATACCAAAAATTAATTGGTAAGACCTTGTATCCCAAGAGTTCTGTTCTTCTGTTTTGATGACAAAACCTTTAAAATGAACAAAATAGAATATGGTCACAGAAATTTAGCTCTCCATAAATGAAGAAGATTTATATCACATGTTAATTTTTCTCCCCTTTAATAAAAGCTTGGTTTATGATGGGAAATATTTATAAAATTAACCCTTATGTAACTATTTTTGTCTTACTTCTAATCAGAAGTATTGTTTTTTATCGAGGTGAAATTCACATGACATAAAATTAACCTTGTTGAAGTGAACAGCCTACTAGTACCTTCACAGTGTTGTGCAACCACCACCTCCGTCTAGTTTCAGAACATTTTTATCATGCCATTAATAAACCCTGTATACATTAAGCAGTTGCTTTTCATTCTCCCCTGCCCCAGACTCTGGTGACCACCTATCTGCTTTCCGTTTTTGTGGATTTACCTAGTCTAGCTATTTTATATAAATGGAGCCATACAATATGTGGCCTCTGTGTCTGGCGTCTTTCATTTAGAGTAATGTTTTTGAAGTTCATCTATGTTGTAGCATGTATCAGTATTTCATTTTATGGCTGAATAATATTCCATTGTATGTATATACACCACAATTTGTATATCTATGTGTCCACATTTGGGTCATGTTCATCTTTTGGACATTGTGAATAGTACTGCTATGAACATCCGTGTACAAATAATTGAGTACCTATTTTCAATGGATTGGTGTATTTTTGATAAGGATATTATAGCCAGTATCCTAAATTTTGGAAAACTGTTTGCAAATTTGACTGAATGCAGACAGTTTCTTATCTCAGGATGTATCTAAAAAAACTAAATTCCAAAGCTTTGAGCACTTTTTTCTCTCAAAACTGACTACTCCTGTTCCTGGTCGGGGGTGGGGGGTGGAGGGGAACATCAGGACTGATAGTCATGGAGAATTCAATTCAATTGTTCATATTCGTTGACTTTCTACAATAGAAAAATCAGTTTCCATTATACATCATGTACTGTATTCAGGTTGGCGTATAGAAATAAATTTCACTTTCAAAAAGCTTGTGGATAGTGGGACAGATACTCAAATAACATACTACAAAAACTCCTTGGGACTCTGCTATCACTAGAGTTTGTGCAGGAAGTCATGGAGCAGGAGGGAAGAACATCTAATCCAATATGGACAGGTCCATCAGACTTCCCAGTAGTGAAATATGAACTCTTTCCAAACATTATGAAAGTGAAGTAAAGATTTCCTGAACAAATTCTTCTATCCCACTCCTTAGAGGTAGATATTGTACCCTTCTTGAATATTTTTGTGTAAGAAAATATACATTTGGATTGAATGTACAGAGACAAATATATCTTGAGACAGACTCAAACCATATATATTGCTTTGTGAAATTCTTTTTTGCAGTTAACTATTGTGATGTCTGTCTTTATACATACAAATAAGCTGTGAGACTGAAGATGTATGAGTCAGCCTGGTGAAGAAAAGTGGGATGGGTCTTTTATATAATGAATAGCAGCATGGGTAAAGTTATAGAGATGGGAAAGAGGATGGCATATCCTAAACCTCCAGATAATTTAGTTTTTCTGTGTCGGGAACATGCAACTAGCATTGAAACTTGATAGAGTTGAAATAGAAAAGATTAATATGTCTAGACAATCTATAACTAGATTTGAATTATTTTAGGATTATCAAACTTACTTTATAAGGTCTCTGCACTTTCCTTCTTTATTTCTTGTGTTTCTCTTTTAGGTTCTTAGTGAAGCTTCATTTAAAACAGATTTTAACTTTCCCCAGGAGCAATCATTTCATCTTGTTTGTTTACCCAAGTACAGCCCTGAATTGTGTGCAGTTATCCAAAACTTTATTTCAACATTGATTGTGCAGTGAATATCGCTAAAACACTGTGATAAGGTGCCAGGGACAAACAGATGTGTAAGACAAAATCCATGTCCTAATGGGATCATAGTCTAGTGGAAGATACATATATATAAATATAGGTATTTTACAGATAATTTAGAACTATATGTCAAGACTCTTAGTCTCCAGACTGATGAGGTCAGCAAAGTCTTCTTGACATAAATGAATAGAAATTATCTAAGATAAAAAGTGTGGGCAGAACATTTCAGGCAAAAGATGAAGCAAAATAAAGATTGTAAAAAAAAAGATTGTTAGGTTTAGAAAATTGCATGCATTTTTGTCTTTTTAGAGCATAATATGGCACATTGTATTAGAAGAGACAGAGGTGAGGAAGTGGGGGTCCTAGTGTATGGTGTTAAAGGGATTATACTTGATCCTTTGCTAGGTGGGAAGCCACTGAATGATATTTAAGGGAGACAGACATGGTCAGGGAGGGTAGATTTGAGGAGGGCAGATTACGGCTGCAGAGACCAGTTAACAAGCCGTTACAACAGTACAGTTGTGAGATATTATGCAGCCAGAATAAAAGCAAAGGATGCAGAAGGGATTGGGAGAGAGGGGTCTGAATTAATAAAGATTTTAGAAGTAAAATGAGAAGAACTTAATGGTAAGAGGAAATAATGCTGACAGAAGAGGAGAAACAATGGATATGCCCTAGAATTTTACTTTTGGTGGGCTGCCAAAAGTGCCAGTGCCATTTGGTGCAATGTCTGTGCTACTCGCTAAAAGAGTCAAGGGAAAGTAAGAAAATTCTGGGGCTCAAAATGGTGAATGCATTTTGCCCATAAGGAGCTTCCAAATCATCTCATTCATTGAATAATAAACACATAATGTTTTAGGTTCTGGAAATAGTGATGTACTGGGATGTTTTCAAACTTGACGAGCTCTTCAACTGTCAGAATTTTCACGTTGTTTCTTTTCTCCTAAAAGACATCACTCTATTCCATTTATCCCACAAAGTTTTATCCTAATGCAATATGTGTTTTTGCTTGAAAATCTTTTATTGATCAGCCGGTTATACTTTACTCCAAATAATATGTCTAGTAAAAATAGGCTTGACGGGCGCCTGGGTGGCTCAGTCGGTTAAGTGACTGCCTTCGGCTCAGGTCATGATCCCAGGGTCCTGGGATCAAGTCCCACGTCGGGCTCCCTGCTCAAAGGGAAGCCTGCTTCTCCCTCTCCCACTCCCCCTGCTTGTGTTCCCTCTCTCGCTGTGTTTCTCTCTGTCAAATAGATAAATGGAATCTTAAAAAAAAAAAAAAGGCTTGACATGTTAATGTTTCTGCTCTGGATTATGTTGCATTATAATTATTGTTGTTACACAGTTGATTAGTGCCAAATAATTATATTACAAATTTTGAGAAGTTATTAAACATAGAGAAACTTTATTGGGAATGTACATCTTAATAAATATATTGATCTGGGTATTTTTTCAATTATTAAATTATGAATGGTAAGTATTATATATTGCTGTATTGAGGTTGGTTTAAGCATCAGTTTTTTCTTATTTATATAGATCAGCATTTTTCAGTCTTGTTGAACCTGGGACCCTTTACACTCTTAAAAATTATTGAAGCCTCATGGGCAGGGGCAGCAGAGGCAGCAGGAGCACCTGCTCATCACCTTCCCTCTCTGAATCTCTTCTCCAGCCCCCTGCCTACCCCAGGGAACCAGGGTGGACTCCCTACACTCAATACTGAGCTTTGGCTTGATCCATTTTCCCAGTGGTCCCTTCCCCAAACAGGGCAGCCCTCTGATTTCCCCCTCAAGCCCTTTCGCCCTCTCTCTTTTTAAGGCCACTTGGAATTTAAAAAAAGCAGCAGCATTAGCTTAGAATGGGGGACAGAAAGGGCTTGTGATTTCCCAGAAGGCAGAGTCGGAATAAAGCTGGGGTGGCAGTCATTTAACCTACCCAACTTTCCAGCCCTTGGAATTCCTAAGACTGTCCAGGGCCGAAGTCAGAAGGAACCCTCCCTGCCCATCACCATCCTGCAGGAAGATTAAGGGGAAGGGATAGGGAAATAAAGAACCATGTTGCTTTGCTGAAAAAAAAAAATTGTTGAGGACCCCAAAGAGCTTTAGTTTATATGGGTTTTATTTATCAATATTTACTGCATTAGAAATTGTAATTGAGAAATTAAAAAGATTTGTTTTATTAATTTGAAAATAGAAGTAATAAACCCATTACATATAACTGTAAGTAACATTTTTAAGGATGTATGTTTAAAAAATAGTGAAAATATTGGCATTATTTTCCATATTTGCAAATCTAATGCCTTCCTTTAAAAAGGCAAACTGGATTCTCATTCTACTTATACATTTAAATCTTTTGCAGTATGTTGTTTTGATTGAAATATGTGAAGAAAATCTGGCTGCATACAGATGTGTAGCTGGACAAGGGAGGATTTGATGGACTCCTCAAAGAGTCTCAGGCACTGCAAAGTGTTTTTGGACTGCATTTTGAGAATGACTGATGTAGATATAAGTGCTCAAAAAGCTTCATTCCCATAAAAGGTAGATGAGAATGGAAAAATAGTGATAACATCTACAAACTTAAAAAATATTCATTATATATGTGCTTATTGTCGAATCTTTTCAATTTTCTATCAGCTAACAATCAAGTCCTCTTTCAGTTTCATTGAAAAGAAGTGATTCGAATTTGCAAAAGAATTTGTTACCTAATCTTAGAGTCATTTATTTTGTCAATATTTGGGAAATACACCAA
Source organism: Phoca vitulina (assembly GCF_004348235.1). Lineage (NCBI taxonomy): Eukaryota > Metazoa > Chordata > Mammalia > Carnivora > Phocidae > Phoca > Phoca vitulina. Next base: position 93,586,940 of record NW_022589706.1, read on the forward strand.
AGGATCTTTTGAAGAGTTAACAAATGACAGTTAATCATAGTATTACTCTTTCTCTTAGACACACCCTATTTTGGTTTTTAACACAGAGAGGGTTGGAAAAATGAAGTGTTGTCATTTCAATACAACTTTGATAGTAGAGTGTGTTAATTTAAAATGTTTGTATGCAGTGACAATACTGTGTGTATGTATTCCTCCCCTTTGCCCCACCCCTACCATTTAGTCGTTGGAGTTCCAGTTACTTTATTCAATTCATTGAAAATGTCAAGTCAGTCATCTAAATCAGATTTATTAACTTTAAAAAAAGAGTAAGCTCAAATAAATGTATTAATGTTCATGCTTATGACAAGCATCTCATGTGGGGATTCTAATTCTTAATAAGGGAAATGAATAGTTTGAGAATCAGAGATGAGTCTTTGTGTGGGGTCATGTATGGGTGAGTTTATAACCTGGAAATAAGCTTTCCTTCTTCAATAATTCTTTTCAAAGGTCCTTTTGCTTCACTTTCAAAGGGCTCTCTTTCAAAAGTATGAATTCTTGGGGAGCCTGTGTGGCTCAGTTAGTTAAGCGCCTGCCTTCGGCTCAGGTCATGATCCCAGGGTCCTGGGATTGAGCCCCGTGGCCGATGGGGAGGGGGAGTCCCTGATCAGCAGGGGTCTGCTTCTCCCTTTCCCTCTGTCTCTGCCCCCACTCACTCTCTTTCTCTCTCTCGAACACTCTCTCTCTCAAATAAATAAATAAATAAAATCTTAAAAAAAAAAGAATTCTCAAAGTATCAATTCTTAGAAAAAAGTTGGCCAATGGGTATAGCTATTATGGAAAACAGTATGACTGTTCCTCAAAAAATCAAAGGTAGAACTACCATTTGATTCAGCAGCTCCACTTCTGGGTATATATACAAAGGAAATGAAATCTAAGAGACAGCTGCACTCTCATGTTCATTGCAACATTATTTACAATAGCCAAGATGTGGAAACAACTTATGGAAACAACCTAAGATGGATGGATAATGGATAAAGAAAAGTATGTATACACAATGGAATATGATTCAGCCATACAAGGAGGGAAATCCTGCCATTTGCAACAATATGGATGAACTTTGAGGACATTATCCTAAGTGAAATAAGCCAGACACAGAAAGATGAATACCGTATGATCTCACTTACATGTGGAATCTAAAAAAGTTGACTACTTACAGAACTTGAGAATAGAACAATAGTTACTAGGGGCTTAGGGGGAGTGGGAGAATGAGGAAACCTTGGTCAACAGGTACCATTTTCAGTTATAAGATGAATAGGTTCTAGGGATCAAATTAAGGCATGCTGATTATAGTTAATAACACTGTATTGTCTACCTGAAATTTGCTATGAGAGAGGATTTTGTATTCTCACACCACACACACACACACACACACACACACACACAAGGCAACTATGTGAGCTGATGGGTGTGTTACCTTGATTGTGGTAATTCTTTCACAATGTACATGTATATGAAATTATCACATTGTATACCCTAAATATATAAAATTTTTATTTGTCAGTTACATTTCAGTAAAGTTCAGGGGGGAAAGAAAATAGTTGGTGAGCAGAATAAAAAATGATCATCACTGTGACTGTGTCACTCCCAGAATAAATTTGATTTAGATACATCGGCCAAATACCAGTTTCCCACCAATATTTTATATTAACAGAAATTTCTGAAGGATAGGGACCATTCTAAACTCCTGCTGTGGGTTGATGGTGACTCAATTAAAGAAGGCTGCAGTAACACTATTCAATTTTTGCTTTGAAGAGTTTGCCTTCCTGAGGGTTTTTATATCCTATGAAATGCTCCATATTAAGATTTGGCATCTGTGAGAGGTAGGCTTTTCTTTCATGAAGTGAGAAAAGGGTGATTTTGAAAAGGGAGTGAGAAATGAGGACTGGCATCCGTGCCTCGATCTTAGGCAGGTTTTCAGGCAGATCAGTTTTGGGAAAGGAGACCTGGAAGTGGAAGGTCTGGTAGCAGAGTACCTTAAAACTACTTTTACCCATGAGTTTTTGGGAAACTTTTTGTGTACACCCAGGAATATATCTACCCTAGTTTGAAAAACGCTATTACACAATACAGACATGGTTCTTGACCCCACTGAATTATATATAATGTTATGTGAAATGCAGACAGTAAAACAGACAAAGAAAAACAGACCCACCATTACAATAGTGTGTGATGAGGGAACTATGGGCATTATGAGAACATCAATGAGGGTCTCCCAAGCTGGGTGGGGGGGAAGGCTGCAAGAGGTTGACATTCAAACAGATCATGGGAGATAAGAATAATTTAGCCAGGTGAAGAAGGTGGAAAAGAGGGAAAAGGGGAAGAGTGTGCACAAGACACAAAGCCCAGGAAAAGGAGCTCAGTGTGGCTGTTAGCAGAGAGGGAGGAGGTGGGAGCAGGTGGACAGACAACAGCAGGCAAGGAGGAGGATGGAAGATGAAGTCTTAGGAGGATCTGCGAGTCATGTGCAGGACTTGGAATTTTACCTGGGATAAATGGGAACCACTGGAGGTTAGGGCAGGTAAAGAAAATCATATTTGTGTATTCTCACTTATTGAACAGAGAGATGACAAATCCTGAGACCAGCTACTACTCAATACATTCTTATTTGAAGGTTTCAGCTTTTTTTTTTTTTTAAAGATTTTATTTATTTATTTGTCACAGAGAGAGAGAGAGCACACAAGCAGGGGGAAGGGGCAGAGGGAGAAGCAGGCTCCCAGCTGAGCAGGGAACCCAATGCGGGTCTCGATCCCAGGACCCTGGGATCATCACCTGAGCTGAAGGCAGACGCTTAACTGACTGAGTCTCCCAGGTGTCCCGGTTTCAGCTTTTTTTTACTTCTTGGGAGTTTTCGTTAGTTCTCCTTAGGAGAATTTTTTTTTTTTTAATAGAAGGCATTCCGATCATGATTTCACAGTATCACATACTTTAAACATATGGCAAAAAATAGCAGCCACAGAACAGAGGATCACTCTTTTATCTACTGTGTGGGTTGTAAAACAAATTTCCCTTTTCCTTTAGGTTACATAAATCTTCTATTCTCTTTTGAAGCACTGATCTAGGGGAAAACTGCATATGCTACATATTTGACTAAACTTAATATGGATTATCTTAATAAGCATTCTCTCTCTGTTACTGAGACTGGATGCACAGCATTGTGTGTGAAACACCATCCTAGGCACCGCAGTAACTTTTATTCCTCATGTCACGGGAATGCTAACCTGCCATCGGGACAAAATTGATACTTGCATTAAGCATTCTTTAAAATTTCTATTACCCTTATTTAAAATGACTTTCAATAAAACTCTTTAGAGCAAACCCTAAAACTAATAATGCTCTAGTCAAAATTAACTGGTTCATGCTGTGCATATTGTGAAGGATTTTTAGAGATGGCCACTGAATTAGCTAAAGCACTTAAGGGAGAAAGATTTAGTTTATGCCCCTCTTTCCTAACCCACTTGTATGAACTCATTTAAATAAATAGTCCCTGGGGCGCCTGGGTGGCTCAGTCAGTTGTGTCTGTCTTTTGGTTTCTGCTCAGGTCATGATCTCAGGGTCCTGGAACTGAGCCCCACGTCAGGGTCAGTGCTCAGCGGGGAGTCTGCTTGAGAGTCTCTTTCCCTCTCTCTGCCCTTCCCCACCGCTCTCTCTTTCTAAAATAAATAAAAATAAATCTTAAAAAAAATGAATACTTACCATTAAGCTATAAAACAAGGGGGTCTGAGTCTATTCAGTGCAATGAAAAGAAGGAAAATAAAAGAGCACCAATTCCCCTGATTTTGCACCCTTGGTCAGAAGGCAGGATATTTTCATGAGTTAAGTATAATCTACTGGGATAGATGTGGCTGGTAGCGGCTGCAGTGTTAGTGATTCCAACTGCATCCTTGCCAAGGATCTCTATTCCAGCAAAAGCCAAAGGGTGGGGTGGCTTTGTTATTTTCTCTGAGTGAGGAAGACATGTATTGCTTGGGTCTTTGACCAGGCCTTGATCCTCCTTTGGTGAGTCCTCCTTTGCTTCTGTAATCCAGAGTGGAGGCCTGCTCCTTCTCCATGGCTTCTTCATTAAAAGAGGGAATTCCATTTCTCTCAAGTCCTACTCTTTACAAGTTAGGTTGCTAGTACTATTGGTTCAACTGGGAAACAAAGCTTAGACACTGTTGGAACCAAAACTTCCTGGCAGTCATGTCAGCAACCTCCAGCACAAAGTTGGTACTTCTTTAATCTGAGTATATGAATACACCTGATATTTATACTCCTTTTCTTATCTCCCAGAGTGAAATAACTATAAAATAAACCTTAAGAAATTCTCTACACATTTATTGTTTTTTCTTTTTGTTTTGTTTCCTGTGGCTATTAATTAAAATTGCTTGAAATAGCATCATTGACAATGCAGATTAAAGCACAGTAATCTCCAGATCGAAGGGCACATGTATCAAGAATATTTTTCTTTGAATTGATACTAAAGAAGAAGGTTCTTCCATACTTCCTTTTTTTTTTTAAGATTTATTTGTTTATTTTAGAGAGAGAGAAAGAGATAAAAAGAGCACGAGCTGCGTGGGGAGGGGGGGAGGGGGAAAGGCAGAGGGAGAGAAGCAGACTGCCCGCTGAGTATGGAGCCAAGGCAGGGCTTGATCAAGCAACCCTGAGATCATAACCTGAGCTGAGATCATGACCTGAGCTGAAACCAATCAAGAGTTGGACACTTAACCGACTGAGCCAGCCAGGCACCCCTCCATGCTTCTTAAGGCATTGAGAGTGCATGTGAAGAAATTCTAGTTGATGAGATAAAAATGGCTTTACCAAAGCCATCCTTGCAAGAATTTAGGGACTGATATATAGGCAATAAATGGCCTTTCACCATACTGCATGTTCATCTATGTGAAATCTGAATTAATAGCAAAATATAATAAAAATATAAGAAATATAAGAATATAAGAAATATATAAGAAAAGCAAATATATAAGAAAAGCAAAATATAAGAAAATATAAGAAAAATGAAGAGAGATATTTTATAGAATGGTAACAAATAGCTTGGAAGTGTATCTAACCTGATAGACCCATGCCTAACTATGCTGATTTTGTTTACAGTATTTTGACATAGGTCACTTTTGGCATCATCTGGTGCAATCACCTCTGTTGGCCTTCCCTGGGTTTGTAATTCTTGGTGTCTACCCTATAGCAGCATTGGATCCTTCAAATGGGACAGAACGATTACTCTCCTGAGCCATCCTGGGGACGGGGCCCTAAGGTTTAGTCTGATGTTTCCATAACTGGAAATGAATTCTGCAAGAAAGCATGTAGTCTTGCTCTCTGTAGTTGAATATGTGATCTCTCCATCCTGCAACCTCATCTCTTATTAGTAGATTATCCCTGACAGACCCAGGATTAGTTAGGGGCTTTTTTCTTGCATCTTGTTTTTTTCTTGGAAATAGTCAAATTAGTTCCATTGCACAAATATTTACTAAGCTAGATTCAAGACACTATGTGGAGTGTCTCAGAGATCCTGAGATTGATAAAACAGGATTACTGACCTCAAAGATTCTATAATTTTGTAAATGATTGTTTTTTAGGTAGATGATTTTAATACAGAGTAAAGTTAGTGCTCTAAGGTTCATATAAATTGCTAAAAAAACATAAGGCAGAGATCCCATCAAGTTTAGAAGATGAATAAAACTTAATGGAGTGAGAACACAATATTTGAGATTTGTCTACGTGAAGGAAGCAGTTAAGAGCAATGATATGTACTGACCTCCTTTGCTGGATTATCTCATTTAAAGCTCAAACTACAGCTGCGAGGTAAGAATCATATACATTTTACAGACTATGAAACAGAGGATTTGAAAAATTAAGTAATTTGCCCACGGTTACACAGGTGTGTACCTGATGAGTAGGGATTTTAATGCAATGAGTCCAAAGCTTGAAGCTCTTCTTTCTACCATGTTGAACATGAGGGAAAATAGTAGGAAATAAGATTGGGAATGTGTGCCAGGCCTGTATATTAGAAGGATCTTGAATACCAGGGCGAAAATGTTAATATGATGGGCAGTGATGAGCCTTTAAAGGTTTTAGAGCCACAGAGTTAAGACCTGCAGATAAGGCAGAATAATCTGTCAACTGTGCTCAGGACAGACAAGAAAAGAGAACACCCTCTCCCTCTTCTGTTATGGAACTTCAGTTAAAAGTAATAAGGGCATAAACAAGATGGAGGAACTAAGGATCATAGGAGAGAGAGAACACAAGAAAAATTTTGACTTGATGACTGCCAGAATTTAAGGGATGAAGAAAGAAGAGTTGAAAATGAATCAGCAGTTGTGAACATGAAAGTATGAAAAAATGGAGTTCCTATTACCTGCAAACCAGAGAAGGATCTCCTTTGGGGAAGAAAGTTGTTAAATTGGTTTAGGATAAACTGAATTTATGGTTTAGATAAGTAATCCAGGGAATAACAGTCAATAAACAGCTGAGAATGTGAGTCTGAAACTCCAGAAAGAAGGCTGGGATGGGGGTGTAGATTTAGTGTCATCTGAGTAGAAATGATGATTGAGGTTGGGAAGTTAATATTATCTTTGAAGAAAGAGCCATATATGAGGCAAACTTGGAAAATAAAGATGGTTAGGAGGCAGTTGATTATTAAGTTCTCTCAAACATAATAGAAACACAGTATCTGAATTATTAATCCTCATGTATAATCTGCAAAGGCAAAACTTTTCTTCCATACTATGGATGTCAGCCATTTGCTAAAAATACACACTCCAAAGTGCACGTTTCAACTGATAACTCTGCTTTACGATTTAGTCATCTTCTGAGCCTCATATTTTGCTATCTGCTTTAATAAAGATTTGTAATGTCAAGCATAAAAATGAATCCTCTTGAGAGTAAAGCATGTTTAATATATATTTAATACTGGAGTTCATCAGAGATGATTAGATGTATGTTTTGACTCCTGTGTACTGACTTCAGAGCACCTTAAACTTGTTTCAGTTTCTTGTTAGATTAAAAGCTTATATACATATTTTTTTACTTACTAACAGCAACAAGCAAAGTATGTGGTAGATAATGATATAAAAGGGAACATTAGAGGACCATGGGAAAATATCATAATAATAAAAATATAGTTTAGATAACTTCTTCTCTGCTTTCCTTTTTTTTTTTTCTCTTAAACATGCTATTCTTTTAAATATTAGGACTCAGTGACGTGTGCTTTAAGAAACACAACTTGGTGAAAATATATTAAACACAAATTCAGAAGTGTTAATTTATATTTAAAGAAAAATATTTGCTTTATAGATTTATTTAGCATTTAAGCACTTATTGGAAGATCCTTAATTATTTTATAGGGACAGATGGGGTTTTGAGGCTTAAAACAACACTAACAAAACAGCTTCAGTGGAACTTATTCCGGGCTGCCACTGTATGGCCTCATGTTTCTCAAACCACGCTAACTATACCACAGCTTGTGCCTCTCCCCTGGTCTATTTTCCAGCCTCTTCTCCCACCCTTGGATTATTTGGTTTGTCAGCTAGAATCCTTTCAGCATCTCCTCCTGCTTCCATAATGAACATCTTTCTGAATAGCCTTTACATTTGGCTTTTGTTGTTGGAATCTAGGTTCTCTTTATATTTAGGACTTCCACAGAATTCTCTTGTGACCAACTTTCTCTATGGCTGGATCTTAGCTGCTCAAATTCTGGCTTCCATGTTGGTCCCCATTCAGAAGGACCCCACACAAGGAATTTAACTTCCCTCATTCCGAATGTAGGGGAGGGGAAAAATCTTTTCATCTTGGGTTCTCTGGCTAGGGCCCTATAAATTAGACTAGCAAAAGACAGATTAACAAGAGAAAAACAAACAGAAATTTATTGAAATGTGCATTGTGCATACACAGGGGAAACAATTAACAGTGAGTAACTCAAAGTGATGGTTAGAACTTGGGCTTATGTAGCTTCTTAACAACAGGAGGATAAATTTTTATAGAAGTGACAAGGAAAAGGAAAAGGACTTTGAGCTTCTAGGGGTGGCAAATTGTGGGAAGGCAAATACATGGAGAAACTAATGGTGAATAAGGGCTAGTTTTAGAAGATTTGTTGTATATAGATTCCTCTGCTGCCATCTTTGGGCTGATAAGGGTCCAGAGTTCTCTTCAGTGATTAACTTACTGTCCTTCCTAGAGAGTTTATGTTCTGCTTTTAGGCAAATAGGGGGAGGGAAGAGAGCTTTTCTTGTATTTGCTTAATTGTTTTGGCTCAAAATAATCCTATGCCAAAGTGGCCAAAGTGGCATACTTTGGGGGCAGCATATTCTGCTACCCTTCATAAGCTTTCCGCTGGGGCTTAAAAGTTACTGCTAGTTGAACATGAATCATAATATAAAATTTATCTGGAATTAGATGTAAGTAAATGAGAAGTTCAGGTTTGATCACATTATTTTTATTTACATTCAACTTTTCAAGATTGTAACTATTCCTTGTCTTCAAAAGAATCATCTGGGGTGTTTGCTAACATAACCCAGGTCTCTTCCTGGAGATTCTGATTCAGTGGGTCTCTGGAATCCCAGATCCTTGCTATTTAAAATGTGGTTGATGTATCGATAGCATTGGCATTATCTGGAGTTTGTTTGAAATGCAGACTCTGGGAACCCACCTCAACTTAAGTTAACTCAGAATTTGAATTTAATAAGGACTTCAGGTATTCACACAAATTTGAGAGGCATTGCTCTAAATCAGTGGTTCTCAAAGAATGGTTCCAGACCAGCAGCATCAGCATCACCAGGGAATTTACTGGGATTGCAAATTCTTAGGCCCCACTCTACACCTACCAAATCAAAAACTATGGAGCCTAGCAATCTGTATTTTAGAGCCCTTCGAGTAATTATCATGCATGCTAAAGTTTGAGAACCATTGCTATATATGATTCTTATCATTGGGGAAGATGGAGACACATGATCTAATCCCACATGGGCTTTTAAAATCAGGAGTCTCAACTTTGTATGTTAGAGTCACTTAATACTCATGGCAGGGTGCCCGGGTGGCTCATTTGGTTAAGCATCTAACTCTTGGTTTTGGCTCAGGTCATGATCTCATAGGTTGAGGGATCGAGCCCTGCTAGCAATTGGCTTTGCACTCAGCGGAAGTCTGCTTGAAGATTCTCTCCCTTTGCCCTTCTCCCCGATCTCATGTGGGTACACGTGCTCACATTCTCTCTTTAAAATAAAGAAATAAATCTTTAAAAAATACTCATGGCAAACTACATGATACACCAGTTTGATTAAATTCTGATTAGAATCATTAGGATGTGGATTTATTATTATTTTTTATTTAATTAATTAATTAATTAATTTTTTGAAAGAGTTCTTTAAGAATTTTTATTTTAACCAGAGGTTCCCTCATGTACTTATATTACAACATCTGAAGAAGATTTTGTTTTAGTTTGCTTTTTTAAAGAAGGATTCTGTGGTCCTGGCCCTAGAAATCTAGAGATTCTGGATTATAGATCAGTGGCAGAGTCTAAATATCTGTTTTTAAAACTCCTCGTATAATCCTTGTGACTATCTAGGTTTGGAACCATATTTCCAAGCCAACTCTTTTTTTTTCACCTGTGTTTTTTTTTTTTTTAATTTTATTATGTTATGTTAATCACCATACATTACATCATTAGTTTTTGACGTAGTGTTCCATGATTTACTGTTGGCGTATAACACGCAGTGCCCCATGCAATACTTGCCCTCCTTAATACCCATCACTGGGTTAACCCATCCCCCCAGGCCCCACCCCTCTGAAACCCTCACTTTGTTTCCTGTAGGATGTGGATTTTTTAAATGTTCCAACTGTAATATCCAGGCTATGCTGAGAGATGATTGCTTTAAGTCATCAGTAAATCTACTAGCCAGATAGTAGATAAATAGAATTCTAGTATCCTTTCACTTTGTACTGTCTTAGATCTGACACATTGGTCTGATGTGCTCTAGTACTTGTTAGGATATATGCCCCATGATTCACTCCTTCACATCTTGTTGGGTATACCAAGAATGCAAGGCCGTGACTACTCTACCTGGACCATTTCTTATGGTTTTATTTTCAGGGAACATCCTTGAGGAATGAAATAATGTTTTCTCTCTTGCTGTGCATGAGAAATAGTCTTTTATTTCTGACCCACAAGTCTTATATCTCCCACCAGTATTTATTAAATAGTTTCAGGCAAATTTACTGGCTTGTAAATAGGGTTAGATCAAATCCCAGATCAGTAGTAATCCATACCAACCTATTCTCAGTACTCTGGCCTCTTCTTTTAGATCTTGCTCTTTAGCCCATAGTTGGGCATAGATTCCTAGCCTAGTCATATATTTCATTTTTGCCTAAAGAGATTCTCCCTCTTGTTACTATTAGCTTCAGTCTACTCAGGATAGGGCTCTCCTAACGGCAACTTTACTCCAGAGACTTTCTGCCTGTCAGTGTCTGCCTTGGGCTACAAACTAGGCCAATCTAAGCCCCAGAAGAGGACCAAAATGTATTTTGTTAAAGCATATAAATCTTCTTTGTATTAATGGTAATAATATCATATATATGTATAACATGTTAAAACTATCTGTGCTTTCATAAAGATCATCTTATTTGATCTATTTTTATTTCATTTTTAATAACTAGCCTGGAATCTTGCATGTAACAGGCATGCATTATTTATTTCTTTGAACAAATGAATGAATATACTTATGAACTTAGAAATGGATGAAGAGATGAAAAAGAAAATTCTGTTTTTGTGGACATAGATAATGTACCTTGCCTCTTTGATAAAAGTACCTGAACTATATTAACCATCCTTTATCATCAGTCTCTTTGTGATTATCATCATCATCAATTGTGTTAGTGAATTCATACATTGTGTTATTTTGTTAGAATGATTTATTTTCTTCTCCTTAAAGAACCTCCCTACTACAAAAACAGATGTATGCTATTAAGTCAATCAACAGCCTTTATTGATTATCTACCTTAATTCATGTATTGCTTGTTGTTTTGGCCTTTTGGTTTGTTTTCTTATCTTGTCTCTTTGAATTGTACTGTTAATCCTTCTGGTAACTTGCTGATAACATGCTCTGAGAAGGAATGAGGGGAGATTTGTAATTAGAGGGCAGCTGTCTGCTATTCAAGCTTGTCAGCACTTCTGAACAAATCAGTTCCATCCCTCCTGCCACTCAGCAAGACCCTGCTAGGCTTGGTTACTCTCATGGTAGGGCCACCCCCTAAATCACATCCAGGGGTGGTTTCCTGATTCTTGGGGCTAAACCAGGGAGGAAACAGAGATTTTAGGAAATATGAATCCTCAATTAACCTACAGCAACACGATGGTTGGAAGAGAATGGACAAGATAAAGACTATCTGGCCTTAGCCTGGCTCTCTCTGATTTATTCTCCACCTCCCAGATCTACCCTTGGGTGAGTTTGGGTGTCTTAGGGGGGCACTACAATTTGAGGATTATTAAAAATAAAAGGGGGAGTAGAGCAATTAAACAGAAAATTTGATTAATTAATATAGTCTTAAGTCTCCCTTTATTGTCAGTAGTAGAGTTTTTGTTTCCATGAATAACCTAAATAAATATGTCAAGCTTTACTTTATTTTTTCATATCAGAGAGAAAAGCAGTAGGCATTGCATGGGCTTATAAGGAGTCCAGCTGGGAGCCCTGTCATCAACCTCCTAGTGCAGGAAGTTTGCTTCTACTCAGGAAACAAAGGTTATGCCCAGTGACTTCTAAGAACATCTCACAGGTTTAAAGTAAAAGCAACAAAATCTTTGGCCATTTTCAGACAATATACTTTGCTGTTTTGTTGTTGTTACCCATGGAACTAGACAAGAGTTCAGATTTCTTTAAAGGTCCTTTAAGTTGCCATTAGAAACGTGGGTATTTTTGAAAAATGTAAAAAGGTGCATTTTGGGAATATGGATTCCATACTGAGAAGGCATGATGTAAAAGGGCTAAGTATTGTCCACACTGTAGTGATCATTAAATGGTGTCAGTGGTGAGAGAGGATTTTTGATTGATTAAGAGAATGTCATGGAATCATAATTTATTACTAATAGGAATAGAATTTAACACAATATCATGTGAAATTGGTGAGAGGGAGTCTTTTTTGTGTCAAATATTTAGCAAGATAATCTCACTAAAAAGGGAAGTGTTTATCTATTTCATCCTTCCCACTGATGCAATATGAGGCAAATATAAAGATGACGGGTTCCAGAAACAAACAAACACAGAAAAGAAGGACTATATTAGACCTTGTAGAGAAACCCAGGGAGCCTGCAGGTAGAACAAAAAGAGAAACTGAAAGCCATGTGCCGCACAACTAGAGGTCCCATTTCTTGCATATAAGCAGCTGTAGCAAGAATTTACAGCACATACTGGATGGGAAGAAAGATCATTAAATTCTACACAACTAACAACAGAGTTCAAAAGCTACAGGAATTGTTTATGGATAATCTTTAAATAAAACTGAAACTTAGAACAATTGCAGTCAGATAACCTAAGAATATTTGGTATTTATTTCAATTATTGATTTAAAAAAATTATAACAAGTCTTATATGAGATATGAATAGTGTGGAATACAGAGGAGGTTAGTTTTTAGTAAAACCCCTGGGTGATAAAAAATGAAAGATGTTATTTGACTTATGAAACATTTTCCTAGCTCCTGCCTGAAGTTAAGAGTATAACTTGTTCTTTAGCTTGAAATAATTGAGTCAGATGGCAGAATCACATAATATTATTTATAAGGTTTTGGCCTATCCATAATCATACCCAATTAAACTTTATTATTTGGTATTTTCATTCTATACCTTGGATCCAGTCACTATCAATGTTTTAACTCTGGATTTTATAAAGTAAAGAAAGAATTCCTTTAAGTATTTTAGATATAGGAATCGAGTAAAACCAGCTGACAGTTTCAATCAAGATTTGTACTGACAGTGGTCAGAAGTGGTATGTCATCCCCCAACTCTCCCGAAAGTAGGGAGGGGCCTTGAAAGGCTATTTCTCTTTGGGTGTGGCTGCTTCTTAGCCTAGCTTTTCTCAAAGAAGTAGTATTTGCCTGTGTTTGAAAGGCTGTTCTCAACATGCTCTTTCTTCATATCTCATATAATTACCATTTTAAGTGATCAATTTCCAATTTCATGATATTGTGTTATAACAGTATCTTTGTGTTTTAAAAAACTTTGAATACTTCTTATGTCCTCAGTGCATAATTAAGCACGACTTCCTGTTCAGTTTTGATGGTTTCTGATATATTTTTGTTAGAACTGAGATAAAATGTTTATAATAGTTCTGTTCAAAGTTTTTTTTTTTTGTAAAAACTTTTATGACTTTTATAGGTAAAAAAGGGTGTTTAGAATGTGACGCTCCATGGTAAAATATGCTAACTTAAAAAAAAGAGTTTGTGTTAAAGATAATTTACAGGGCATCAAAGTCATATTTACCAGCAAAGTGCCACTGTTAAATCTTAATTTCAAAAAAAGTAACAAGCTAGAATTTTAGAATGAACAGTGATGAGAACTGTAACTGGATGTTAGGGGGAAACTTAGAGATATTTTGGGACCAAAACTTGACAGGTTATATATAGGAAAGTAAATTTTAACATGTGAAAAATGTCTTTAAAAATTTGACTTTTGGAGAGAAGACAAATATATTTGTTAATACAGTGGAAGACTAGTGATAAAGGAGCCAAATTATAATTGGTTTAAGCTTTTACATGAAGACTTATATTTGAATCAAATATTTTATTATTCAATTTTAATGTGTCTCCCTCCATTAATACTTGTTCAATTCTAGTAACATCTTCTAGCTATCAGTGTTTTTTCAGCACATCTTTATTGAATATCTAGTATGCATGGTTAATGTTAGGTTCTCAATGGGATGGATCCAGAGGTAAATATGACAGGACCTCTGTCTTCAGAAGAAACAGAAAAAATACATCAACATTTAATTAAAATGAATTAACTAATTAGAGTAGGACTTTCTTAAGTTATTTTGATATCAGGATTCCTTTGGACTCTTTAAAATTATTGAAGATCCCAAAGAACGTCTGTTTGTATAACTTATATCTATCAGTATTTACCACATTAGAAATTAAAACTGAGAAAATTTCAAATACAAACATACAACAATAATACATTTCTTTAACAGAATGAAAATTTTATTCCATGTTGTGTAGCCTTTGGAAAACTCTATTGTATGTACACTTGTGAAAAAATGAGAGTGAAAACGGCAAATGACGTCTTAGCATTATTAAGAACTTAATGAAGCCTCTGAAATGGTCTTGAGGACCCCCAGAGACCATACTTTGGCCCATCAATGAACTAGAAATCATGATGTTTGGAGCCATAGTAGATATGTAATCAAAGTGCCATGGGTAAACAGAAAGGGAGAGTAATTTATATCAGTTAGTGCTAAAAATTATTAATATCACGTTGTTAATATTAGTCTCCAACTGAGTCAAGATTACAATAAATAATTTAAATAATTAAAATAGCAGTACTAGTTTTTGCCAAACGGTTCAGTTCATGAAATGAAGGTATTCCCCTGCCACCTGGTGGCAATGTATCCTAATTAGGGATTGAAGAAGCTTTTAAATGGTGCACAATTACAATGTATCTTAAATGCAGATTTAGAATTGAATGTGGAACCTATTCATGAAACACTATAAAATTATACTTGGAACCTCTGAAACATGTGTCTTACACTGAACAGTGCCCTAATGCAGTAAAAGCAACGAGGTTAAAAACCAACCATATTTTGAAGAACCAGTAATTATGCGGGATTTTCTCAGTGTTTTGAATATAGTTGGTGCTCGTATTTCATGGTGGCAAAAAGAGGAGCTTTCCTTGTTTTTCTCTAATGCATTTTCTCAGTGCCTAGAAAAAAAGAGACAATAAGAGGGGTCTACAACCCGACCACCATCAGATTTTGTGGACTCAGTCTAGGGGAGTTGAGAATATACCCTAGAAAAGATCAGGATAATGGGCTCACTGATTCACACTCCATCTAGGAATGTATGTTGCTGATGCAAGTAAAGCTGTTTGGTACATGGATACCTGGAGAGAGAGGTATGGGAGTGATAGAGGGCCAAAAGAACTTTGAGCCTGATAAATATGGTAGGATGATATGGATTTACCTAAGGTTGCCCCCCCCTTTTTAGCATTATGTTAATTACACTGTATTTTTCAATAGGACAATAAAAATAGATTTTATCCTTTTGCTGGTTAGTTTTAAACTTTTGTGAATTAGTAGTAACTCATGATTTTCATGAGCTTTTAACATTCTTCCCAATATTTGGAAGTATGATATAGCAGAGTGTTGTGATCATAAATCTGGAGAAATGTGCCTTTCCAAGAAACTAAGCATGAATGATTTTAAGACAATAAATTTCCTTATACTTTGCTTCCATATGTAGTTTTTCCCCAAAATGGATCTGCTTGGAAACAAGCCTATATTCACAAAAGCTCAAATTCCACTTTATAAAGGATATTCAAATTCCTCATTTATCTTATAATTTACTAAGGAACATTGCCTGAAGGGTAAACCTTTCTGGGTGCCTTACAAAGCGGAAGCCTCCTGCAATGATTAATCACAGTACCATAAACCTATAGGGCTTTGAGTCTTTCCTGGGTTTATACATATTTCTGTTAAGGATAAAGCCTGGTGTGGAAACTTGTACTTTTGGTACTTAAGAATGTGGTGAATTCAGATATGTGGCATAGAAGGTAAGGGAATAATATCAGTTTTTTATTTAAACAATGTTTCCTTCTCTCCTGGCTATTTTCAAAAAAATTGATAGCGTCTGAGGAAGAGTCCATTGAGGAAAAAGTAGAAAGAGCATCAGTAACAAATTTTAAATGCTT
Source organism: Phoca vitulina (assembly GCF_004348235.1). NCBI lineage: Eukaryota > Metazoa > Chordata > Mammalia > Carnivora > Phocidae > Phoca > Phoca vitulina. Next base: position 93,602,851 of record NW_022589706.1, read on the forward strand.
AAAAATGGCCTTTTCTACATTATTTAAATAATGGAAGTCCTTTTCCACTCTTCTCAATATTATTCTCTAGTACCTGAAAGTACCCAAGAATAGCCAAAGAATACAGAGTAGGAAATTTAAAAAAATATATAATTTGATTATTCTGAAAATATCAAAATTTTCAAAATATATTGGAAAAAACTCTGGATAAAACTTCAATGTGATTTCCTTCAGATCTAATGCATATTGTTCACTAAAGTAATTAAAATTTGCTTTTTTAAGTCATGTCATGTAAGATTTATTCTAATTACCATGAATTCTTATTTGATAAAGAAGTTAAACATTTTCTGTGCTTATTATCAAAATATAAAATGAGACACTAGCTGTCAGACCAATTGCCACCTGAAAGAAGCTGACACCATGACCTAGCAGGGAGGGTACAGAGGAAAAAACTACTCTGACCTCACTCTCCACCCTCAGATCTGATGATGGTGCCTCTCATTGGCTAAACACAAGTAAAGCCTCCCAGAACGTTGAACAGAGTGAAAAAGGGTGAAATGAGGATCCAGAAGATCTGGGAAATGTCCAAAAATTGAAAAAATGCATGACTCTGATAATTGTTTATCTTAGCTTTGGTCCTTGAGAAAGTGGATCCGAAGGCAATTAAAGACTCGTTGGGGGGCAAGTCTCCGTGGTGTTTCTGTACATCTGTGACAACTTTTGTCCAAGATTATGTTTTGAAAGATGTTTGTGTGGCAAACAGCCTCGAAAGATAGGAATAGTGTCAACTCTGGGAGCAGAGTGCAGATTTTTTTTTTTTTTTCTGACCAAGATAATAAAGATAATATGCCCCTGTGGGAAAAAAATTGGACAGGTTTCCTAGCAACCCCTTTAATATATTGTAAGTTTCCAAAGCTTGGAGCTTCACTGCAGTAACACACATCTACTGTATACACAATTCCCCCCGCCCCTGACCCCGACCCCGTTTCTTGGTGGGCAAGGAGAGCCAACATAAACGTAAGTACACAGTGCCGGCTGTGCTGGGAGTGACAGTCCTTCGTCTGACTGTGTCTTCTCTCAGCATCTGTGAGCTGTGGCAGGCTCACGTGTAGCTCACCAGCAGGGGGGATATCTCAAGCATTTTACAATTCTTGATAGGACACTTTATTTGGGAGGTACAAAGTCCGGGAAAAGAAGGCAGGCAAATAAATATGTGTTGCTATACTGGTTACCATAGTGAACTGCAAAGAGACATTAGCAGTTACAGTTCACTCTGCATTTGGGACTTTCCTGGAAGGATTAAATGGAGGAACTCAACTCACTCGGAGTAGTCCATAAGAAAGAGAGGAAGGAGGGGGACATTTTCTCCTTGGCTCCCTCCCATCTGCTCTTCCTCTTGATCAAGATTTACCTCCATAAGCATCTCCCCCATACTTCTTGGTTGCATCTTGGTGGCTACTCAGGAAACCAGGCGCCATGCCTTGAAGTACGATGTTTCATCTAAAGATGAAAGTGGAGGATTGGTTTTGTTTAAGTAAAATGCTGACAAAGACCATAAAAGGGGGCGATGGACAAGAGAATTGGAGAGGTACATAAGATTTATATTTCAGTGTAATGAATACAAATACATTTGCATGTCAAACAGTTCCTAATTTTTTGCATTCCATAAAATTGAATGGGAACCTAACTGAGTTTTCAGCTGATTACTTAAGAAAAAGAACCCCTTTGTAATAGATCATTATGTGATTTTTATTTGTCATGAAACTGGAAGAGTTAAAAGAAATGGGTGCTAATGTTCTAACAAAACCCCTTCCGTTTGTATCTACTTATTTGTGTGAGTTAATTTACTTAGTATTTCTAACTATAAAAAGAAAAAATAGACGTGGATCTATTCATAATCCTGTTTATTTGTAGATAGTTGAACTAATTGGGGAAAAATAGCCCCATTCAGCTTATTAAGATGTATACTTCTAGTAAAATGTTTAAATTTAATGACTATTTACTAAAATTTGTAATATATATATAAGTTCTTTTGATTAATTATGAACTCATAATAGTTGTAATGATAATTCAAAAGCCATAAGAAACTTTAAAGTCTTTTGGTCATAAGAATAAAAACAAACTTTAAATGTTTTTATGTATTTTTGGTATAGGAAAGTATGGTAAAATGATCAATAAAAGGCTTCCAAGTATAAAATATTATATTATTAGGGTAAAAGTCTGTGGAATGGAATTGCATGGTCAAGTAAAAAAGAGAACTATGTCAATTTTCATGTTTAACACCAGTTTATTCATATATTTTTTAAGGTGGGTATCACATATAGTATATATGATACACATATAAATACTATTTTTTATTTTTTATTAAAGCATAATTTATATATGTTTAAAATTTATCTTTGTTAGTGTATAGTTCTGTGAGTTTTGACAAAAGTAAAGAGTCAGGGCGCCTGGGTGGCTCAGTCGGTTAAGCAGCTGCCTTTTGGCTCAGGTCATGATCCCAGGGTACTGGGATTGAGTCCCACATCAGGCTCCCTGCCCAGAGTAGAGCCTGCTTCTCCCTCTCCCTTTGCCTGCCACTCGGCCTACTTGTGCTCTCTCTCTATCTCTCTGTCAAATAAATAAATGGAATCTTTAAAAACAAACAAACATACAAAAAAAAAAGTAAAGAGTCATATAACTACTCCACCACCAAAAGCAAGGTGTAGAATAGTTCCATCATCTTGTCACATTTCCCCATGTTCCTTTGTAGTCAGTCCCTACCCATATCTCCAGGCCCTGGAAACTACTGATCTGTTCTATATCAGATAGTTTTGCCTTTTCCAAAATGTCATTTAACGCAATAATGTGGTATGTAGCCTTTTGAGTCTAGTTTCTTTCACTTAGCATGATAAATTTGCTAAGTGTTCTTGTGTATATCCACAGTTCATTTCTTTTTATTGCTGAATAGTATTCCACTCTATGGATAGAATATAGTTGGCTTATTCACTCACCAGCTGAAGAACATTTAGGTTGGTTTGAGTTTTTAGAGACCATGAATAAAGCTTCTATAAACATTTATCTATAATTTTTTGTCTGAACATTGTTTTTATTTCACTTGGGTAAGTGCCGCTCAGTGGGGTTGCTGGGCCATATGCTGCCTGCATATTTAACTTCATAGGAAACTGACAAACTGCCTTCCAAAATAGCTGCACCATTTTGCATTCCTACCAGCAATGTATGGAGTTCCAGTTGCTCCACATTCTTGCCAGCAGCACTGAGTATTGTCAGGATTTGCTGTTGTTATTCTTTGCATTCTGACAGTTTATATAGTGATAGCTCAGGGTGTCTAGTTAGGTTGAACATCTGTTCATGTGCTTATTTGCCATTTGTATGTTTTCTTTGGTGAAATGTTTGTTCATATCTTTTACCCATTAAAAAAATTGGTCATCTGTTTATCATTGAGTTTTCAGAACCCTTTATATATTCTGGATTCAAGGTTGCTTTTTTTTTTTTTTTTAAATCAGATTATGATTTGTATTTCCAGTAAGCTCCCAGGTGCTGCTAGGCAGCCGTGCTGTTGGGAGTAGCTCTGATCTCGCATACTGCTTCTTAAACTTTAACATCTGTAAAAACTACCTGGCGTGGGACCCAGTAGGTTTGGGGTGAAACTGAGATTCTGCATTTCTAACCAGCTTCCAGAAGAGTCTGATGCTTCTGTGATCACAGTTTGAGCAGGAAGGCCTTAGGAAAATCACAGAAGGATGCCAAGAAAGGATTAAACTTCAGCTGATTTTGAAGGATGAGTAAATTTTTTCCAGAAATATGAGGAGTAGAGAAAAATGGAAGAAATGGAAGGTGTAGGAGGGAGAAAACAGAAGAGTAATTTTTCAGAGGAAATCATATAAGCAAATATATAGAGGAATGAGCCATTTAAGTTTGAAGGAAAAAGGCAGTTAAAGATGTTGAGGGTAGGTGGTGAGACTGGAGAGGTAAGCCAGAATCATATTAGAAGAGGGATCTTTGGATTTTCTTTTCTGTGGGTGAGTGTACATAGAAATGTTTCAATCAGGAGAGTAATGTGATCAGATTGTCAGGGTGGAAATATGTCTGTCTCTGGCCGCAGAATAAAGCAGTGATTTTAGAAGAGAGTACAGGCTGGAAAATTGGTTATTACAATGCGTAGTGAGAGGTAAAGCGTGCTTGAATTAAGGCAGTTACCACTGGGTCGAAGAGGAGGAGCCAGATTAAGAGATGGACAGTTAACATAGTCATAATAAAAACTGGATGTAAGGGGGAGAGGAGGAGGAGGAGGCTAGGATGGCAACTGGGTCCAGCCATTTACCAGTATAAGGAATGTGTATGAGGACTAGGTTCTGTGCAGAAGACCATGAAGTTCAATAGATATGCGGAGGCTGAGGAACTTGTAATATATCCATCTGCATGTGACTGGAAGGCATTTAAAAAATACTGAAGTCTAGTTGACATACAATGTTATATTTGTTTCAGGTGCACAGGTAGTGATTTGACAGTTCTATTATGTCATTCAGTGCTCACCAAGGTAAGTGTAGTTACCATCTCTCACCATACATTATTACAATTTTATTACTATTTTTTAAAATATTTTTTAAAGATTTTACTTATTTATTTGACAGAGGGAGACACAGCGAGAGAGGGAACACAAGCAGGGGGAGTGGGAGAGGGAGAAGCAGGCTTCCCCGCTGAGCAGGGAGCCCGACGCAGGGCTCGATCCCAGGACCCTGGGATCATGACCTGAGCCGAAGGGAGATGCTTAACGACTGAGCCACCCAGGCGCCCCACAATTTTATTACTATTTTTTAAATTTGAGCATAGTTGACACACAATGTTACATTCGTTTGTGGTGTACAACATAGGGATTTGACAAGTTTATACATTATGCTGCATTCACCACCAGTGTAGCTACCATCTGTCACCATACAATGCTATTACAGTATCATTGACTCTATTTCTTATGTTGTGCCTTTTATTCCCATGACTTATTTATTGTATAACTGGAAGCCTGCATCTCCCACTCCCCTTCACTCATTTTGCCCAATCTCCCATCCTCCTCCCCTCTGGCTACCATCAGTTCTGTGTATTTATATTAGGAAGAAAGAAGCTAGACATAAGCAGAGGAAGGAACATCCTAAGGCAGAGTCCCAAGTCCTTGGAGGGGAATGACAGAGACAGGAGGGGGAGGCAAGGATGGTGATAAATAAGCTACACATTAAAAGCCCCAGGGGCATGATATCCTGACCTTGTGGCTTCCAAGACCTTGGGGCGGACAGATCAGGAGCCACAGGTGCAGAACATGCCCTCTCTTCCTCCACCTCTCCCCAGGGTAACCCCTAGGCTCATTATAATGCATTTGCATTAATAGTACATCCTCAACATCCCCTCCCCCACCCCCTTGCAAAGCCTGCCTTGACTGTTCTGGTACAAACTTTGTAAGGTCAAGAACTCCCCCTCCCAACCTGTGGGAGGGTTTTCCTAAATGACTGGAAGCAGCCTCCATTAGAGACCACCCCACTGTAGGACATAACTCCTTTCAGCCCAGAGAGCTGACAAAATACCCAATCCCAAAACAACCTAGGGCCAGTTCCACCTCTTGCAACCTGCCCCTCTCCCACCTTCACAGTATACTTTGCTTTATTTAACAAACTGCTTTGTGCTTGTTACTTTCCTTCTGGCTGTCCTTATTCTAGTACAGACCCCCATGTAAATCTAGTGGGGAATCCAAGGGACGAGACCTCCATTCACATAACTCGGACTTTCCACAGATAACATTTCTTGGTCTCATTCTGCTTTCAGTTTGTTTATTCATTTGTTTTTTGTTTTTTGTTTTTTTTAGATTCCACTTATGAATGAAATCATATAGTATTTGTCTTTTTCGGTCTGACTTATTTTATTTACCATGATATCCTCTAGATCCATCCATGTTGTCTCAAATGGCTTATCTCGTCCTTTTTTTATGATTTCATAGTATTCCTCTGTGTGTGTGTGTGTGTGTGTGTGTGTGTGTATGTACACCACATCTTCTTTATCTATTTGTATATTGATGGACACTTAGGTTGCTTCAATAAACATAAGGGTGCATGTATCTTTTTGAATTCATGTTTTTTGTTTTCTTTGGGTAAATACCCAATAGTGGAATTATTGGGTCATATGGTATTTATATTTTTAAATTTTTGAGGAATGTCCATACTGTTTTCCACAGTGGCTGTACCAATTTACATTCCCATCTACAGTGTATGAAGATTCTTTTTTTCTCCATATCCTTGCCAAAACTTGTTATTTGTCTTTTTTATTTTAGCCATTCTAACAGGTGTAAGGTGATATCTCATTGTGGTTTTGGTTTGCACTTCCCTGATGATTAGTGTTGTTGAGCATCTTTTCATGTTTATTGGCCATCTGTATGTCTTCTTTGGAATAGTGTCTATTCAGGTCCTCTGCTTATTTTTTCATTGGATTTTTTTTTTTTTTTTTTTGGTATTGAGTTGTACATATAAGTTCTTTATATATTTTGGATATTAACCCTTATTGGATATATCATTTGCAAGTATCTTCTCCTGTTCAGTGGCTTGCTTTTTTGTTTTGTTGATTGTTTCCTTTGCTGTGCAGAAGCTTTTTATTTTGATGTAGTCTCAATAGTTTATTTTTGCTTTTGTTTCCCTTGCCTAAGGAGACATAACCATAAATATGTTGCTAAGGCTGATTTCCAAGAGATTGCTGCTTATGTTTTCTTTTAGGAGTTTTATGGCTTCAGGTCTCACATTTTGGCCTTTAATTTAGGTCTTTAATCCATTTTGAGTTTATTTTTGTGATGGTGTAAGAAAGTGGTTAAGTTTCACTTTTTTTTTTTTTTTTTTGGCATGTTGCTGTTTAGTTTTCCCAGCACCGTTTATTGAAGAGACTGGCTTTTCCCCACAAATGTATATTTTTGCCTCCTTTGTCATAAATTAATTGACCATATAAATGTGGGTTTATTTCTGGGCCCTCTGTCCTGTTCTATTGATCAATGTGTCTATTTCTGTGCCAGTAGCATATTGTTTTGATTATTATAGCTTTGTAGTATATCTTGAAATTGTGATACCTCCAGTTTTGCTCTTCTTTCTCAAGATTGCTTTGGCTATTTAGGATCTTTTGTGGTCCCATACAAATTTTAGGATTATTTGTTTGCCTTCTGTGAAAAGTACTATTTGTATTTTGATTGGGATCGCATTAAATCTGTAGGATTGCTTTGGGTAGTATGGACACTTTAACAATATTAATTCTTCTAATCCATAAGCATGGTATATGTTTCCATTTGTTTCATTTTTAATTTCTTTCATCAGTATTATAGTTTTCAGAGATAGGTCTTTTACCTCCTTGGTTAAATGTATTCCTGGATAATTTATTCTTTTTGGTGCGATTGTCAATGGGATTGTTTTCTTAATTTCTCTTTCTTTTACTTCGTTATTAGTGTATAGAAATGCAACTGATTTCTGTGTACTAATTTTGTATCCTGCAACTTTTACTAAATTCATTTATTAATCCTAATAATTTTTTGGTGGAGTCTTTAGGGTTTTCTATATATAGTATCATGTCATCTGCAAATAGTGACAGTTTAACTTCTTCCTAACCAATTCAGATGCCTTTTTTTGTTTGTTTTTCTTGTTTGATTGCTGCAGCCAGGACTTCCAATACTATATTGAATAAAAGTGGTGAGGGTGGACATTGTTGTCTTGCTCCTGATCTTAGGGGAAATGCTCTCAACTTTTCACCATTGAATGTATTAGCTGTGAGGTTTTCATATATGACTTTTATTATGTTGCAGTATGTTCCCTCTAAACCCACTTGATTGAGAGTTTTTATCATGAACAGATGTATTTTGTCAGATTTTTTTTCCTGCATCTATTGGGATAATCATGTAGCTTTTATCATTCCTCTTGTATGTGATGTATCACCTTGATTTGTGAATTTTGAACCATTCTTGCATCCCTAGAATAAATCCCACTGGATCATGGTGAATGATTCTTTTAATGTATTGTTGAATTCAGTTTGCCCAAATTTTTTGAGGATTTTTGAGTCTGTGTTCATCAGGGATATTGGCTTGCAGTTTTCTTTCTTTCTTTCTTTCTTTTTTTCTTTTTTTCTTTCTTTCTTTCTTTCTTTCTTTCTTTCTTTCTTTCTTTCTTTCTTTCTTTCTTTCTTTCTTTCATGGTGTCTTTGTCTGGTTTTGGTATCAGGGTAATGCTGGCCTTGTAGAATGAATTTCATGGTTTTCCTTTCTCTTCTATTTTTTGGAATAGTTTGAGAAGACTAGGTATTAACTCTTCTTTATGTGTTTGGAAAAATTCACCTACGAAGCCATCTGGTCCTGGACTTTTGTTTGTTTTGAATTTTTTCATTACTGATTCAATTTTATTGCTAGCAATTGGTCTGTTCAAATTTTCTATTTCTTCCTGATTCAGTTTTGGAAGATTGTAGGTTTTTAGGAATTTATCCACTTCCTCTGGATTGTCCAATTTGTTAGCATATAATTTATATAGTATTCTTTTATAATTTTTTTGTATTTCTGTAATGTCTGTTGTTATTTCTCCTTTTTATTTTTTTCTTCATTTCTGATTTTCTTTGAGTCCTTCTTTCTTTTTTTTCTTCATTTCTGATTTTCTTTGAGTCCTTTTTTTTTCTTGATGAATCTGGCTAAAGTTTTATCAATTTTGTTTATATTTTCAAAGAACTAGCTCTTTGTTTCATTGATCTTTTCTGCTGTAATTTTAGTCTTTTTCTTTTTTTTCATTTATTTCCACTCTAATTCTAATTATTTCCTTTCTTCTACTAACTTTGGGCTTTATTCTTCTTTTTCTGGTTCTTTTAGTTGTAAAACTTCCCTTTTAGACCTGCTTTTGCTGTACAAAGATTTTGGACTGTTTTGTTTTCAATTTAGTTTGTCTCCATGTGTTTTTAAATTTTCTCTTTTACTTCTTCATTGACCCATTGATTGGTTGTTTAGTAGCATGATTTTTAGCCTTCATGTGTTTGTGTTTTTTCCACTTTTTTTTTTGTAATTGTTTTCTAGTTTGAGACCATTGTGGCTGGAAAAGATGCTTGATATGATATCAGTCTTCTTAAACTTATTGAGGCTTGTTTTTTGTTTTTTTTTTTTTAAAGATTTTATTTATTTGACAGAGAGAAAGACAGCCAGAGAGGGAACACAAGCAGGGGGAGTGGGAGAGGGAGAAGCAGGCTTCCCGCCGAGCAGGGAGCCCGATGCGGGGCTCGATCCCAGGACCCTGGGACCATGACCTGAGCCGAAGGCAGACGCTTAACGACTGAGCCACCCAGGCGCCCTGAGACTTGTTTTGTGGACTAATATATGATGCTTGGAGAATGTTCCATGTGCGCTTGAAAAGAAATGTGTATTCTGCTGTTTTTAGGTGGAATGCTCTGTATGTGTCTGTTGGGTCTATCAGGTCTGTTGTGCCATTCAAAGCCATTGTTTCCTTGTTGATTTTCTGTCTGGATGATCTATTCACTGATGTAAGTGGGGGTACGAAAGTCCCCTACTGTTAATTTACTGTCAATTTATCCCTTTATGTATGTTGATATTTGCTTTATGCATTTGGGTTCTCCTGTGTTGGGTCCATAGATATTTTCAATTGTTACATTTTCTTTTTGGATGGACCCCTTTATCATTATATAATGCCCCCTTTTGTCTCTAGGTACAGTCTTTGTCTTAAAGTCTATTTTTTCTGACTACCCTTGCTTTTTTTTCCTTTTATTTGTATGATATGTGTTTTTCCAGCTCTTCTTTTTCTGTCTCTGTGTCTAGATCTGAAGTGAATGTTTTCTTTCTTTCTTTCTTTTTTTTAAAGTATTTTATTTATTTATTTGACAGAGAGAGAGCACAAGCAGGGCGAGCGGCAGGCAGAGGGAGAAGCAGGCTCCCTGCTGAGCAAGGAGCCTGATGTGGGGCTCGATCCCAGGACCCTGGGATCATGACCTGAGCCGAAGGCAGATGCTTAACTGACTAAGCCACCCAGGTGTCCCTAAAGTGAATGTTTTTTAGGTGGCATATAGATGGATCTTGTTTTTGTATCCATTCAGTCACTCTGTGTCTTTTGATTGGTAATTATGATAGGTATGTACTTATTGCCATTTTGTTAATTTTGTTCTGGTTGTTTAGTTCTTCTTTGTTCTTTTCTTATTCTTTTGCTCTCTTCTTTTGATGGCTTTCTTTAGTGTTACACTTGGATTTCTTCCTTGTTATTTTTTGTGTATCTATTGTGTATCTATTTTTGATAAATGGTTACCTCTGTGTTCATATATAACATCCTATGTGTATAGCAGTCTATATTAAGTTGATGATTGCTTAAGTTCGAGCACATTCTTTTTTTTTTTTTTTTTAAAGATTTTATTTATTTATTTGAGAGAGAGAGAATGAGAGAGACAGCACATGAGAGGGGGGAGGGTCAGAGGGAGAAGCAGACTCCCTGCCGAGCAGGGAGCCCGATGTGGGACTCGATCCAGGGACTCCAGGATCATGACCTGAGCCGAAGGCAGTCGCTCAACCAACTGAGCCACCCAGGCGCCCAAGTTCGAGCACATTCTAAAAGCACTAAATTTTTACTCTCCCCTCCACATTTTACATATGTGATATGATATTTTCCATCTTTTTATTTTGTGTATCACTTGACTAATTTTTATAGATACTTACTACTTTTGTGTCTTAATCTCCATTTGTAAGTAATCAATCTACTATCTTTATGTTTGCTTTTACCTGTGAAATTTTTTCTTTTCATAATTTTCTTACTTCTAGTTATGGCCTTTTTTTTCCACTTAAGGAAGTCTCTTTAACGTTTTTGTGAAGCTGGTTTGGTGGTGATGAACTCCTTTAACTTTTGTTTGTCTGGGGAGCTCTTTATCTCTCCGTCAATTCTGAATGATAACTTTGCTGAGTATTCTTGGTTGTAGGTTTTTTTCCTTTTAGCACTCTGAAAAATCAGCTGATAATCTTAGAAGGATTCCCTTGTATATAGCTGTTTTCTCTTGCTGTTTTAAAGGTTTTCTCTTTATCATTACTCTTTACCATTTTAATTATTGTGTCTTGGGGTGGACATCCTTAGGTTCATCTTGTTAGGGGCTCTCTGTGTTCCTGGACCTGGATGTCTGTTTCCTTCCCCAGGTTAGGAAAGTTTTCAGCTATTTCTTCTTCAAGTAAATTTTCTGTCCCTTTCTCTCTCTTCTCTTTCTGGTATTCTTATAATGCAGATGTTATTATGTTTGGTAATGTCACAGAATTCCCTTAACTTATTTTCATTCTTTACTATTCTTTTTTCTTTTTGCTGTTTAGCTTCGATGCTTTCCAGTACCCTGTCTTCCATATTGCTGAGCCATTTTCTGCATCTTCTAATTTGCTGTTGCTTCCCTCTAGTGTGTTTTTTATTTCAGTTATTAGATTCTTCAGCTATGATTGGTTCTTTTTTTTTTTTTAAATATTTTCTCTCTGTGGCAGTTCTCACTGAATTCATCATTTTTTTCTTAAGCCCAGTGAATATCTTTATAACCATTACTTTTAACTCTTTATCAAGTAGATTGCTTATCTCCATTTCATGTAGTTCTTTTTCTGTGATTTGTCTTATTCTTTCATTTGTGACATATTGCTCTGTGTCTTGATTTTGTCTAACTCTCTGTGTTTGTTTCTATGTATTAGGTAGATAAGCTACATCTCATGGTCTTGAAAGTAGTGGCCTTGTGTAGAGGACATCCTGTGGTGCTTTATAGATAAATCTTCCCTTGTCACCAGAACCAAGTGTTCCGTGGGTGTCTTTGGGCTGTGTGCACCCTTCTATTGTGGCTGAGCTGTGATTACCTTTAGACCAGCTAGCTACAGGAACTCACTTTACCTGCTGTGGGCACACTGGACAGAGTTTACTCCTCAAGCTTTCGGAAAAACTCAGCTGTGGCCACTGCAGGCTCATTGGTGGGCAGGGTTGCATTTAGTCTAGCTGTCTGCAGTTAGTCTCTGCCATACAGCTGCAGACCCACCAAAAGGCAGGGCTTGCTCCCTGCACAATCATCTAACAGGCCTGATTGCAGGAAGTGTGTACATGTTGGTGTGTGGAGTTATTTCCCTTGCTCTCCAGGGCAGGAGTCACTTTGGAATGGTGCCGGTCTGCTGGGGCTGCCTGTTGGTGTAGTGGGGAAGGAGCTGCTTTGGAAGGATGCCTGCCATAGTGGGTGGGTTGGGTGGGGCAGGTCTGGAGGGGAACCCTGGGATGAGGCACACAGTGCTAGCAAGGTAAATGGGGAATGTTAGAACTGGTTCCTGCAAACATCAAGCTGTCTAAGCTGGGGAAGGACAAGAAAAGGGGCACCCAATAGCACTTTTGTTCCCAGAGAAATCTTCTGCAGATCTCTGTCCCTTTGGTACATATCCTAAGATTAGTCAATAAGTCTTCTTTATACCCCAGGTGCTTTTCAAACTGCTACTTCTGTACTGTGTCTTGGACAAGTTATTTAGCATGTTGGCTTTTTTAATGGTGAGGACTTGGTTTCCTGTCACTCTCCTGCTCAACCAGAGTTAAACTCCACTGATTTTTAAAGCTCCTGGAGTTAAGCCCCACTGATTTTCAAGGCCAGATGTTATGAGGACTCTTCCCAGTGTAGGTTCCCAGGCCAGGGTCTTGTTCCTCCATGCTTGGGATATCCCTCCCATTTGTGGTTAGTCATAATTGGGGGTAGGGGAGAGGGTTGGTTCCAGACTGTGCCTCCACCCCTCCTCCCATTTTCAGTGTGGCCTTCTCTCTATGACTAGTTGTGGAAAATATGTTCTGCCAGTCTACAGGTTGTTTTTAGAGTTAGTTGTATAGATGTGGCTGTTGCCTCCGCATGTCTATGGGATGAGGTGAGCTCAGAATCTTCCTACTGAGCCTTATCCCTCTCTCTGACCTGGAAGGCATTTGTATGAGTATGAAGAACCAGGAGCGACAAATGGATTGAAGTCATAAACTTAGGAGTAATCTGATTCTCTCTCTTTTTAAAATTGTGGTAAGAACACTTAACATGAGATCTACGCTCTTAACAGATTTTTAAGCGTATAATACAGTATTGTTAACTGTAGGCACTGTGCTGTACAGCAGATCTCTAGAACTTATTCAGTTTGAGAAACCAAAACTTTATACTCGTTGAACAACAATTCCCCATTTCACTCTCCACCCAGCTCCTGGCAACCACCATTCAACTTTCTGCTTCTATAAGTTTGACTGTTTTAGATAGCTTGTATAAGTGGACTCATGCAGTATTTGTCCTTCTGTGACTGATTTCACTTAGCATAATATTCTTCAGGTTCGTCCATGTTGTTGCATATGGCAGGGTTTCCTTTCTGTCTTAAGGCTGAATAATAGTCCATTGTCTATGTATCACATTTTTTTAACACAGTCATCTGTTGATGGATATTTAAGTTGTTTCTATAGCTTGGTTATTGTGAATAATGCTGCCATGAACATGGGAATATAAATATTTCTTCAGATATTTATATATCAGCTATATCTCCTGATTTCAATTCTTTGGATATATACACAGAAGCAAGATTGCTGGATCATATGGTAATTTTTAATTTTTTGAGAAACCTTCATACTATTTTCCATAGCAGCTGCACCATTTTACATTCCTATCAACAGTGTACAAAGGTGCCTGTTTCTCCACAAGCTCTCCAATATTTGTTATTTTTTGTATTTTTGATAATAGCCATCCTAACAGGTATGAGGTGAATGTGGTTTTGATTTGCATTTTCCTAATGATTAGTGATGTTGAGCACCTTTGCATGTACCTGTTGGCCATTTATGTGTCTTTTTTTTTTTTATAAGATTTTATTTATTTATTTGAGAGAGAGAGAGAACAAGCAGGCGGAGGGGGAGAGGGAGAGGGAGAAACAGACTCACTGCTGAGCAGGGAGCCCTATGCGGGGATCAATCCCAGAATCCTGGCATCATGACCTGAGCCGAAGGCAGACGCTTAACTGACTGAGACACCCAGGTGCCCCCATTTATATGTCTTCTTTTGAGAAATGTCTATTTAAGTCCTTTGCCCATTTTAAAATTCAGTTTATTTGTATTTTTGCTATTGAGTTGTAGGAGTGGAGTAATCTACTTCTGAATGGCAGTTAAAATGGAGTTCTTGATGAAATCACCAGGGAGTGCAAAAGAGAGAAGAAAAGAGCCAAGGGCAGTATCCAAGAGGCACTCACATTTAAAAGAAAGACTAAAGAAGGAATCTAGTGAAGGTATTTCCCCTAATAGGGCAAACTATTTTAATTTGAAATCCAGCAAGGAAACAATATCAGATTGAAGGAGCCGATTTAAAATTATTTCTTTCAATATTTAATTTACATGTTCATACCTTGCAGGCAGTAGATAAATTATTTTTCATTTTCCTAATTCTAAGGTAAAATGTAATGTTCATTGAATATATGTTTAACTGTTTGGTTTGCAGAGGGTCTTTCATGTTTTGTCTTTTAAATAAGTCTTTAATTACTTCTAGATTGAAAGCCTACCCAGAAAAACTGTGATTTCCTCCCTTGCTTCTGAATCTGTATTTAATAACTGAATGTCTGTAAATAGTACCAGGAAATGCAGTAATTATGCAATTACTAAAGGTTGTTGTTGGTATAAATATATTTCATTTATGCAAACTTTTCTTGCTATGTTATAGACACTTCATAAATACACTGATCCATGAGAAATTGGTACAGATTTAGCACATATTGATACCAGTAGTTTAGAAGTTGCCTAAAAATATTTCTCTGTCATTTGCTTCCAAGATGACAATAATTTCAGGCATGTGGTAGGCACTTGATCTAGTTCTTCTGCCCCAATCTCTGTTTCAAGATTGTGTCTATGCAACATAATTTGATGCTGTATAAATGTGTTTATTTCTGGATGTAACAGAGCACTGGACCTAGCCTTAAAAACCTGAAGTTAAGGTCCTCCTTCTTCTGTTTCTCAGATGTTATACCTGGGCAAGCCAGTTAAGTGTATTTCGGTAAATTCTTTACTAAATTTCTAGCATTACCAAGCAGCAGAGAAACAAAGCTAAATAAAATATAGTCCCGGAGAGAGACAGACATACATAGAACATTTCAAAATAATGTGGGAGAAGTATGTGCAGAGCACTATGAGTTTGACAGAGATCTTCCTTTTTCAGCTTGAGGAATAAAGGGTGGGCAGCTATTTCTAGAGATGTCTGGGATGATTCTTAAGAGGTAAACATGTGTGGCAGGTTTGGGGGATGGGGAAAAGTTGGTGACTGAAGGGTCAGAAGATTACTCAGCCACAGAGAGTATAAAGGCAGTACCAAATGAACAACAGGGTATGCTTGGGGAACTCTGGGCAGTTTTGTATTACTTGAAAGTAAAATATGAGATGTGGGGCCAGCTACAGAGGGCTTCATAGGCCGAATGAAGGTTGGGCTTTGGCATGTACTTGAAGGGACTTGTTGAAGTATGTTAAGAATGGCAGTCACAGTCAGATTTGCACTGCTGTTACTTACATAACTCTGGTTGCAGTGTGTAGGGTGCATTTGAGAGAAACAAATCCAGAGGCATTTTTAATGCTTCAGCGAGACATGATAAAGCCTTGAATTTGGGTGATAATTGAGTCAAGGAAAGGAAGAGCAATTAAGAAAGAGTAAGAAGGTATCTATTTATGACAGTGCTTGTTGAACTAGAAAAAGCGCAACTTGAAGAGTGAGAGAGAACTGAACTTGAACCTAGCTTCATCATTTAAGGGTGTGAGCCCTTGGCAAATATTTTCTGACTTTCTACATTTCTGAAAGTGAGAGTGACACTGCCTTG
Source organism: Phoca vitulina (assembly GCF_004348235.1). Taxonomy (NCBI): domain Eukaryota; kingdom Metazoa; phylum Chordata; class Mammalia; order Carnivora; family Phocidae; genus Phoca; species Phoca vitulina. The sequence continues at coordinate 93,618,665 of NW_022589706.1, forward strand.
TATTATCATGGGGATTAGACATAACCTAAAGCACCAGAAATCATGCTTAAATGTAGAGTGTCAGTAAATGATTACTAGTATTACTATTTACTTGATATCACTTAACATCTCCAAAACCCAGACTCCTCTCCTGCATTGTAGATTTGTTATGATATTACAGTGAGATAGTATTTGTTGATGGTGAATAACCTTTAGATAAACAGTCTTTTCAGAAAAAAAAGTGTTTTCCCCACTTGAAAGAAAAACAGCTTTGCATCTCATTTTTAAAAAGACTATTCTTATAAACAATGCAGCTTATTGTTTTATTGAATGAAAGCAAATCAGTGAGAATATTGGCCACTGAAATGCTAATAATGAGCATCTTTGAGAATTAGCCGTATGGAGTTGTTATATTATAGTGGTGAAGAACAGGAGAGCTGGGGTCAGACAGATGGCTTATTGTATATCTCTGAGTAAGTTAATTTACCTCTCTATGCCTCAGTCTCTTGATATCTAAGTGGCTAAACCTCCTAAGGTATTTGTGAGGATTAAATTAGAAAATTGCACATGTAAACTCCTCAGCTGTATGTGTGGGCACATGCCAAGGATTTACTAAATAGTGACCAACTTTTTTGCAAGGCAGTGTTCAAAAGAGTGACTTTATAGGCACTAACTCATTTAATTAAAAGAAAAGAAAAAAGAAAACACAAACAACATCCAAAGATGGGCATTACTATTATGTCCCATTTGCCGACATGGGAATGTAGACTGAGAGGTGGGATTATGTTGTTCAAAATCACATAGCAAGGAAGCAGTAGAGCTGAAGATAGAATAGTTCCTTATATTTGGTGTTGCATTTCCTAAGTCTGATGTATACTCCTACTAGGGCCTGTGGTGTGGCTTTCTTCCCTCACCCCAACCCAACCTGGGTCTTCTCTCCCCCAGGGTTGTAGGACAATCTGCTTAAGCACAATGCAACCAAGAACTATAGCACAGATTGTGGTTTTACAGAAGAGCTGGATCCTGCTGCCCCCTGTACTGAGCTCTGGATGGCCCAGTCTGCTGAGAGTTTCGGCTCTAGTTTGGCTCTCCTTCCCATTAATAAGTCCAATTCTCTACCTCCTGTTTGTACCAGGACCTGCCCAACTGGGGTGCATATTCCTGGAGTGAAGGAATTTGAGTGATATTCCTCTTAGGGTCCTAGGTTCCTCCCTTCTACCACCCAGAACAGCCTCAGCCTCTCTGTATATGTGAGCTGATAGACTGTAGACTTAATTACCACATGAGTAAGATCATGGGTTTTTTATTGCTGATGGACACTGTGTGCAAGCCCTTTTCAAACAAAGCCATAGACATGTATCTTTGTTATAAATGATAATAATGATACCAATAAGCAGGGTGGAAGGTAATGGCTGGAAGAATCTCATTTGTGAATAGACATGCTCATTTATGGGAAGGCCCTATTTTTCATGTATCAAGTCTCCCTCTTTTACAGATAAGGAAAAGTTGAGAAAACCATGGAATTTGATTTGCTTTTTCTTTTCTTTTTAAAGATTTTATTTATTTATTTATTTATTTATTTATTTATTTATTTGAGAGAGAGAGAGTGAGCAGAAGGAGGAGGGAGAGAGAATCTGAAGCTGACTCCATGCTGAATGCAGAGCTGGACACAGGGCTCAATCTCACGACTGCAAGATCATGACTTGAGCCAAAACCAAGAGTAGGACACTTGGCCAACTTAGCCACCCAGGTGCTCCTTGATTTGCTTTTCAGATAAATATGTGCTCATTCAGTTCACATTCAAAGATAAGACTTGGGATAGCTGTTGAGGGCTTCCATGAAATAGAAGTAGCAATTTCCATATCTCAACTTCTCAAATGCTTTTTGAGCTCCTTCTCATATTCCTATGATTACATAAAAAGCCTTATAGTCTAAAGTTTCTTAGCCTTGAGGGACTCTACACTTTAGGTGAATCACCATCAAGATTTGCATATAGTAGTAATTGCCATTATGGCTTTATCTACTTTTCCCTGCTCATTTTTGTGAGGACACATTGGTGAGACTACAGATAAGTGTCTCTAATTGAAAAAGAAAAGTTAAATTGACCTGAAAAAAATTGCTCCATGTACCTATTTCTGCCTTTACTGGTGGTGCCAAAGAGGTAGGTTATAAGGCACAGATGCCCCGGTGGTGTTCTTTATAGAAGTTATCCATCCATTGGAATAGAAAGGGAAGTAGCTTTGAACTTTAAATCCAACCGGAACTACACCAACTCATGAATAAACAATATCATGTGTTTTGGAAAAACATCAGCTATCATATCCATATGTGTTTTTGTAAAGGCTTTTATGTAGTGGTTTTGATTCTTATTTCAATGTCAGTTGCTACCTTTCATCAAGTAACTGCCACGGGCCCCTGCCTAAGCACAGCATTTTGGTGACTCTGTTACTAATAAGCAAGATTTAAAAACCAAGCCAAACCAAACAAAAAACTAGCCATCAGTCAAGTTTGTCACTTGTCTACTCTTTGAAGGGAAAACAAATGAGTTGCAGATGGATCATTATTTACGGTTCCCTGACGTGTCCTGAGGGCTTGGTGGATGTTTTCTGGTGTCACTTCTACACAGCATTTAAAACTTCCACTTGAAAGGAGCTCCTGCTACTACTGCTTCTTAACAGGCAGCCGTAGAATCATTGGGAGTTGGTTGATCATATTTTTCTCCAGGCTAGGGTCGCTACTCCATGTTATAAAGGGTAGACTCAGAAGAGGAAAAAGATGTGTACCTATATGCCTTGGAGTGGTGCTGGGCAGCCTTTTTCTCCTCAGAACCTTGTCGGGCTAGCGAGACTCTGAACATGAGTCCTTAGGTGGCCACGATCTTTCCATTCTAGGGAAATTGGCCCAGATGTCACCTCCTTACAGACAGTCTTCCTGACCATCCTTTCCAAGAAGGTCTCCTTTACTACTCTCTACCATTGAATTCAGTTCTTTTCTTCATATCACCTTCCACAAGTTTATGTATGTATACTTAAAAAACATGACCCATCACTCCTTTGGGGTTGTAATCTCCAGAGTCCACATCTGTTTGGCTTATTGCTGCCCGTCTACAATGGCACATTGCAGAGAGCAGGCACTCAATGAACGTTTACTGAGTAAGTGTGAAATGAGGAGTTTTATAGAACTGGCATATCCCATCTTGGCTCTTTCTTTATCTGTCTTGCTAATGTCACCGTTCATTTTAACTTTTAAAAAGTAATTAAACAAAATTATTGTGTTACTTTAGTGGATAAAATTTTCAGCTTTTTTTTTTTTTTTTTTTTTTTAAACAGCTTGCATAGAGTTCCTTTTGGAAAGAGAGCTTCTCCTCAAGAAAAATACCTTATCGTCTACTTTGGTTAGGACAGGGGAGACACCAAGGAATGCTTTATACTACTAAGATGAAACAAGTTGCTAGATTAAAATGCTTGTTGTAAGATGTTACTAGTAATCAGAGGTTGGAGAAGGGAGCCATGCATCTGTGGGACTCTGGAACCTTTGAAAAAAAAGTACTTACCAGTTAAGAGGTGAACAGTTTCTCATGGCAGGATAGCCACAGTCTTTAGAAAGCACAATTGTCTAATACCTGGTTTTAAGTTATTAACTTCCTCTGACATAAATCACTTTGGTAGCACCAAACTTTGGAAAAGTCTGCTGCATGCACACATTTTTGGGAGAAGTTTTTGGAAAACCAGTGAAAAGCAGCCATGCCCACCCTTGGTCACTGTGGAACTAGGAGCTGAACAGGTGCAGAAATGACAGGTGGATATAACTTAAATATAAGTTTCAAGTTGTACTTTAAGCTTATACCTTGAAAACATTTTTGGTTGATTAGTTATAGGCCTACTTAGAGTTAGTTACGCACTGAGTGTTGCATAAAGTTTCAGATATACAGACACACACATACATATGTAGAATATAGTCGTTGGTTAAAAATAAAGTGTTTGGTATTCTTAGTGGCATGTGAAAAAAAAAAAGCGAAAGTGTGAGTTATTACTGATTTCTGTTTTTAATGGCGGGAATTCTATATCTTCTATGTCAACTGCCTGTAGAAATTTATGGTGACCACTATCAGTTTCTCAAAGGAATGCTGGGGAATCCTAGGCTATACATCTGGTGAAAGAACCTGGCTTCCTGCCCTGGCTGGGGGGAAAAGGTGAGGCCATGAGAGACTGGGGTCCTTCATGCAGCCCAGGCCCCACCCAGGATTCTTCTTGAAGAAAGAGGGTTCTTGGGTGATTTGAAGGTTCTCTTTGGGGCTTGAATCTCTGGAGTATTGGTTTTTTATTTTGTTTGTCATTGAGAATGTTACTCCTAGGTCTAGGTCTGTACCTTTTTCCAAGCCAGACAAGTCTGGAGAAACACCCGTTAAATATAAAGTCCACATGCTTAAGGCATTTACTTTTTCTCACTACACCAGACACACAATTAAGAAGTGAATATCACTTGATGGACTTTGGAAAGAATCATTGATCATCCTTCCTTGGGATGTAAAAGTCAGTAATGAAAACTCAAATTTGTTTTACCTTTTTGCTTTAAAAATTACTGGATGGTAATACCTTATTAAAATATCTAAATCCAAAAATTCCCATTTATTGCAAAGCCACAAGTAAAATTATGCTTTTGCTTATGTAAAATGAACCTGATTGTGCTCTTACAGTTCTGTGGGCTTGATGGCTGGATGGCTTTCCCTCTTAAACCTCAGAGAGGAGAAAATTCTCTACCGTAAAAAAGTGTCTTTCTTTGAGATACCCTAGTATGTGGGTATAGCATAGACTCAGGAGGCTTTCCAAATGGCTTTAGAGCAGGGTCATATCTGGTTCTTCGGCCAAGTTTATATTTATGTATTTTGTCTTGAATCACTCCGTATTATTTCAGTGATCCAGTGTCCTTAAATGTGTTTCTGCACCAGGATCATTTTTGTGTTTAGTGATCTTCAAGGAAAAATATGTGTGGGAAGGTGGCAATGCTTACAAGTAAAAAAACATAGACTTCTAATGTTGGAATCAGGCACACTGGATTGCCTTTGTCATGTCACTTCTATGAAAATCATTTTGTGCGAATGTAGAATTGGATTTATTTAGGATGACTCCTGCTATATCAGGTCTTGCGGTTTAAATGGCAATTATGGGTATATTTGGGAAGTTGAATAGTTAAATATGCAAATTAGATTTTAGTATATTAGTTTATTCATATTGAATTCAGCTCTCTCTGCATAAAACATCTTTCTCTTCCTTGTTTATTTGTTTATTTATTTATTATTTATTTATTTTTTAAAAATATTTTATTTATTTATTTGACAGAGAGAGACACAGCGAGAGAGGGAACACAAGCAGGGGGAGTGGGAGAGGGAGAAGCAGGCTTCCCTCCGAGCAGGGAGCCTGATGCGGGCCTCGATCCCAGGACCCTGGGATCATGACCTGAGCCAAAGGCAGATGCTTAATGACTGAGTCACCCAGGCACCCCCTTTATTTGTTTATTTAATCTCTAGTCCTTGAAGGTATATTTCCACACTGGTTTGCAGGGGGATTGTCCTGACTTTCTGGTTTCTATTACATGCTCCTTCTTTCATGTGCAGTTTCTTGCTCTAACACATGATGCTGTAATTCTTCCTTGCTTTGCCCATTTCCTCCAGTTGTCTGAGCTCTGTGAAGGCAGTCATCTTCTTCTTATTTTTTATCATTGCATTCTCCATGTCAGTCACAGGCATCATTCTGGTACACAGCCTTCAATAAGTATTAATTTAATGATTTCTTTTTTTTTTTTTTTTTTTAGATTTTTATTTATTTATTTGACAGAGAGAGACACAGCGAAAGAGGGAACACAAGCAGGGGGAGAGGGAGAGGGAGAAGCAGACCTCCGCTGAGCAGGGAGCCCGATGCGGGGCTCAATCCCAGGACCCTGGGTTCATGACCTGAGCCGAAGGCAGACGCCTAACAACTGAGCCACCCAGGCGCCCCAATTTAATGATTTCTTATTTATTGATTTTCCAAGTAGTATTTACTTTTCCAAGGGAAATAATTACCCGTGTTAAAAAAGACTTCACAGTACGATCACATGCTTTATTTCTGGCTTTATGATATGTTTTTAATAGAGGAATGATGGATTGTTATAGCAGACAAAAAAGAGAACTTGGAATTCATGTCTTCAGAGAATTTTACATAGCAAACTAAGATCCAGGGAAATTAATCATTTTATCTGATGTCATGGGGCTTGTTAATGACAGAACCAGTATCTCAGAGAGGGAGGCATTGTTCCAAGGTGAATGTTTATGGGCTTGAGGTCACCAAGTGTTGAACTCTGATTTAGCCCCGTTTGGCTCTAATGCATTGGCTAAGAGTTTGACTTCTCCAGTCCTTGGTTTTTTCACCTCTAATTTAAAGAGGGTGTTTAGGAAAGTGGGTGAAGACAGAAGATTGTTCTTGTGATGATTAAACAAGTTAACTTATGAGCAAGTTTTGTACAGTTGTGTACAGCTATACAATAGTAGCTATGACTACTCAGTTTTATGATTCTTATTTCAGAGCTCTTTTATTTATTTTATGTAGAAATCTGGGTTTTCTTTCCTTTTTTTTCAGTTTTATTGAGATATAAGTGACATATAACATTGTGTCAGTTTAAGGTGTGCACAATAATGATTTGATATATGTATGTGTTGAGAAATTATTGCAACAGTTTAGAGAACTCTTTTTTAAAATTTTTTTATTAACATATAATGTATTATTTGTTTCAGGGGTACAGGTCTGTATTTCATCAGTCTTACGCAATTTACAGCGCTCACCATAGTACTTACCCTCCCCAATGTCCATCACCCAGCCACCCCATCCATTCCCCCACTCCACTCCAGCAACCCTCAGTTTGTTTCCTGAGATTAAGAGTCTCGTATGGTTTGTCTCCCCCTCTGGTTTCATCTTATTTCATTATTCCCTTCCCTTCCCTCCCCTATGATCCTCTGTCTTGTTTCTCAAATTCCTCATATCAGTGAGATCATATGATACTTGTCTTTCTCTGATTGACTTATTTCGCTTAGCATAATACCCTCTAGTTCCATCCATGTCGTTGCAAATGGCAAGATTTCATTTTTTGATGGCTGCATAATATTCCATTGTATATATATACCACATCTTCTTTTTTTTTTAAATTTTATTATGTTATGTTAGTCACCATACATCATTAGTTTTTGATGTGGTGATCCATGATCCATTGTTTTCGTATAACACCCAGTGCTCCATGCAGTACGTGCCCTCCTTAATACCCATCACCAGGCTAACCCATCCCCCCTCCCCCCTCCCCTCTAAAACCCTGTTTGTTTCTCAGGTCCACAGTCTCTCATGGTTCATCTCTCCCTCCAATTCCCCCCGCCCATTTTTCCCTTCCTTCTCCTAATGTCCTCCATGTTATTCCTTATGTTCCACAAATAAGTGAAACCATATGATAGTTGACTTTCTCTGCTTCACTTATTTCACTTAGCATAATCTCCTCCAGTCCCAATCATGTTGATGTAAAAGTTGGGTATTCATCTTTTCTGATGGCTGAGTACTATTCCATTGTATATATGGACCACATCTTCTTTACCCATTCATCTGTTGAAGGGCATCTTGGCTCTTTCCACAGTTTGGCTATTGCGGACATTGCTGCTATGAACATTGGGGTGCATATGGCCCTTCTTTTCACTACATCTGTGTCTTTGGGGTAAATACCCAGTAGTGCAATTGCTGGGTCATAGGGTAGCTCTATTTTTAAATTTTTGAGGAACCTCCACACTGTTTTCCAAAGTGGCTGTACCAACTTGCATTCCCAACAACAGTGTAAGAGGGTTCCCCTTTCTCCACAACCTCTCCAACATTTGTTGTTTCTTTTCCTGTCCATTTTTGCCATTCTAACTGGTGTAAGGTGGTATCTCAGTGTGGTTTTGATTTGGATTTCCCTGATGGCTAATGATGATGAACACTTTTTCATGTGTCTGTTAGCCATTTGTATGTCTTCTTCAGAGAAGTGTCTGTTCATCTCTTCTGCCCACTTTTTGACTTGATTATTTGTTTTTTGGGTGTTGAGTTGGAGAAGTTCTTTATAGATTTTGGATACCAGCCCTTTATCTGTAGTGTCATTTGCAAATATCTTCTCCCATTCTGTGGGTTGCCTCTTTGTTTTGTTGACTGTTTCCTTTGCTGTGCAGAAGCTTTTTATCTTGATGAAGTCCCAAAAGTTCATTTTTGCTTTTGTTTCACTAGCTTTTGGAGATGTATCTTGAAAGAAGTTGCTGTGGCTGATGTCAAAGAGGTTACTGCCTATGTTCTCCTCTAGGATTTTGATGGATTCCTGTCTCACATTGAGGTCTTTCATCCACTTTGAGTTTATCTTTGTGAATGGTGGTAGAGAATGGTCGAGTTTCATTCTTCTGCATGTGGCTGTCCAATTTTCCCAGCACCATTTATTGAAGAGACTGTCTTTTTTCCATTGCATGTTTTTTCCTGCTTTGTCAAAGATTATGTGACCATAGAGTTGAGGGTCCATATCTGGGTTCTCTATTCTGTTCCATTGGTCTGTATGTCTGTTTTTGTGCCAGTACCATGCTGTCTTGGTGATCACAGCTTTGTAATATAGCTTGAAATCGGGCAACGTGATGCCCCCAGCTTTGTTTTTCTTTTCCAACATTTCCTTGGCGATTTGGGGTCTTTTCTGATTCCATGCAAATTTTAGGATTGTTTGTTTCAGCATTTTGAAAAATGTCATTGGAATTTTGATCGGGATGGCATTGAAGGTATAGATTGCTCTGGGTAGCATAGACATTTTAACAATGTTTATTCTTCTGATCCATGAGCATGGAATATTTTTCCATCTTTTTGTGTCTTCTTCAATTTCTTTCATGAGTGTTTTGTAGTTCCTAGAGTATAGATCCTTTACCTCTTTGGTTAGGTTTATTCTGAGGTATCTTACGGCTTTTGGTGCTATTGTAAATGGAATCGTTTCTCTAATTTCTCTTTCAACAGTTGTGTTGTTAGTGTATAAGAAAGCAACTGATTTCTGTGCATTGATTTTGTATCCTGCCACATTACTGAATTGCTGGATGAGTTCTAGTAATTTGGGGGTGAAGTCTTTTGGGTTTTCCACATAAAGTATCATGTCGTCTGCGAAAAGAGAGAGTTTGACTTCTTCTTTGCCAATTTGAATACCTTTTATTTCTTTTTGTTGTCTGATTGCTGTTGCTAGGACTTCTAGTACTATGTTGAACAATAGTGGTGAGAGTGGGCATCCTTGTCGTGTTCCTGATCTTAAGGGAAAGGCTCTCAGCTTTTCCCCATTGAAGATGATATTCGCTGTGGGTTTTTCATAGATGAATTTTATGAGCTTGAGGAATATTCCCTCTATCCCTATACTCTGGAGAGTTTTAATCAGGAAAGGATGTTGTATTTTGTCAAATGCTTTTTCTGCATCAATTGAGAGGACCATATGGTTCTTCTCCCTCCTCTTATTAACGTGTTCTATCACAATGATTGATTTGCGAATGTTGAACCACCCTTGCATCCCGGGGATAAATCCCACTTGGTCGTGGCGGATGATCCTTTTAATGTATTGTTGGATCCTATTAGCTAGGATTTTGTTGAGGATTTTGGAATCCATATTCATCAGGGATATCGGTCTGAAATTCTCCTTTTTGATGGGGTCTCTGCCTGGTTTGGGGATTAAGGTAATGCTGGCCTCATAGAATGAGTTTGGAAGTTTTCCTTCTGTTTCTATTTTTTGAAACAGCTTCAGTAGAATAGGTATTATTTCTTCTTTGAATGTTTGGTAGAATTCCCCAGGGAATCCATCAGGCCCTGGACTCTTGTTTTTTGGGAGGTTTTTGATCACTGCTTCAATCTCGTTACTGGTTATTGGCCTATTCAGGTTGTCAATTTCTTCCTGTTTCAGTCTTGGCAGCTTATAGGTTTCCAGGAAGGCCTCCATTTCATCCAGATTGCTCAGTTTATTGGCATATAGTTGTTGATAATAATTTCTAATAATTGTTCCTATTTCCTTGGTGTTAGTCGTGATCTCTCCCCTTTCATTCATAATTTTATTAAGTTGGGTCCTTTCTCTTTTCTTTTGGATAAGTCTGGCCAGTGGTTTATCAATCTTATTAATTCTTTCAAAGAACCAACTTCTAGTTTCGTTGAGCTGATCTACTGTGTTTCTGGTTTCTAATTCATTGATTTCTGCTCTAATTTTAATTATTTCTCTTCTAATGTGTGGCTTAGGCATCGTTTGTTGCTTTTTCTCTAGTTCTTTAAGGTGTAGAGTTAGTTGGTGAATTCGGGATTTTTCTATTTTTTTGAGTGAGGCTTGGATGGCTATGTATTCCCCCCTTAGGACCGCCTTTGCAGTATCCCATAGGTTTTGGACCGATGTGTTTTCATTCTCATTGATTTCCATGAGTTGTTTAAGTTCTTCTTTGATTTCTTGGTTGACCCAAACATTCTTGAGCAGAGTGGTCTTTAGCTTCCAAGTGTTTGAATTTCTGCCAAATTTTCTCTTGTGATTGAGTTCCAGTTTTAGAGCATTGTGGTCTGAGAATATGCAGGGAATAATCTCAATCTTTTGGTATCGGTTGAGACCTGATTTGTGACCCAGTATGTGGTCTATTCTGGAGAAAGTTCCATGTGCGCTCGAGAAGAATGAGTATTCTGTTGTTTTAGGGTGGAATGTTCTGTAAATATCTATGAGGTCCATCTGGTCCAATGTATCATTCAAAGCTCTTGTTTCCTTGTTGATTTTCTGTTTAGATGATCTGTCCATTGCTGAGAGTGGAGTATTGAAGTCTCCTACAATTAACGTACTGTTATCAATATGACTCTTTATTTTGGTTAACAGTTGGTTTATGTATATGGCTGCTCCCATGTTGGGGGCATAGATATTTACACTTGTTAGATCTTCTTGTTGGATAGACCCTTTAAGAATGATATAGTGTCCTTCTGTGTCTCTTATTACAGACTTTAGTTTAAAATCTAATTTGTCTGATAAAAGAATTGCTACCCCAGCTTTCTTTTGAGGTCTGCTGGCATGGAAGATAGATCTCCATCCCTTCACTTTCAGTCTGGATGTATCTTTAGGTTCAAAATGAGTCTCTTGTAGACAGCATATCCTGTCTTTTTATCCAATCTGCAACCCTGTGCCGTTTTATGGGAGCATTTAGGCCAATCATTCTCATTCAGTTGAGAGTGATTATTGAAAGATATGAATTAATTGTCATCATGTTGCCTGTGAAGACGTTGTTTTTATAGATGTGTCCCTGTAAATTTCTGTTGTAGATCACTCTTGGGGTCTTTCTCCTTTTATAGAACCCCCCCTTAATATCTCTTGCAGGGCTGGCTTAGTGGTCACATATTCTTTCAGTTTCTGCCGATCGTGGAAGCTCTGCATCTCTCCATCCATTCTCAATGAAAGCCTTGCTGGATAAAGTATTCTTGGCCGCATGTTCTTCTCATTTAGTACCCTGAATATGTCTTGCCAGGCCTTTCTGGCTTGCCAGGTCTCTGTGGATAGGTCTGACGTTATTCTGATGTTCCTCCCTCTGTATGTAAGGAATCTCTTCCCCCTAACTGCCCTTAAGATGGTTTCCTTGGTTCTAAGATTTGCAAGTTTTACTATTACATGCCGGGGTGTTGGCCTGTTTTCTTGATCTTAGGAGGGGTCCTCTCTGCCTCTAGGACGCGAATGTTTGTTTCATTCCCCAGATTAGGGAAGTTCTCAGCTACGATTTGCTCAAATACCTCTTCTAGCCCTCTCTCTCTCTCCACTCCCTCCAGGATTCCAATTATTCTGACATTGGAACGCCTCATGGTGTCACTTATTTCTCTGATTCTATTTTCATGGATTCTGAGTTGTTTTTCCCTGGCCTCCTCTTTTCCCTTTTTATCTATTATACTGTCTTCCAGATCGCTTATTCTCTCTTCTGTCTCAGTTACCCTAGCTGTTAGATTATCTAGATTGGATTGGATCTCATTGATAGCATTTCTAAGTTCTGCCAATTCACCTTTTATTTCTGCCCTTAGAGACTCTATGTTGCCATTAATTGATTTCTCCATTCTAGCCATTGTCTTCACAATTGCTAGCCTGAATTCCATCTCCGACCTCTTGGTTATATCTGCATCCATTTGTAAATCTGCAGCATAAGTCATAATCTCTGAGTCTTTTCTGTTTTGGGGGCTCCTCCTCCTAGTCATTCTGTTGATGGGTGTTTGAGGGAATGTATAGAGTCCAAATTATTGACCAGAACCCAAGCAAGATGCACCTGTTTTCTTGGGACCTTAGGGTTGCTGGCCTCTTGTTTTCCCAGCCTGGCTTCTGTGGGAGGGGCCTGCCGCGCTGTTACTCAGGCAACCCTGTTTGGGCGGAGTTGCCTTGCCCCCCGTGGCGGGGGATGGGCTCAGCGGGAATCAGTCTTTGGGTCTTTTGTTCTCTGGCGCCTTTCCCTGGTGGCTTTCCGTTTCTCTTCCACGAGTCAGAGCAGAAGAGACTGTTTCCCACCCTCTGCCTCAGAGCAGAGAGACCGCAGTCTGTTCTTCAGTGAGCTCTCTAGGCAACACTGTCTCCGTTTCTGTCCGTGCTGCTATAAACTGCAGCGTCCTGGGTTGTGCGCCCCTCTGCAGCGCTCCCAGTCCTGCCTCCAGGTCGGTGCACGTCTCTGCCCTTTGTGCTTCTAAAACTGCCAGCCGCTCCCAGTTCGCACCCGCGCGACTCTGCCGCTTGGGGTTCTGTCCCGGGGACTGCAGTTCACGTGCGCGCGACTCCGCCGCTTGGGGTTTCCACCCCGGGGGTTGCAGTTCACCGGCGGGACCCCGGCGCACCGGGTTTCCGTCTCGGAGGCTGCAGTTCACATGCGCGTGACCGTCGCTCCGGGTTTCTGTCCGGGGGGCTGCGGTTTGTGTGCGCGCGACCCCGCCAGTCTGGTTTTCCACCCCGGGGGCTGCCCTAAAGTCCTTTCCCGACGCTACCAATCTGCGAGTCTGTGCCCCATCCGCAGAGCGCAAGGCTGTCGCTCACTGGTGGTGTAGGATCCCCACGGCCAGGCACCCTCCCACTGCCATTTATCCTCCGATATCTGCCTGCAGAATCACGGCTCTCCGCTTCGTACCTCAAAACCAACCGCCTGTGATATTCTGTTTGTAGAGATCCAGATCTTCTTACATCTCAGGCTGGTTTTGTGGGTGCTCAGAGTGGTCTGGTAGATATCCAGCTCAATTCCGGGGACCAGTTGAAATAGGCTCCCCTACTCCTCCGCCATCTTTCCCCCCTCCCTATACCACATCTTCTTTATCCATTCATCTGTTGATGGACATCTTGGCTCTTTCCATAGTTTGGCTATTGTGGACATTGCTGCTATAAACATTGGGGTGCACGTACCCCTTCAGGTCACTACATTTGTATCTTTGGGGTAAACACTGAGTAGTGCAATTGCTGGGTCATAGGGTAGCTCTATTTTCAACTTTTTGAGGAAGCTCCATACTCTTTTCCAGAGTGGCTGCATCAGCTTGCCTTCCCACCTAAAGTGTGGGAGGGTTCCCCTTTCTCTGCGTCCTCGCCAACATCTGTCGTTTCCTGACTTGTTAATTTTAGCCATTCTGACTGGTGTGAGGTGGTATCTCATTGAAGTTTTGATTTGGATTTCCCTGATGCCGAGTGATGTTGAATACTTTTTCATGTGTCTGCTGGCCATTTGGATGTCTTCTTTGGAAAAATGTCTGTTCGTGTCTTCTGCCCATTTCTTGATTGGATCATTTGTTTTTTGAGTACTGAGTTTAAGAAGTTCTTTATAGATTTTGGATACTAGCCCTTTATCTGATATGTCATTTGCAAAGATCTTCTCCCATTGTGTTGGTTGTCTTTTGGTTTTGTTGATTGTTTCCTTTGCTGTGCAGAAGCTTTTTATCTTGATGAAGTCCCAATAGTTCATTTTTGCCCTTGTTTCCCTTGCCTTTGGCGATGTTTCTAGGAAGAAGTTGCGCAGCTGAGGTCGAAGAGGTTGCTGCCTGTGTTCTCCTCAAGGATTTTGATGGATTCCTCTCTCACATTTAGGCCTTTCATCCATTTTGAGTCTATTTTTGTGTGTGGTGTAAGGAAATGGCCCAGTTTCATTCTTTTGCATGTGGCTGTCCAATTTGCCCAACACCATTTGTTGAAGAGACGGTTTTATTTCCATTGGACATTCTTTTCTGCTTTGTTGAAGATTAGTTGACCATAGAGTTGAGGGTCCATTTCTGGGCTCTCTATTCTGTTCCATTGATCTATGTGTCTGTTTTTGTGCCAGTACCATACTGTCTTGATGATGACAGCTTTGTAATAGAGCTTGAATTGTGTCTGGAATTGTGATGCCACCAGCTTTGTGTTTCTTTTTCAACATTCCTCTGGCTATTCGGGGTCTTTTCTGGTTCCATACAAATTTTAGGATTATTTGTTCCATTTCTTTGAAAAAAGTTAATGGTATTTTGATAGGGATTGCATTAAATGTGTAGATTATTCTAGGTAGCATAGACATATTCACAATGGAATATTTTTCCATTTCTTTGTGTCTTCCTCAATTTCTTTCATGAATATTCTATAGTTTTTTGAGTATAGATCCTTTGCCTCTTTGGTTATTTATTCCTAGGTATCTTATGGTTTTGGGTACAATTGTAAATGGGATCGACTCCTTAATTTTTCTTTCTTCTGTCTTGTGTTGGTGTATAGAAATGTGACTGATCTCTGTGCATTGATTTTATATCCTGCCACTTTACTGAATTCCTGTATGAGTTCTAGCAGTTTTGGGGTGGAGTCTTTTGGGTTTTCCACATAAAGTATCATATCATCTGCAAAGAGTGAGTGTTCGACTTCTTCTTTGCCAATTCAGATGCCTTTTATTTCTTTTTGTTGTCTGATTGCTGAGGCTAGGACTTCTAGTACTATGTTGAATAGCAGTGGTGATAGTGGACATCCCTGCCATGTTCCTGACCTTAGGGGGAAAGCTCTCAGTTTTTCCCCATTGAGAATGATATTCACTGTGGGTTTTTTGTGGTTTAGAGAACTCTTGGTGCTGCATCTGACTCCAAGGGAAAACATTTAACCAAGTCTCTGAATTATTGTTTATTCCATGACTAGTAAGTGTGAAAACTTTTCTTGTTTTAATGAAGTCCTTTGCTATTTAGTTATTCAGTGCCCCCTGCAAACACCTAATAAGGAAACAACTACCAATTTGATTTGTATCTGGTCTCTCTCTCCTTTCCATCAATTTAATTTTCCAACCTTCAGATTGTTAAATAGCACATACTATCTTGATTTGACATGCAAATAACGAGCTGTCATTTATGAATTCCTTCTTTTTTTTTTTTTTAATTTTATTTATTTATTTGACAGAGAGAGACACAGCGAGAACAGGAACACAAGCAGGGGGAGTGGGAGAGGGAGAAACAGGCTTTCCGCAGAGCAGGGAGCCCGATGTGGGGCTTGATCCCAGGACCCTGGGATCATGACCTGAGCTGAAGGCAGATGCTTAATGACTGAGCCACCCAGGCATCCCTATGAATTCCTTAACTAAAGACAGTATTATGCTGAGTGAAATAAGTCAATCAGAGAAAGACATGTATCATATGATCTCACTGATATGAGGAATTCTTAATCTCAGGAAACAAACTGAGGGTTGCTGGAGTGGCGGGGGGTGGGAGGGATGGGGTGGCTGGGTGATGGACATTGGGGAGGGTATGTGGTATGGTGAGTGCTGTGAATTGTGTAAGACTGTTGAATCACAGACCTGTACCTCTGAAACAAATAATATATTATATGTTAAAAAAAAAAAAAAAAAGAAGAAGATAGCAGAAAGGGAAAAATGAAGAGGAGGAAATCAGAGGGGGAGACGAACCATGAGAGACTATGGACTCTGAGAAACAAATTGAGGGTTCTAGAGGGGAGGGGGTGGGGGGATGGGTTAGCCTGGTGATGGGTATTAAAGAGGGCACATTCTGCATGGAGCACTGGGTGTTATACGCAAACAATGAATCATGGAACACTACATCAAAAACTAATGATGTAATATATGGTGACTAACATAACGTAATAAAATAAAAAAAATAAAGATAATTAGAAGTGCTTATTTTCGTGTAATTAATGTTTAGAAGAGAACTGAGACATAGATAATTTTTGGACTATTATTTTGCCATACTGAAATAATGCTGACATTTGATTATCATGCTAAACTATTCTGAACACTTCTTAGCCATCCGAAACCTAATGCAGGGGAGCTTGTGCTAACACATAAAGTTTTAGGACTGACATTCAGAATTAAGACTTACTGTTGCTCACTGGTAGGCCTTATACTAAAGGGAAGAAGAAAAGAAGTCATGAAGGGAGTGGAAAGTCTGGCTTGAGACAACGTTGTGAAAGCGCATCAGGTTAATCATCACTGTTTTCTCAGGTCCCATCACTCTTTTACCGGTACTTTCTTTTTTGCACACCCTCTCTGCAGAAACTTTTCTATTGCATTCTTAGTCATGCTACCCTGGTTATCTGGAGCTGGTTACAGCGATGCCTTCCTCTTTCCTATAAAAGGTAAAAGCAATTTCTTCTGCTTTGCCAGTGGAGGGCTGCCCCTCCACAGCAGACTCATCTTCACTTTTCATGTAATGTATTTATTTTAAGTTTTCCCTCTGCATACGCGCAGCTACTTTTGCTATTAAGTCCAAAGCAAAGCAAAGGGATTAACAGTTCACAGCACTTCTGACTCTACTTTGTAGGGATGTCCAGGATTGGTTTTTAATTAATGTATCTAATTTTAAGGGAACACCAGAGAATATAAACCTGCTTCCTTTTAATTGACTCTTCAGTTTTAATTCTTTGCTCTAGATGCAAAAATTAAGTGTAATCATTTTGCCATTTGATGAACTTTCACTTATTTACTGGTGGCTGCAATCCCTCATCAGGCTTCTGATGTCCTCCTTAAATACCAGCGTGTCATTTTTCCTTAGCCAATGTAGATCCCAGTTCCTTAACTTGCCTGCTTGTCTCCTTTTGGTTACACACCAGTTTTCCCGTGTTTTCTAATAGTACAGTGGCATAGACACATTAATTGAGGCCCTCGACCTTGTGCTATTTGTACAAGAAGATGATGTTTCCCTTTCCTTATTTCTGGCTCTCTTTTTGTGGTTCCCGGTCTTTCATACCTTCTCCATTGCTTTCCTTTCCTACTGAGTCCCCATTCACTTTCTTTTATGTCATCTTCATAGATCTGAGCAAAATTTGCATTAAATCATTTTCTTAACATGTATTTTGTATGTGATTGTTTTCCCTGTTAATTGTTTTTGTAAAAATAACTTATGTTTTGTTAAATAAATGAGTGAAATTCCAAAAATACATGAATATTTCAGAAGTTTCTGAGAGAAAAGTAGTTCTTACTGCTCCCTACTGACTCCCTATTCTACTCCCTAGAGGTAAACTCTCTTAACAGTTTCTTGGGTGTTCTTCTAGACATTTTCCATATAAATCAGTAGATACCTGGTTGTGAAAATATCTAACTTTAATTTTTGTACCTGAACTTCATTTCTTTATGGCGCTTCCGTTATCCTGATTATCTCTGAGTACTAGGGGACTGAATAGAGTCAAGGGCATCTGGTCTGGATCACAGTCATGTTTATGTACCAGACCCCACCTTTTCATTCTTTCTGCTTCTTTGGTTGTCACTGTGGCCCTCCTGGTCATTTCTTCTCCCACAATTTTGGCTTGTGCTTGGGCTTTTGCTACTGAACACCAAAAGCCAAAATCTTTTTTTTTTTTTTTTTTTAATTCTGTAGATTCTTCTCGATATCCTCTTCTGGAGACATGGAGACACTGGCCACTGCCTGAATGAGGATAAACATCAGATAATATTAGCAAGTATAAGAAAAAATTAAATATATATCTAATATATATGTTAACTGGACATTCAATAGGAATTTTCCTGTTTTCTTAGTATTTTGACTGAGCCTGAAAGATGGGGATAACAAATCATGGAGTATCTCCTGCATATTCTCAAGAGAGACAGATACTCAGAGGACTTGGTAAGAGGTGGCCATACTGGTCTGTGGACCTCATCCTTACCATCCAGTCTATATAAACAAAATCAGAAACATTTAAGAGAATTTATTGAATAAGGGGAATTTATAGGTGTACAGTATACTTTGGTTTCTATAGGTAAAGTGTTTTTGTGCTTATGATGATTTTGACTTTTAGCATTTTCTTAGAGATTCCATCTTTCCACTTACATTAATCATCTTTCCTTATATTTGTCTGTTTTTTCTTTTAGGGCCCTTAGCATGTTAATGATAGTATTAAACGCCCCATCTGATAATTGCAAATTCTGTGTCACCTCTAAGCCTAGGTCTGATGCTTGCTGCGTCTCTTACAGCTGTGTGTTTCTTGCTTTACCATACCTTATAATCTTTGTTGAAAGTATATGTGATCTAATCAGGTACTGGGAACCAAGGCAATTAGGCCTTTAGTGTGAGGTTTTATATTAATCTGGTTAGGAGCTGGCTGTGTTTAAATGTTTGCTGTAGCTGGAAGTGCCAGAGGTTTCTGTTTTCTCTGGTTTGTTTTTTTCTCCCTGTTTTGTTTGGATTTCCCTAAGAACTTCTTCTTAAATAGAGTCTGTGTTTTGCAGCTCTCTCCATTATAATTTCACTATTATTATATTGAAGCCCCGTTGATGTGGCGGCAAGGTGGCAAGGGAAGGGCATTCTTCTATAATCTTAATTTGATTAAATATCAGTTTTTCAAGATTATTTATTTGAGAGACAGAGAGCGCAAACAGGGGGAGGGGCAGAGGGAGACGGAGAAGCAGATTCCCCGCTGAGCAGGGAGCCTGATACGGGTCTCAATCCCAGGATCCCGAGGTCATGACCTGAGCCGAAGGCAGATGCTTAACGACTGAGCCACCCAGGTGCCCCTAAATCTCATTTTTATTAATGGACTTGAGTCCCTTGGCTGTGGCCTTTCGAAACATTTCTTAGCCTTTTTTTTGAGACAGGGAGGCTAGAGAGGCCTGGAGTTGACTAATTGCTTTTCCCTCAGATCCTCTAAAGCTCTGGTCATTTCCTCTGGAGGGAAGACTTTGTTATGGAAAGTACTCTGGGTATATTTCACTGGAATGGTAACATCTACCTCTCCTAGCCCAAAACATGAGAGGATTTTTCTTTGATCTTCAAGGTGAGAATATTCTGGAGTTCCTGGAAGTAAAACCCATGAAAATGTGGTGGATCTTCTAAGACTAGGCCCCTCACTCAAGCTAGTCCAATTCAGCCTCTAGCAATTCACTGAGGTTGTCATTTACATGCCTCTACCAGTTAGCAGCTCCAGTGGGTTCTGCTTCTGGTATGTACGTCTCAGCTGTGATTCTGTATTTCCCTGTCTCTCTGGATTTCGAGGTGGTGGTTTGTCCTACAATCTCCATTCTCTGACCGATCTAAGAGAAGTCACTGATTTGCAGTTTGTACAACTTCGCTCTCGTGAGGATGAGAGTGACAGCTTCCAAGCTCTTTACATATTGGAAGCTGCAGTGGAAGTCTCTTCTCATTTTAAGACTGTTCATGATATCATGGAAATCCCCCACTCTGGGAGCTCCACCTCCCTCCTCCTCTCCAGACTCACTGCTCTCTAATCTTTCCACACAGCTGTCATCTCAGCACTTAGTGCTTCCTTCCTTGCTTTTCTGGATTCATTCCAACATGTTTTTGGTTTACATCTTCATTTTGCTAGTTTATTCTCATAGCTCCATAGGGAGAGAATATGAGAAATAAATTTTGAGTATCAGAAAATGTCTTCTAGCACCCAGTGTTACCTATAAGAAATTTGTACCAATCTGATTTTGTTCTGAAAGTTTACATTGCTATGTCTAATTCTTTGCCTGCGGACAGAAACTTGTGTGTGATATGTATGTGTCTGTGATCTGTAAGTGTGTGTATGAGGATAGAGGGCAGAGTTGGGAGTTGATTGTTTTGTATATACAAATGTTCAACTTATCTGTTTATTTTCAGTCCCATATCTCAATCCTACCCTCTCCAGGCCTGACATTTCCAAGTACCACATGTCTCTGTGGTTCTATGATCTTGATAGGCTCCCACCTCAACTTAGCCCCCTTCAGTGCATTTTGTAGCCATCTGAACCCATATGTCCAGATGGATTACAAATATATATATCTCAAGGTATTGATAATTATATACTTCTTATTGTGACAAAAATTTAAAAGCATTTTTACTATCTTTAAAAAAATTTACAGCAGTTTTTGTTAACATGACTTCCTGACTTCAATAATTGTTATTTTAATGTGCACGACTCTGTGCAGAAAAAAAAAAGACTATGCAGAGCACCTATTGTCAGAGAACAACAACAGAGTTTCCCAGTTTTTCCATTACTTCTATTGGGATTTTTTGTGTGTGTCTTCAGTGATATTCTTTGCTTTGAGTGTGAGTAAAAAATATTTAATGCTTCAGTAGACTACTTTGCTGGTGTGGTGTATCATGCAGGCCAGCCTCAGATTTTTCCTTCTTCAGTCAGCTGGCCCTGGGGAATCCCTAGGTGTTCATAAGTGGTATTACTGCAAGGAGAACTGATAGCACAGCAGGAACAGGTAGGGGACATATGTTCATACAACTTACTTGTGCTTTTGGATCCTGCTAGAGTGTCCTTTTTTTTTTTTTTAAGATTTTATTTATTCATTTGAGAGAGAGAGAGAGAGAGAGAGCACAAGCAGGAGAGGCAGAGGCAGAGGGAGAGGTAGAGGGAGAAGCAGACTCACCACCGAGCTAGGAGACCGACCTGGCGCTCGATCCCAGGAGCCTGAGATCATGACCTTAGCCGAAGGCAGACGCTTAACCATCTGAGCCACCCAGTGCCCCTAGAGTACAGTCTTAAAAAGGTCATTTTCACATGCCAACTTTATGGCTTTCTAGGTTAGATAATACCCAGTTCATGATGAATAGTCACATTTCATGTTCATTGGTATCTCAGAGTTAAGTTTCAGTCTCTGCCAAGGAGACTGGTAGCAAGAGAACAACTACTTTGTAAAAGGAGAGCATTTATCTTCTAAAAATGGTATAGCATATCTCTAGAATCCTAGAGGTCTGTCTGTGAATCTTTAGTCAGGGTTTGCTGTTGGGTCCATGCAATAGTCTGTTTTGTCAAAGATCTCTGGATCAATAATAGATCCTCTGGATCCCCACTCAAGTTGCTGGATTACGAAGCTGCTTGAACTGCAGACTGGGTTAACTGGAGTATCTTACTGTGATCTGGCTCCTACTTAGTTGGCAGCCTTACAAGTTATTTAATGAGTTGAAGGAAGAAACACACCCAAATATTTTTTTATAAAATCCAAAAAGGCCACCAAAAGTTGTGTCTCTATTTTTGTGATTAGGAAGCAAAGCATAGCAGTCTTTCACTTTTGAGGAGATATCTTGATATGTCTTGAACTCCCTAAGACTTCAAAGAGTTGAAAGGACATTAGGTTTTCCTGGGAATTATCTCTTCATGTGTCTAGGGTTTCTACTGCTACTGAGTACCCTGTATGGTACCTGATATTTCCTGCTTACCAGATTCTATTAGCATTACATCATCATATGGGGGATCAGCATGATGGCCTATGGAATGGTAAGATGATACAAGTATTAACAGACTAAACTCTGGTACAGAGCCAACAGTTGTAGAGGAATAATGATAACCTAACCTTCTGTCCCTGCTGGCTGGAGGTAAATATTTGTGTGTGTGTCTATATGTGTGTGTGTGTGTGTGTGTGTGTGTGTGAGAGAGAGAGAGAGAGAGAGAGAGAGAGAGAGAGAATTGGAGCATACAGGGTATCAGGGGCCACAGTGCCCTGTTCCTTTAAGGAGCCTACATATGGATCAGCAACTATGATTCAGTCACCACATGGTTAAGTTAACAATAATCTATTGATTTTTCTAAGGCCAATTTGTTTTCTACATGGGCCAGTTAAATGAGGATGGAGGAGGATTTACAATTCTAGTATTTTTGAAGCACTCAATGCAGGCACTAATGTATGAAATTCCCTTAAAAGTGAAGAATTGATTTTGACTTACTATTTGGTAGAGAGGAGTTATCCCTGAGGCTTTCATTTTGCTGTTTCTATCATAATATCCTTTACTTTATAGTTCAGGGGACCAATGTGATTTTGTCTATTAACAGTATGTTTATTCCAACTGAGCACTCCAGAACCGAGAAAATAACCAAAAGCATGTTTTTAGATGCACTTAGCCTCTGCTGAAATGGAATTGAGCCAAAGCTCCAGTTATAACTCTACCCCTAAGTAAATCTTTTCTAATTCTTAGACCAATGGCATTCTGGGCCCTCGGGGGTTTATGTCATCTCAGAATCAGTATCCAATTATTACTGGAAGGTATGGATAGTTCCTTTTCTCAACACACAGTTACCCTGTGTATTAGGGTTTTTCAGAGTAACAGAACCAACAGGATGGATGGATGGGTGGATGGATGGATGGGTGGTTGGATGGATGGATGGGTGGATGGATGGATAGATGATAGATAGATAGATAGATAGATAGATAGATAAGAGGAGATTTGTTATGGGAATTGGTTCACACAATTATAGGGGCTGAGATATGACACAATCTGCTGTCTGCAAGCTGGAGAACCAGGAAAGCTAGTGGTATAACTCAGTTTTGAGTCCAAAGGCCTGAGAACCAGGGTTGCTGATGGTGTAACTCCTAATATGAAGCTGAAGGCCTGAGAACCAGGGATACACTGGTCTAAGTCCTAGAGTTTAAAAGCAAGGTCAGGAGAAGATTGGTGATGTCCCAACTCAAGAAAAGAGTGGGAGAATTCACCCTTTCTCTGCCTTTTTTGGTTTTGTTTGGGCCCTCAACAGATTATATAGTGCCTGCCCACATTGGTGAGGGTGGATCTTCTTTATTCATTTGACTGATTCAAATGTTAAACTCTTCTGGAAACACTCTCAGAGATACATGGAGAAAAAATATTTTACCTGCATCTGGATATCCCTTAGCTTAGTCAAGTTGACACATAAACTTAACCATGACATCCTGATAAATGACCCTAGTCCCTTTGGAGTAGGCTTCTAGGAATCTTCTAGGAAAATTTATACTTGTGATATTATTGCAAGGTCCTCCTAAAATCTACCTAGTCTCATCTTCACTCAGGGGTTATGGGTATGTTTACTGACCCAGGCCTGGAAATTGGATGGGGAGCCTTAACTCCTTTATGTTAACTAAAGACAGGCCTCTGTTCATCAGATGTAGAAGGTTTTTATTAGTGTTATACAAATCAAGTAGAACCTTAGTTCTGTTCCTGTGTCTCAGCCCTGCATCATTTAGCTCATACCAAGGATGTTTGCAGGTCAAATCATTTTGATAATTGCTCTGGTCTTGCTGTGCATCATGGTTGTCTTGCCCATCTTGCTCCTCCTGGTTAAGTGATGCCCTATTTTGGCTCACTGAAATCAGGGAGACTGGTTAAATAGCGTCTTTCAGTCTGGAAGGCTAGCCACTATGGAGCTACAGAGCTTTACAGGGAAGGTGTACTTCAGTCTTCCTTGACAGGATATTGACTAAAACGATGCATTTCTCAGTGCTTTGGTGTAGGCAACATACTCTGAGCCCTCTTAGGAGATCTAGTTAGGAGATGGTTGTACCTGATTAATCTATTCCAATATTTCTACTTTTTTAAATCTTGGGATTTCCATATCTATAAATTCATCCTGGTCTATAATTTTATTCCTTCCCCAGTGGTCTTAGAATCCATTTCCATGATATTCCCCTTGGCTAACCACCGAGTAAAAATAACAAAAAAATATTTTAATTCTTTTGGTGTATAGGCTGCTCACTTTCTAAATTACACTTTGTACCATCCTTACAATGACATGTTTGCATTTGATTTTAGTTATTGATCTTGAGGCAATGAAAGATGAAAGGAGTACAGCATGACAAAACTTGTCGTTCTCTTGGAAGGTATCCTGCTCAGGTGAAGGAGGAACTTCTGCTGACCAGGTGGCACTTAGGAATCTGGGGGTACTCAAAGTTATGTGAGTCTACCCAGATGTATCCATTCAAATCATCAGGCTACCACTCTTTCCCAGTCAATGTCCTAAATTTTCCAGAAAGACCTGATGAAGTTGAGCATTGACTTACATTCATCATAACTTGAGCTGGGAATTTAAAATCTTGAACTGGTTATTTCCTTTTTTATTGTCCTCAGTAACATAGAAGACATTATTGACAGTCTCATGAAGTTTGGATTCTTCTTTTTTATCATAATATTTTGTGTAGCAGCCACTTAGGCTGTGAAAGCATTGACTTCAAAAGGCACTTCATTGCAGGTGATCACAGGTGATGATTTAAATAACTATTTTACCAGTGCAGACCATGGATTTTCCTGGTTCCACCATTTAGTTCTAGCAGGAGGCCTTTCTCTCCTGAAAATTATTAAATCAGATATAAAATCCTAAATTGCCATTTTTTGATACTCAGTTGCAGAGGGCAAAATCTAGCTTATTGAATAAAAAGAACTACTATAAACATATTATATAGGCTACAAAAATATTGGAAGGGTTAAAGAAGCATGTTCCAGGATGAGCTTCCAGAAATGATTCCCAAAACCACAGAGCAGAACTGGTTGCCATTGTAGCTGGTGTTCCTGTCAAAATTAGGAAACTGCCCCCAAATTGGGAGCTCCAGAACCATGCTTCAGCTGCTATGACCCACGGCAGGAAAAGGGGCATTTCATTCCATGATTCTCTTCTCATTTTCTAAGTTCTTGAATTCAAGTTTCAAAAAAAGCCAGGCATTAATTAGTGGAATCTAAGTCACACTGGAACTCTGTCTGCAAGTTCATCTGGGAAATGTAGTTTCTACTTTTCTGCTATTACTCTTTTGAATGTGCAAGCTATTTACTAAAAAATATGTTTGGAGAGAAACAGGGAGCATGATCTAGGGCAGCCGCCAGCATCAGTTTGTGAACATTATCTCTAAACGTTTCTCACTTACTCTCTGTGTCTTCTTTTGGGGCACATTCTGCTTCACCTGGACAAATAGAGAGTGAAGGACTATCTATCAATAATTTCCCAAATTGTGAATTTGTGTTTATTTAGTTCTCTTATTAACTGACTCTGGTATCTACTGCAAATATGATTATACTTTTGCCTCATCCCCACTCTAACTGCTGAGTTAGGAAACTATGTCTCAGGAAGTAAA
Source organism: Phoca vitulina (assembly GCF_004348235.1). Classification (NCBI taxonomy): domain Eukaryota; kingdom Metazoa; phylum Chordata; class Mammalia; order Carnivora; family Phocidae; genus Phoca; species Phoca vitulina. The sequence continues at coordinate 93,643,896 of NW_022589706.1, forward strand.
GGTGGCAAGTATAAGTGGTTTTTCCTTTGGTCCTTTCTACTCTTCCATTCTGTGTGGGTGGAACTGGGCACTTACAGAGCTCATCGATGCAAGTAAATAATAGTTGCTGAGTCTGGGCTATGCCATCTACTTGTTGAGAACTCCATTCCCTGCAGGGACTCTGGAGAGGTGTATGTTATTAGTTTGTGGCGTTCTCTCTGGATTTGGCAGATACTCTTTACAGTTTATGGTTTAGAATCATGACTATTCATAGTTTTATTAGAGTTTTCTTTTTCTACCTCTTGGTCTTTGTCATGTTGTAGATTCAGCTAGTATAGTGTAATAAAAACAGCTTTATCGTGACATATTTGCCAGAAACATAGAAATAGGAAAGAGATTGAAAGGAATATTTTAGATTTTTCTCTTTCAGAGTATTTATAATAAAATGGAAGTCAAATTCCTTTTCAGTCATGTGGCTTTTAACCCTTTTATGCATGTCAGTGGGGCTCAATAGCAACTGCATAAAGAGAATGAATTCAATAAATTTAGATGGATGATGATCTTGTTTGGGATCTAACTAGTGGGAAATGCAAATGACAACTTAAAACTCCACATTGTTTATTATTCAACATGTGATAAATATAGTCTTTTCCCTGTATGGTCCTCCTGAAGAAACTTCTCATCTGGGAACCCATTGAAAATTACGATGAAATTTTGCCTCCTCCCTGACCAATCTTTTTTCAAAGCACTCATGGATGTTTAAAAGACTCAACAGTATATTAAGACTAAACGACTTCCCTGGGGCTGTGGAGGGGAAATGAAAGAATCATGGGTATTAGGACCAAAGTAAAACTAGTAATATTTAGGTCATAAATGGAAATGTCACTTTGTCCTGGCACTGTTTGCTTTGCATATTTACCATTTCAGTTATTTATAACCTACTTTGTTTTAAAAAAGATTTCAGGCAATGTATAAAAATATACAAAATAAAAACAAATAAGTGAGGAAATTGAGGTAAAGGGAAAATATTATGGAAAAACAAAATGAAGTGGGGAGTGAAAGAATGTGACAAATGCTTGCTGTAGGATTCTGTCTGCTTGCTAAAAGTGGGTTGTCTACTTGCTCAGAGCTTTCTAGCAACCATTGTGGAGAGGGAAATGTAATTACTTGCAAGAATCACAAACTCATTAAGATATAAACAAGGCTACTGCTCAGGAGACCTGTACAATATCCCTGGTACTAAAATAACTGAGTTAAGGGCACCTGGGTGGCTCAGTCGGTTAAGCGTCTGCCTTTGGCTCAGGTCATGATCCCAGGGTCCTGGGACTGAGTCCCAGTATCGGGCTCCCTGCTCAGTGGGGAATCTGCTTTTCCCTCTCCCTCACCCCCTACCCCCTGCTGGTGCTCTCTCTCTCTCACATGCTCTCTCTCTCTCAAAAAAAAAAAAAAATAAAATCTAAAAAAAAAATAAAATAGTCGGTTAAAATGTGACTTGTTTTCTTAACAATATTCATAGGATAAATAAAACAACAAAGTTTACAGAGACATTTTTTGAACATTTTTCTTAATAAAATCAATGGCATAACACTGAAGAGTAATTCATTTAAATGTATTCCAGTGGAAGTGAGAGTGGGACAGTTCAGCTGCAGACTCCTGCTCACTTGTAGATTTGAGTATTCAGAAATGTATTCATTACAAATATTATAATTCTTTTCAGTTTTAATAATTGTTTTAAATTTAAATAGGAGAGCTGGAACATAAGGAATAGCATGGAGGACCACAGGGGAAGAGAGGGAAAACTGAATGGGAAGAAATCAGAAGGGAGACAAACCATGAGAGACTCTGGACTCTCTGGACTAGGAAACAAACTGAGGATTACAGAAGGGAGGGGCATGAGGGGGACGGGGTAACAGGGTGATGGGTATTAAGGAGGGCACAGGTTGTGATGAGTACTGGGTGTTATATGCAACTAATGAATCGTTGAACACTACATCAAAAACTAATGATGTATCATATGTTGGCTAACTGAACATAATAAAAAAAATAATCTTCAAAAAAATAAAATAAATAGGAGAGCTGTGTGTAAAAAAATTAAGTAATATGAATAAATACAATAAAAAACAAAATGCATTTCTACTTTTCAAGATTGTTTAAGAGTTGGATCTTTTTCTCTATATAAACAAATGTATTAGCATACATGAGTATACACAGGCACACACACATGGCAGTAGAATTACATTTTGGCATCCACCACTCAGAGATCCAGAGCCATCACTTCTAAATCCTGTACTTTGGTTCATGTGAATATAATGAAGGATCCAGCCTCTAGTCTATGTGGACTAATGGGATACTTTTGTTTGGGGAGAGCGCTCTTCCTGCTGCCAAGAGCAGAAGCCAGGAGCAGATGAATCCTAGCAGACATCTGCCAGGACATTTACTCAGGGATTCTGCAGTAGAGCAGTCAATCAGGTCAAGCTCTGGGTCTCTGCCCCTCATCACCCATTCTTCAACCAGGCAGCATATGTCACATATCTGCTTTGGGGCCCAGAGATGTGTGAGTGGAAATTCAAGTAAAAAGAAAAGCTCTTGCCCTTGTTTCTGCAAATGTCCTGGTGGCACAGAGATAGCTAGGTCCAAAAGACCACTGGATATTCTGCCTGGTCATGGAGAAAGAGGAACAGACTTAATAGAAATATCAGTACAGGGAATTAAAATAGATATCACATATGTCCTAGGACTTACAAGCAAAGATCAGACCCAAGGAGTAAGACAAGGAATTTATGAAACAAGAATAGATAGTAATGGCAAAAATTAGAGAATGTGAATATAAGAAATATAGTCTAATTATTAACATTAAACTCTGACTCCATTTCCAGAACAACAACACGAAACTGTTGAAGAAGAAATTAATGAGCTGGAAATGTGAGAAATGACATAAAATGACACATGGCAGAAAGGGATAAGCAAAAGTGGAGACATGGATGATAGCAATAGGAGTTCTAACATCTATATTAATGAGTGCCAGATGGAGAAAATAGAATGGAAGTGATATTTAAGGGAAAGAAAAGATAGAAACTTTCCAGAAATGAAGATGTGGTGAAAATCCACAAATCCTGAGTGGGATATATTCAGGGCACATACATATATTCCTGGCTACCTGGTAGAGTGATTTCAGAGCATGAAGGATGAAGGGAAAAATCCTAAAGTTTCTGTAAAGACAACAGATTACTTACAAAGGAAAAGAGTCTTACTGATATGAATATTTTTTTTGAAAATCAAACTTTTTCTTTTATTTATTTATTTATTTTTTAGAAGTAGCTTTTGAAAATATAATTAATGAGAAATAAAGTTATCTGATGTTCTCTAGTGGAACTTTGCAAACAGTTAAGCTGTGTATTTATTTACTTATTTATTATGTTATGTTAGTCACCATACAATACATCATTAGTTCTTGATGTAGTGTTCCACGATCCATTGTTTGCCTATGATATGAACCTTAGAAGCAACATCAGGTTGTAGAAGTTGGTAAAATCAGTGATAAAGAATGGAGATTAGAAAAAAGAAAATTAAATTTAAAAATAAATAGATCTCAAATTCTAAAGATAAAATAAAAGGAAATGAACAGGAAAATAAAGGTTAAACAAGTAAACTAAACAGTATAATAACAAGTTACTAGAGTAAAAATAGAAAGATAACAATTACTACAATATAAATAAAAAGAAAAGTCACATGGAATTATATCAAGTAAGCAATCTTGAGTTAAGGAAAACAAAACTGGTTTTCAATCTGGATAGAAAATATCTCCAAACAGGAAAGGAGTTAGAAAGAGGAAAGGAAAGGACAGACAGAAGAATATAGGTAAGGAACTTGCATCTTAAAATCTTGAGGTGTGTCTCCTATTAGCATTTCATGGAGAGAAAAACAAGATGCTGACTCTAATATGATGCCCTTAAATTCTCCAGCCCCTTACTTTAAGAGCTAGAACCTAGAGGCACTGCTATGTCTGTACTGAAAATCTCAGGAGTAGTGGTTTTTTATTTCAAACAGGTGATAGTTGGGTATCGTGTTCTTACATGGCCCATGCAGCTGTTAACATCACCTCTAAACATTTCCCACGCAGCTGGAATATTGGAGTACTGTAGGGAGTTGGAGAAAGTCATACATACTCATAGAATTTAAAGGCTGTTCAAAAATCTAGGATAAAGGATGTCACTTCACCATTGAGAGTAATAGCATTTTAGCTGGAGTTGTCTCTAAAGCAGGCACTAGAGCAATATGTTTTGTATTTCTCACTCTAAAAATGGTTTAACATTTTTTTCCATTTATTTTAAAAAAAAGAAAAGTGAGAAAGAAAAGAGAGGAAAGCAAGCATTGGGAAATACCTCTTTAAGGCTGTGGTTTAAATCAGTGAACATCTCTATAGATAGCAGAGACCATTTTTCCATCATTGATCTTTCCATTTGGAGATAACATTCTTGAAGATAAAATTAGAGTAGTAAGCAGGTGATACTGCAGAATTCGGTAAACAACCGAAGCCCTTCTCTATGCCTGCTTCTCTGAGATTCTGCTTCCATTGTCTTAAGTGCATAAAATACCATATGAGAGAATACAACACAAAGGCCACTCATTTTGGGCCTCAGTGCCATAAAACTAGGCAGATAAATAGTTTCAGTGAAATTTGTTGTAAACTAGGCAAACCTAATTAAATTACATCTCCAATTCAAAACGATGCTTGATCTGTGGTGTGATCACACATGTGTGTGGAGCTTTCTCCTGGGTATGCTCATGCTTTAGGGTCTTTTAGACTTTTGGCAGCAAGTGTTGTTATATCTACTTTCCCATAGTTTTCCTACTGTTAATGGAGTGAAAAATGAAATATGCTTTCTTAACTTCCCTTGGGCATTAGTAAAGTTAGACTATGACTAGGCAACCAGCAATGGGAAACAGTGAGAAACAAATGGCAAATTCTCACAAATCAAGTCCTTCCTTAAGGTCAGCTATGGCGCATTCACTGCACTGCAGCTAATAATAATAAAAGGAGAAATAAACAAAGACTTGTAATCCTATTGCTCTTTACTCCTTCCTCCTCCCTCCATTCCTCCAGTTCTGTATTCCTAGGAGATAGGTGACTGTCAATGTCAATCTTTAGTAAGTACAAACCTGAAAACTAACATCAACATGAACTGATTTACTTGACTGTGAGTTCCTTAAGGACAGGGAATTGTATCCTATTGATACTTTGAATCCCCAGAGAACAATGCTTAGCTTATGTTAGTTGCCCAAGAGCAACATAATGCCATTTCACATATATTTGTAGCACACATCATACAGTTCTGCCAACTCCCCTATCATGGAAAAGATGAAAAGTAGTGTCATAAACACAGAACTTTGGACCTTCCACAAAACATAGGACTCTGTTGGGATTGTCTCTTCTCTGATTGTTCCACATTGATCTTTTGTAGAGGGTAGATAAACCCATACTCATTTTTATCACTGGGATGTTGTTAACATCTTGATTTTCAGTGATACAAGAAATGAGAAAGATTTGTATGAGAAACAGTAATATGAGACTATAAAGTATCTAGCAGGGACATTTCATTATTATTTTATCGTTAATATTTTTTACTTTGGGAATTAATGAACAAAACAGGTTTTTTGTTTTTTTGTTTTTTTTTTCTGGAGAATTAATGGCTCATGACAGGCAGTGTAATGAGTGAAAAAAGCTAGGAGTCACTTAGAATCAACTAGTATTTACTGAATTATCTGCTATATGGCAAGCCTTTGCTAAGCTTTGGCTATCCTGAAGTGAGTAAGACAGATATGGTCCCTGTCCTCAGTGAGTTGACATTTTAGGCTATAGGCAAAATGCCAGCTGACTAAACAAACTAAACAAACAACCAAGTAAAGAGATATTTTCAGTGCTTCATAGGAAAGGAACAAGGTGCTGAGATAGGGCTGGGTGGAGTAGTGGGGGGTTGCAGAGGAACTTTGGAGAGGGCACCAACAAGATAAGAGGCTGAGAGGTAAGAAGGAGAGTCAGAGCCTAGACACTGGAGAGTATTCCAGACCAATAAACCAAAGGCAAAAATTTGAGGTGAGAAAAATTGGCATGTTAGATCTAGATTTGAATCTAAACATGGTCATCTATGAACCTAAGTGGGAAATTTCCTTTACCTAGGATTCTTAGTTTCACATTTGTAAAATCAAAATAATAATGCCTGTGTCGAAAATTAGTGTGCAAGTTAAAGCTCTCTATGACAAAGTGCTCAAGACATCATAGACCTTCAGAAAATGTTGTTTCTCTTTCCTTCCAACATTATATAGCTTTAGATAAATTCCTTACAAAAGTCAGAGCAATAACAGCAATATAAAAAAATGTTAAACTTCCTAAGGATAAGTATCATTTTGTTCCAAATAGCACTTACTCTAAAAAAACAAAAAACAAAAAAATCCCCCCAAAAAACCACACAACTCTTTTGAAAACTTTAAACAGGATTCAGCTGCACCCTATCAACTGTGATGGTCCCATACTACCATACCTATTTTTTAATGCAAGTGTATTTCAGTGACTGCAAAAAAAAAAAAAAAAAAAAAAAAAAAATCAAGATTGAAATGTAACATATTGAAACCCTTACTTGGTGAGTTTTCAGTAATAGATTAGTGTGTATTTAACCACCTTTTCAGCATGAGTGAGTTTAATCTCTTTTACATTAAACATATTGTTAAACAAGACTTCACAGTGCTGCTGTATCACCACCAGAATTATTTTACTATCTATAGACATTTTGCATTTTAAAAAGCCCTACAAAAACATGTGTCTGTTTATATGACCTTTCATAACTAATTCAAGTTGGGTTTTGTCAACCAATTGTAATGCTTGTTTTCTTAACAAGCAAGTAATTTTCCCTTTCTTGGAACAAGAACATTTGATACAGTAAATGATTAGAGCAATTTAAGTCCCGAGCAAATTCTGTTCACTAAAACATGTTCCTCTGAGTTTTGCTACAGCCATAAAGTGAGCCACAATAAAATGATCCCTGGTATTGTCTGTGTGTTCTGCTTTAGGGTAAGTGACTGTACATAAGCACTGTCCAGAGCACACCACACACACACACACACACACACACACATCCCTCAGATGGCATAAACCAAAACCTATATTGTAGCTGTCACGATTGCAGAGAAGCCTGAGTATGGAAGCCAGGTCAGGATTCACAGTGGCCTAGATAGATCCTTGAGATGTGGAAAAGACATACTTTTCCCAGATATGGTCCGCTCTGCTTTAAATGTGAATGACAGGTAACTTACTTTGTCCTGCTGCCACTGAGACCTCTAGTGAGCAAGGTTGAGGTGACTAGGAAAAGCTAATGGAGGGAGATGTTTCTACTCCTTAAAGGTTTACAGAGAAGTAGAAAGAGCCATTTGGAGTTTGTGGTGGTGCTGATGAGGAGAAAAGAGGAAAACAAGTTCGCCTGAAGAGAGTGCATGGAAATTCAATTGAAAACAAAACTGTGGCATAGGTGAAGTGAAACAAACTGAAATTACTCATTGTAGACAAAGCCAGAGTGAGTCATCTGGGTTAAAAATCTAAACAAAAGAAAACCTCACTAAAATTTCCTGTCTTAAGAGAACGGGAAAGGAATACTTTTTGTCTAATTCATTCCCAGGAATATAGACATTCTTTCTGAGAATAAGAGACAGTGAAAGGAGATTTCTGTGGGTTTGAGTTAAAGATGATTTCTTCTCCTGGATACCTGTAACAAATTGCAATGACTGAGTGAAATGAATCTTACTTTTGATTTTGTTCAGCCAAATTTTTCCTCTTTACCAGTGGCCTAGAATGCCTTTTGTCTCTCCATTTATTTAAATCCCACAGTTTCCTCTTAAAAATCTTACCTCCTCAAAGTATATAGCAATACAAGCCTTTCTCAAGAAACAAGAAAGGTCTCAAATACACAACCTAACCCTACACCTAAAGGAGCTGGAGAAAGAACAGCAAATAAAGCCTAAGCCCAGCAGGAGAAGAGAAATAATAAAGATCAGAGCAGAAATCAATGAAATAGAAACCAAAAGAACAGCAGAACAGATCAATGAAACTAGGAGCTGGTTCTTTGAAAGAATTAACAAGATTGATAAACCCCTGGCCAGACTTATCAAAAAGAAAAGAGAAAGGACCCAAATAAATAAAATCATGAATGAAAGAGGAGAGATCACAACCAACACCAAAGAAATACAAACAATTATAAGAACATATTATGAGCAACTATATGCCAGCAAATTAGACAATCTGGAAGAAATGGATGCATTCCTAGAGAAGTATAAACTACCAAAACTGAACCAGGAAGAAATAGAAAACCTGAACAGACCCATAACCACTAAGGAAATTGAAGCAGTCATCAAAAATCTCCCAACAAACAAGAGCCCAGGGCCAGATGGCTTCCCAGGGGAATTCTACCAAACATTTCAAGAAGAATTAATACCTATTCTTCTGAAACTGTTCCAAAAAATAGAAATGGAAGGAAAACTTCCAAACTCGTTTTATGAGGCCACAATTACCTTGATCCCAAAACCAGACAAAGACCCCATCAAAAAGGAGAATTAGAGACCAATATCCCTGATGAACATGGATGCCAAAATTCTCACCAAGATACTAGCCAATAGGATCCAACAGTACATTAGAAGGATTATTCACCACGACCAAGTGGGATTTATTCCTGGGCTGCAAGGTTGGTTCAACATCCGCAAATCAATCAGTATGATGCAATACATTAAATAAAAGAAAGAACAAGAACCATATGATCCTCTCAATAGATGCAGAAAAAGCATTTGACAAAGTACAGCATCCTTTCTTGATTAAAACTCTTCAGAGTGTAGGGATAGAGGGTACATACCTCAATATCATAAAAGCCATCTATGAAAACCCACAGCGAATATCATTCTCAATGGGGAAAAACTGAGAGCTTTCCCTCTAAGGTCAGGAACACAGCAGGGATGTCCACTATCACCACTGCTATTCAACATAGTACTAGAAGTCCTAGCCTCAGCAATCAGACAACAAAAAGAAATAAAAGGCATCCAAATCGGAAAGAAGAAGTCAAACTCTCACTCTTTGCAGATGATATACTTTATGTGGAAAACCCAAAAGACTCCACCCCAAACTACTAGAACTCATACAGGAATTCAGTAAAGTGGCAGGATATAAACTCAATGCACAGAAATCAGTGGCATTTCTATACACCAAAAACAAGACAGAAGAAAGAGAAATTAAGGAGTCGATCCCATTTACAACTGCACCCAAAACCACAAGATACCTAGGAATAAATAACCAAAGAGGCAAAGGATCTATACTCAAAAAACTATAGAATACTCATGAAAGAAATTGAGGAAGACACAAAGAAATGGAAAAACATTCCATTGTGAAAATGTCTATGCTACCTAGAATAATCTACACATTTAATGCAATCCCTATCAAAATACCATTAACTTTTTTCAAAGAAATGGAACAAATAATCCTAAAATTTGTATGGAACCAGAAAAGACCCCGAATAGCCAGAGGAATGTTGAAAAAGAAAAGCAAAGCCGGTGGCATCACAATTCCAGACTTCAAGCTCTATTACAAAGCTGTCATCATCAAGAGAGTATGGTACTGGCACAAAAACAGACACATAGATCAATGGAACAGAATAGAGAGCCCAGAAATGGACCCTCAACTCTAGGGTCAACTAATCTTCAACAAAGCAGGAAAGAATGTCCAATGGAAATAAAACCGTCTCTTCAACAAATGGTGTTGGGCAAATTGGACAGCCACATGCAGAAGAATGAAACTGGGCCATTTCCTTACACCACACACAAAAATAGACTCAAAATGGATGAAAGGCCTAAATGTGAGAGAGGAATCCATCAAAATCCTTGAGGAGAACACAGGCAGGAACCTCTTCGACCTCAGCTGCAGCAACTTCTTCCTAGAAACATCGCCAAAGGCAAGGGAAACAAGGGCAAAAATGAACTATTGGGACTTCATCAAGATAAAAAGCTTCTGCACAGCAAAGGAAACAATCAACAAAACCAAAAGACAACCAACACAATGGGAGAAGATCTTTGCAAATGACATATCAGATAAAGGGCTAGTATCCAAAATCTATAAAGAACTTCTTAAACTCAGTACTCAAAAAACAAATGATCCAATCAAGAAATGGGCAGAAGACACGAACAGACATTTCTGCAAAGAAGACATCCAAATGGCCAGCAGACACATGAAAAAGTAGTCAACATCACTCGGCATCAGGGAAATCCAAATCAAAACTTCAATGAGATACCACCTCACACCAGTCAGAATGGCTAAAATTAACAAGTCAGGAAACGACAGACGTTGGTGAGGATGAGGAGAAAGGGGAACCCTCCTACAATTCTGGTGGGAAGGCAAGCTGATGCAGCCACTCTGGAAAAGAGTATGGAGCTTCCTCAAAAAGTTGAAAATAGAGCTACCCTATGACCCAGCAATTGCACTACTGGGTATTTACCCCAAAGATACAAATGTAGTGACCTGAAGGGGTACGTGCACCCCAATGTTTATAGCAGCAATGTCCACAACTATGGAAAGAGCCAAGATGTCCATCAACAGATGAATGGATAAAGAAGAGGTGGTATATATATACAATGGAATATTATGCAGCCATCAGAAAAAGAAATCTTGCCATTTGCAATGACATGGATGGAACTAGAGGGTATTATGCTAAGCGAAATAAGTCAATCAGAGAAAGACAAGTATCATATGATCTCACTGATATGAGGAATTTGAGAAACAAGACAGAATCATAGGAGAAGGGAGGAAAAAATGAAACAAGATGAAACCAGAGAGGGAGACAAAGCATAAGAGACTCTTAATCTCAGGAAACAAAGTGAGGGTTGCTGGAGTGGTGAGGGGTGGGAGGGATGGGGTGGCTGGGTGATGGACACTGGGGAGGGTATGTGCTATGGTGAGTGCTACGAATTGTGTAAGACTGATGAATCACAGACCTGTATCTCTGAAACAAATAATACATTATATGTTAAAAAAAAAAAAAAAGATAGTAGGAAGGGAAAAATGAAGGAGCGGAATCGGAGGGGGAGATGAACCATGAGAGACTATGGAATCTGGGAAACAAACTGAAGGTTTTAGAGGGGATGGGTTAGCCCAGTGATGGATATTACGGAGGGCAGGTATTACGTGGAGCACTGGGTGTTATACCCAAATAATGAATCCTGGAACACTACATCAAAAACTAATGATGTAATGTATGGTGACTAACATAACATAATAAAATAAAATTTTAAAAAAATAGCAAAAAAAATTTAAAAAATAATCTTACCTCCTCTGGAGACAAAAAAACAGACTCTTAGCTTTAGAGAACAGACTGATTGTTACCAGAGGGGAGGGGATGGGGGATGGGCTAAATGGGTGATGGGGATTAAGGAGTGCACTTGTTGTGGTGAACATTGGGTGTTGTATGGAAGTGTTGAATCATGATATTGTACACCTAAAACTAATATTACACTGTATGTTAATTGACTGGAATTAAAATTTAAAAAATAAAAATTAAAAAGAAATCTTACCTTCTCTGTTAAGTTTCTTTTACTGACTCTCTTCTCAGTAAGCTCCCCTTTCTCTGACTTACCTTAGCTACTCTTTATTATGGTGCTGGAAATCCTAGTTGAACCAGAAGGGAAATAGAATCAGGCTGTTTGTGCAATGGGCAGACTGATGATCCCTTTAGGGATCTATATGTAAGATTTGTCAATCTTCTGTTTTGGTAGTAGAAGGAGGGAAGTGTTTTGTGGAAGTTGGGTGGTGAAGACATGATACCAATAAGGGCGATAAGAATGAATTTTTCCTCTCCTACCCTTTAGGGTAGGTTTTGAGCCCTAGGGGAGAGAGAGGTGAAGGGTGGAGGAATTGTAATCATGAAAGAAGTCTCAGTGAGACATCAGATACAAGCAGTGCTGCTTTAGGGCCCATCAGAGCACTTACACCATAGATTTGGTAAGAGGATCATCCCTAATCCTACTTCTTCCTCCTCCCCTAGACACAGAGCCCAGTGTTGCATTGTCACCTTAAGATTCAGGAGGCCACTGGTGTGGGACTGTTGAGCATGCCATATGGTGCCCCCGCAGAAGGCACCAGGAGCAGAAGCAATGGATGGTTACCTAGATGAAGAAGCCGGAGCAGAGGGACACAAAGAGCAGATTGGTTACAAGAAAATGCAGACATCAAACAAGACTTTCAGAAATATATAGGGCTGATTCCTAGATGGAGGAGCAGGGGATGGGGAAGGGCTTAATTTCTGCATGAGCAAAAGGTCAAGAATCCTAATAATTTGGCATAAATATTTATTTTTGTTTATTATTTATTTATTTATTTATATTTACTATAAATATTTATTTCTGCTCATAGCTTGGCATAGCCCCTCCCAGCTATTTCCTTTACAACTATCCTAGGTAATACATTTTTTTAAAGCCACTGGTTATAATTAAAAGTAGTCACATGTGCATTTCCTTAAAAATGCTGTAATTATGCCCAGGTTTGTACCAGAGATTTATCTAAATTAATGAGAGTATCAGTTTGCTAGGGCTTCCATTACAAATTGGATGTCACACAATTGGATGGCTTAAACAACACAAATTTATTGTCTCAGAGTTCTGGAAGCTAAAAGTCCAAGATGAGGTGTTGGCAGTGTTGGCTCCACCTGAGGGCTATATGGGAGACTCTGTTCCATGTTTCTCCCTAACTTCTGGTGGTTTGCTGGCAATCTTTGGCATTTCTTGGTTTGCAGATCTCTGCCCTTATTTTCACATAGGGTTCTCCCTGTGTCTTTGTTCCAATTTCCCCTTTTTATAAGAACATCAGTCATATTGGAGTAGGGACTCACACCTTACACCAATATGACCTCATCTTAACTAAATGCAAGTACACCAGCCCTATTTCCATATAAGGTCACATTCTGAGGTACTGGGAATTAGAACTTCAACATAAGAATTTTGGGGAAGACACAATTTCAATCCAAAACAGTTGGACATGTTGAAAACCTATAGATGAATTAGAATTCTTGGTCTGAAAATCTGGGTCTAGTGGTGGGGGTGACAGAGTGCTGCCTTTGAAAAGGAAATGCTCTAGGATAATTAAGTTACTGGCTATTCCTTTGCCCTAGGTATTTTTTAACAAGTGGTGAAGAAAAAAAGTGATCATGAATTAAAAAGATTCTCCTCCCTAGTTATAGCCATCACATTTTTTTTTTTTTTAAACCCAAAGGAGAGCACGTGGTATAACACACAGGCTGGCAATTGATAAAATGTACAAAATCAGGGTGAGACAATGTGAGCTTATGGCTACAGAATTTGTGGTAAGCTATTCATGGGAAAAGATTGGTTTTGAAACATGATTCCAGGTATGGTAGGTGACCAGCCCCCCAAAATGTCCACACCCTAATTTCTGGGATTTGTGAGCATGTCATATTTCATGGCACAAGGAATTTTCTGGATGTAATTACGATTAGAGACCTAAAACTAGATTATCCTTGATTATTCAAGTGGGCCCAATTAAACAGGGAATTTCTCTGGCTGGAGGTGGTAGAGATAAACTAGAGGGTAAGGTCAGGGAGATTCAACGTATGAGGAGGACACAACCTGCTATAGCTGACTTTGAAGATGAAGGGAGGCAAGGAATGTGAGTGCCTTCTAGACACTGAGAATAACCCTTGGCTGATAGACAGCAAGGACCCAGGAACTCAGTCCTGCAACCACAAGGAACGGGAAACTGCCCATGATCTAAGTGAACTTGAAGTGGATTTTTCATAAAACTTCCTAGAACCCAGATAGCTGACACTCTAACTTTGACCTTGTGAAATTAGAACAGAGAAACCAGTGGAGCCAACCCAGACTTCTGACCTACAGAACTGTGATATATTTGTGTTGTTTTATGCTCCTGAATTCATGGTAATTCGCTATTGCAGCAACAGAAAATGAATACACTAGATGTCAGCTGGTTTCTCTTTTTAAATCAACATAAGATTGGCTTCAGTCTCCCTTCCAAGATTTCTGCAAAGCTTCAGGTCATGTAGGATAATGTATACACTCATGATCTTCTTTGGCACTAAGCTTCTGTTTCTATTAGAGAGTCCTGTAAAGCACATGTACATTGTTTGCCTTGCCCTGGCCTGCTGGAAAATGAGTGACCTGATCCAAGTTGCCACAGATGAGGCAGCCAAGGTCATTCTAGATCAGCTGACAGCCAGCTCATCTCCAGATAACTTGTGAGCAAGCCTATGTAAGACAGAGCAGAACTGCCTGATCACCACATTTGTGCAAGCAGTAAACTCTCATTGTATGTCACCAAGGTTTTGTGATTATTTGTCAATATCATTTGTCTTTTTTTTTTTTTTTTAAGATTTTTATTTATTTATTTGTCAGAGAGAGAGAGAGAGCACAAGCAGGGGGAGCAGCACAGGGAGAGGGAGAAGCAGGCTCCTCACTGAGCAAGGAGCCCGATGTGGGACTTGATCCCAGGACCCTGGGATCATGACCTGAGCCGAAGGTGGATGCTTAACGATTGAGCCACCCAGGCGTCCCTCATTTCAGTTTTATTAGATAACTCACATTGACCTCTTATTAAATAACTCACATTAAGGGAACTTGTGCTTCCTTAATAGTATCAGCCTTTTCACTCTTTCTGCTCTTTCTCATGCCTTAGCCACACCATTTCTAGACTATTTTAGTATTCTTTCTCTCTCTGTTTTTCTATCTCCCACTTATTCCTTTTGATATTAATTTCCTAGTTTTTAAATAATAGCTTCTTTCAATGCCTCTTTATCAAAGGCAACTCTTTGCAATAGTCATCTGGAGAATTAGATGAGGACTCTTCTGTAAAAAGTGCGTCAGAGCAGGAGGATAACTCTGAAGAGGTCTTGAGTGATGGCCCTAGGAGTTGGGGTGACCAGAGAATGGTTCTCCAAAAGTGAGAGATAATGTCTCGGGTCATGATTTCTTAGATTAGAGAGCATCATTCAAGTTCATCTATATTCAAGGGACCCTGCATCTGCCCTTCTGACATTCAGTTCCAAATTACCTTGTAATGTTATTTAAATATATATGTCACAGATCTTCAACAAGATTGTAAACCCTTGAAAATAGGCTTAGTTTTCTGTATCTTTTTGAAATTATGATATGTTTTTCAGCAAACCCTGTATATAGTGGGCCCTAAATCAATGTATTAATAATGATGATGAAGAAAAATAAGAGAGCTCATGTGAAGAATATATCTAATTAGTTTCAGCTTCTCTTAATTTTTTTTATTCTTAATCTGGGAAGATACACTATAGATTTAAAAGGGAATACATTCAAATAAAATTTCTTTAAGAAATCATTCTTAGATTCTTAGTGTGGAATTTACAAATCAAATAAATAGTAGTTTGGAAATTGGAGACTTTGAAATTACTGAAGTCAAGAAGCAGGAATCCAACAGCCACTCACTGATTATTAAGTCAATGAAGATTGTAATTCATTGAAATAACCACTAGCTCCACGTGCCTAAGACAGAAAGCTTGCTGGAAGGCAACTATTGATGTGAAAATCATTGCTTAATGTTAAATTTGCTTTTAATAACTCCTTGGCAGAATCCTACTTGCAATTACAACACAGAGCAAAATACTTTGCAACAACATGTGTGAAAATATCAAGTCTGAAATTTATTTTATTTAGAACATTCATTCCTTGCCTTATACTTGGAATTTCCACTGATTCCTATATTCATTTACAATTTACATAATTTCCCCAGACTGTTAATAAAGATTAGCTGTAGATTCAGAGAATCTTAGTTTTAAAATAGCTTTTATTATTTTTCTTAATACAAAAGTAACATTTACTCATAGTAGTAATCCACACGGCCCATTTTAAATTCCTAATATGTACACACAGAAGCTTGGCATTTGCCATTTTTAGATAATTAGCATAACATCCTGACCTTAATATAATGGCCTTTGAAATTGTAAAATAGTAACATTTGGTTGAGTGTCCAAATAGCAGTTGAGGGGTATATCTCAACCTAAAAATAAAGAAGGATGCACTGTTACCTTTAAAGTCTCAGTCTTATCATCCTAACTCTTGGTGCTCATGTATTATTCTTGTGATACCAAATATGGAAGTTGCAGCATGGCTACAAATAGGTTGCTACTCTTCCCATTGAGAGGTAGAGTCCAAAGCCTCTCTCCTGGAATCTGAGCTGGCTTTAGTGACTTGCTTAACTAGTAGTGGTGGAAACCACTTTCTGGGACTTTTGAAGGTAGGTCCTAAGAAGCCTTGCAGCTTTTATTGGGGCCTTCCAGAACACTTTAGGGAAGCTTTGAGCTGCCACATGAGAAATCTGCCTAATCTGAGCCTGCCATGCTGGAGAAGTGCTTCAGCTGGCAGTCCCAGCTAGCCCTCATTTCCAGCTACAGCTTCCTGGCTGCCAAATAGGTGAGTGAAGCTGTCTTGGACTCTTCAAAGCAGTCTGTTAGCCAGTTGACTACCACTAAGTAGCCTCAGTCAGTGCTGTGAGAAACAAAAAAAATCACCCAGCCGAAGTCAGCCTGATTTCTTGGTCCATAAAACTGGTTGTTTTTTTTAAGCCACCAAATTTTAGGAAGGTGTGTCAGTTATCTATTCCTGAATAGCAAATCACACCCATACTTAGTGACTTAAAACAATAACAACCATTATATTTCAGTGTTTGTGTGGGTCAGGAAGTCAGGGCACAGCAGGGCAGGGTTATCTCTACTTCACAATGTCTGAACTGGGAATACTTGAAAGCTGGGGATGACTTGATGGCTGAGGGCTTGAGTCATACGGAGACATCTCTCCTTCCATTTTTGGTTGTTGATTCTGACTGTTAGCTAGGACCTCATCTGGACTGTTGGGTGGAACATCATGTAGCTTTGTGGCCTCTCCATATGGCCTCTTTAAATGGCCTAGTATGGGCTTCCTCAGAGCTTGGTGCTAGGTTCTAAGAGACGTGAATGCTCTATTGCACTCTTATGACCTATTCTGGGAAGTCACATATGTTCTTTCTGATGCAGTCATAAGCCACCTAGATTAAGGGAGGGCAAGATAAATTTTAGGTGCCCAAGTCCGAGGTGTCTTCCCTGGGACTGAGGGGTTTCCTAGAACACAGGACTTTCAGTGCTAAAACCAGAAAAGTTCTAGGCAAACCAGGATGAATTGGTCACCCTACTAAACCCCATGTTCTGAAGGAGCGTCAGAGTCATATTGTATTTAGAGCATGTTGGGTGGGAGATAGTGTTGGGGCCATCTTTGAAAAATAAATTCTCCCATGGGTGTATAACTGGAATACCAATTAATGTTGCAAGGGCAACAAGCAATTCATAGGAATGTAAATTCTGTGAGGAAAGAGATTTTGTTGTTCTTGTTCATCACCGAGTCTCAGGACCTAGAGTAGTGGCTGGCACATAGTTAATGTAATAAATATTTATGAAATGACTGAATGAATAAATAGTAAGTCCTGTAACATTCCATTCCATAAATTCCAGCCAATACCTGACTTTAGCACACTTTTCTTGCTTACTAATAACCGGAGGAAAAATTGCTTTAAATATTTGTTTAAAATGAAATGGCAGCCTTCCAGGGCAGCAAAAACTAGAAAACTAATCAAAAACAATAAACTTTAGAGAATATCACCTCATCCTCATGAGTCCAGTTTTAGAATTCTCTTTCTTAGGTTCAGTTCACAAACAGAATCTTAGATGACTGCAGCCAGGGTAGGAAGAGGGTGTCCAGGGATCCTTATATTTGCCTAATTTCTAGGGTGTTCCTGTTGTGACAGCGTCCTTCTGGTTAAATGTCATACCCCTCCTCTAAGTAAGTGGTGGTTAGGAATACTTCTTCTGCCTTATAAAGTCCATGAAAAGAAGGGAGAATAGGACAAATTCTAAAACTAGCACCTAAGGTTTTGATAGAGAAATAGAAGTTAGGAAAAGTTAGGAGAGGACGTCCATGCTTTAAATCACATTCCTTTAGGGACATGATATGAACCACTGTAGAAAATAAAGGGGAAACAGAATCACTGAGAGGCCATCTTGGCAGCTGGCTATATTCTGTGTTTTAATAAAGATGAGGTAATCCTCATCTTTCATACTGGGGAACTTACTGTCCAAAGTTGAAATATGGGGTAACACTATTTAACAACTCCAAATTCTTAATAGTTTTTAAATAGCATGTTTCTGACAGGAAGACGTTGATCTTAAAGAATTAAGTCCTCTTTTGGGAAAAAATGGGAAATGAAATGGAATGATAAGATCAAGATAGAGAATGGAAGAGCTCCAAAGTCAGACCAAAGGAATTTTTTTTTTTCCATATTGCAAAAGGGCGACTTTTCTCTATTTTACCTTGACATGTCAGTGCTTTTATATTATTTCTGTACATTTTCTATAATTCTTTTAGTTTCTTAATCTTGAAGTTTGTAAAATAGATTTTAAAAAGGTATAAAAGCCTACTTCTATTCAGTATTCTTCACATTTTTGCTAAGATGAGAGATTAGATATTAAATTATATTTCCAAAATAAAATAACATTAAACTCCATAGAGAAATCCTGTGATTAAACATAGCATCTTTCCATATAAGCTATAAACTTTACTAAGAGAATTTGTCATGATACTGAATAATTCTGGTATAAATTATTGACAAATGACAGAAAAAATTCTAATGTAGTTACCAAAATGAATTAAAGCCACTTGAAAATAAATCTCCTTAACAGTTTCATGCTGTTTAAAAACTATTGAAAGTTTGGAGTTGTTCTGTAATCTCATGCTTCAACTTTGGACAATATTAATAAGTTCCCTATCATAAAAGCTAAGGAAATGAACACATAGTGTTACCAGCTGCCAAGATGGCCTCTAATGATTCTCTCCTCCTGGCATTCACACGCTTGTGCCGTTCCCTCCCTCACTGAATAGGGCTGACTTGTGTGACACACAGAAGCTATGTGAGATAATAAATGTGTGTTATTTTCAGCAGCTAAATTCTGAGGCACTTTGTTACCTGGCACTAACTGATTCACACACCTACGCTAATTCCTACTTTCTTGTCTGCTTCCATGTATTTATTACTAATTTGATATTAATATTTGATATCAATATCACCAAGATTTATAATCTTATATTTCATTTTGTGACCATAACATCTAATTTTTAGTCTTAATTAACTGTATTTCAATGGAAGTATAAAAATTTCAGAACTCATGAACAGTCCTTTTTAATATGGATTTTTCCCTTCTGAGTACTTAAGTTTTGAATTGTATTTAGTTGGCTGGATTTCAAGTATTTTTTTTTTAAAGATTAGATGTATTCTACTCCCAGCTGTACAAGAGTTTAAGGCCAGTCTAATATTTTCTAACTTGCTTATGAATTGCTTTTTCTATTTGGATACACATACTTCCTCTTCATGTGTGTGTGCAAAATTAAATAACTTCACCAGACATGGGTCAGTGGTAATCATTATCAGTTTTTCTTTGGCCATGATGTCTCCATTTATTCTATTATATGAATAAATATTTTTTTGTTCCGTATTTTTAGTTTGTTCTTCAAGAGTTCAGGGATATCAAATCAGTGTATGTGCAAGGCTATATATTAAAAGCAGGGCCTCCAGAGTCAGGCAGCTGGGTTAAATCATTGGTCATTTATTAGCTCTAAGACCCTGTATATGTATTTTAACCTTTTTTTTCTGGTGTGTGTATCCGTTTTCTAATCTAAAAATGAAGATACTAATATTACCTATCTTTTGAAGATTTGATAAAGATTAAATAATTAATGCATATTTGATAGGTATAAGAAGGATCAGCAAGGATTTCCTTGTGTTTACTCTGTTTGATATTCATTTAACATCATTAGTATCGGTAAGTTTCTTTGTTTCATCAAATTTGGGGTATTTTCAGCCCTTACTTATACAAATAATTTTCTATTCCATTCCCTCTTCTCCTTCTGGAATTCCTATTACCTATATTTTAGATCATTTGCTATTTAACAGGTCCCTGAGTCTCTGTTCTGTTTTCACAATTTGATATTTTTCATATTTGATAATTACTACTGATCCATATTCAGGTTTTTTTTAACTTTCCTCTGTTATCTATTCTAGGCTTAGGTTGTTAAATTCATCCTATGAAATTTTTAGTTCAGCTATCGTATATTTCAGTTCTAAAGTTTTCATTTTGTTAGTTTTAACTTACATGTCTCTGCTGAGATTTCTTATCATTTTATTTATTGTGAGCTTATTTTGTTTTACTTCATTCAGAATAGTTTCAGAAGTTTCCCTGTTATTTTCAACATCTTTTTCACCTCAGGATTGATCTTGTTTGATTTTTTTGTTGTTGTTGAGATGCCTTCCACTTTGTGTATGTGTGGTTTTTTTAAATTTTTTTTTGGTATGTTAAGCAATTTTGGATTGAATTCCAGTTACTTATGACTATTAAATTGTGGGGATTTTGGATTCTGTTGTTTTTCCCCAGTGAGTGCCATTTCTTTGTTTTATCAGGGTATTATCTTGGCTGAAATTGACATGTGCACTCTTTCTTTAATGGAAACTTATAGTCTCAATTCTCCTTCTTCTTCTTCTTCTTCTTTTTTTTTTTTTTTTTGCTTTTGCTAATCTGCTTTGATTCTGTGCCACACATGCATGTTTCAGGGGCCAGTAAAATTATGGGTAGACAGCATTTAGGATTCAGTCTCCAAATGGCTCTTTCCCTTCAAGGGTTTCCCCACTTTCTTTAGCATCCAGGGTATACATGATTTTAGTTTTCTTGTTCTCTTGGGCAGAAAAACTATAATCTTCCCACTGGCACCTATCCTGTGTGTGACATGCCAACACCACTTAGCCTCTTGCTAACAGCCATGAAAATGGGAATTTTCTTGGTATAGCTCCTCTCTTCCCTTGCAGATGTTTACACAGTGCAAGAGTCTGTCCACTGTACTCCAGTACCTTCAGGCAATTGCTTTTTGCATGATGTCTGAATTTTACAGTTATTTTCTGTGGTGGGGGGAGCTGTCTGGCATGGTATTTACTCTGTACTAAAATCAGAAATCCCTCCCTTATTTTTAAAAACTTTGTTCCTTTGTTTTAACTGGGCTTTGAGTCAAAGTAATAGTAAATAGTGCTTTTTTGTTCAACCAGCTTGAACTAAAAGTTCTTCCAATTTGATTTTTTTTAATAAGGGACTGAAACATACCTAGTTTACAGTTCTTTCTCTGTCTTTGTAAATCTCTTTATAGCAAACCTAAGCATTAAAAGACAAGGTTGTCTTGGTGAGCCTGTATTTATTTATTTATTTTTCTTTTTTAAAAATTTTTTTTATTATTGTGTTATGTTCATCACCATACATTACATCATTAGTTTTTGATGTAGTGTTCCATGATTCATTGTTTGCGTATAACACCCAGTGCTCCATGCAGTATGTGCCCTCTTTAATACCCATCACCAGGCTAACCCATCCTCCCACCCCTCTCCCCTCTAGAACCCTCAGTTTGTTTTTCAGAGTCCATCATCTCTTATGGTTCATCTCCCCCTCCAATTTCCCCCCCTTCCTGTATTTAAAACCTAGTCTATCCACTATCATGTTTCAAAGCACAACTCCAAGAATGAGTGAGGAGTTCTATAATGAGGCAGAACTAGGCTACTTGTTAACTGGGTAACATTGGGTAAGTTGCTTAATTGTTGTGTGCTTCAGTTTGTCTGTGTATGTGGACAAAAATACTCCAGAGGATAGTGTTGAGGATTAAATGAGGTGATGAATGTAAAGTCTCTATAAAAAAGTAAGAAGGGGCGTCTGGGTGGCTCAGTCGGTTAAGCGTCTGCCCTCAGCTCAGGTCATGATCCCAGGGTCCTGGGATTGAGATCCACGTTGGGCTCCCTGTTCAGTGGGGAGCCTGCTTCTTCCTCTGCCTGCTGCTTTCCCTGGTTGTGCTCTCTTTCTGTCAAATAAATAAATAAAATATCTTTTTTTAAAGAGTAAGAAATAAGAAAGTGTTGATTTTTTTTTCTCCTGTTGAAGTCCTCATTTCACATTCTGCTCATTCCTAAATCATATCTGGACCTCTTAATTACTTGTAATCTATCCCTTCTTTTTTATAATCCACACTCTCTATGATTATGTGAGAATTTAGTTTAAATTTCCCATTATGTTTCAAGCGCCCCAGGGGGCAGATTATGCTTATTTGTGTCTCTCTGTGGTGCCATGAATAGGCTAGTAATATTCCATGAGTATTTGCAGAATTAAATCTGTTTTCCTGAGCTGCCGTTTCATCAACATTATAGCGGCTTCCTCAAAAGACATTGCAAAACTCAGTATCTGCTCTTGAAATGCATGACAAACTCTTAGTTACAATGACTTTTCCATTCCTTTGATCCTTTCTCAGTGTTTGAAAATAAACGTAAAGATATGACTTGAACCTTTGAGATTCAGAAAGCATACACAAATCAGTTTCATCCTGAATTCATAGTGGCAAATGTCTCTTCACCTTAACTTCAAATGTAGGAGGCTTATAATCAAGGACTGAAAATGTCAACAGAGCATTTCTTTTTCTTTAATCAAATATTTTTAATGATTGACTAGATGGTATGACTGTAAATTCATACTTTTTCTAACTCCACAGATATACTTAAATGTATTCATGTATAGGAATGTTGTATTTTCCCTGATTCAGTGTGTAGTAGCTAATTTGTCTGCCCAGTACAAAACGTGCTCTACTCTCATATGATATGAGTGGGCAAATGATCTTAGCAACGCCAAAATGAGTCTTTATCCTAGAAATATAGATCTCTAGTGGATGTGCATGAGGACAAAAACAGTTAAAACAGAGTAATTTATGGCAGAGTGACTCTGTAGAGACTACCAACACCTTCTACTAAGTCCCCTTCTTTTTCTTCTTGAATTTTGATTATTGAGCTCTACCTATGGGGCAGTAAGACACTAAGGATCTTTCCAAATCTTTTTTTTTTTTTTTTTTTTTAGTTTAATTTAAATAAAATTTAATTTTTTTTTTTTTTAACCCAAAAAAAAAAAAAAAAAATTTTTTTTTTTTTTTTTTTGAATTGCTTTAAATGTTACGCTCTTGATATAAAAGAAAATAGTTGCAGTTGGAATTTTTCTTAGTTCTTGTACTTGGAGAAAAGTTCTGTTCTTCTTTTCCTCTCTTCCATCTCTTGTTTCTGCCAGTAAACTTTATGCCAGTTGCTCAAATATCACCAAATACTTTCTAAAACACAGACAACCTAGGAAGTAAAGGGACCAGAGAGAAATCACAATCTGGAGACAGGTGATCCTGAGGTTAGAGGAAAATGTTCAGGTACCGTGTTAGGGAACAGAATGCTCAGTATAGGTTGTGTGTTAATGGCCTGCTGTGAGTAAATGCATGGAAAACATGTGACTGAGCACATTTTGTGGATGTTTGAAAGCTGAATGAAGAAAAATCTGCTTGCTTCTGAAAGAATCAACTTGTGGTTTCTTTTAATGAATTATCAAACTATTAATAAGCATTAATTATCTATTGTCTAAGGCAAAGTGTTTCTTTATAGGTATTCTGTCCTTCACTTAGAACATTCATAGATTCCCAACAGCCTATAATGCAAAGGTCTGCTGCTCTTCTTTCCTCCTTTCACTAGTTTCTCCTACATCTGTGATGCCTCCCATCATAGTTGATGTGCAAAATTATGGTGCTGAAGCCTCCTGAACTTGTATTCAATATGTTCCCATTATCAACTGCTGAAATTTTTACACCTTATGAGATGTTTAATTGCTAACACCTCTCCATATACTAATTCCTGGTGTATTTTCAGACATTAGTTCCCAGCTTCTCAGAGAAGCTTATAAAATGAGTCTTAGGAAACTTTTACTGTCAGGGTTCTGACCTTACAGATAAATACTGATGCAAACAGACTTGAGACAGTTCAACTGTTAAGGTCCCTTTAGAACACATTAGTAGCTGCCAAAATGTTTTTGGTGAGGTGCAGTTTAGCTATTTCTCTACAACCTCATTACTGGATTATAATAAATGCAAATCTCAAACTAAATTATTAAACAAACACAGATTACCAAGGGTGAGCAAAATTGTATGTACATGCTCTTCTGAAAGTTTGATAAAGTTCCAGCCTCAGTCTTTTTCGGTGCCCTAAAGGCCATCTTACATAAAACTGTTACTTGAAACAATTGCAACAATATTCTGAAGGCAGAATTTGGTTAATTTATTTCTAGCAACAGAAAAGCAGAATCCGGGGCACCTGGGTGGCTCAGTTGGTTAAGCGTCTGCCTTTGGCTCAGGTCATGATCCCAGGGTCCTGGGATCGAGCTCCGCATTGGGCTCCCTCTTTGGCGGGGAGCCTGCTTCTCCCTCTCCCTCTACTGTTCCTGCTTGTGCTCTCTCGCTTTCTCTGTCAAATAAATAAATAAAATAAAATAAAATAAAAAAAGAAAAGAAAAGCAGAATCCTCCATTCCACAGTCTGGATCTCAGAACAGTAAGACCCAGGCCTCAAGCTCTGTGCCCAAAGATGCAGGTAATAGGGCTTCCTAGATTATTATACCTTTCATGCAAGGGTAAGGGTGTCTCTAAAACATAAAGTAATCCACATATCTCGAATATCAGTAATATTACCTTGAGAACTCATTTTTAATATTCATGCTGACAAAGAAGGGTTAATTTCACTAATGAAACCCCATTTTTAATACTCATTATTTTAATTAGAAAAATCTAGTATTGATCAGAAATAAAGATAGCTGAAAGCCTTGGAGTAGCTGCATCTGAAGTGTGGATCTTGTCTACGGCCATCCGACCCTGAACGCGCCCGATCTCGTCTGATCTTGAAGTGTGGATCTTCTGATATAATGCTTAGGTGATGATGCCTGGAATGTGAATTTTCAATTATGATAATTGATAGAATGTAGGGTATAACTTAAGCTGAAGAGGAGATACATAATGCCATACTATCTATGTTGAAGTATTTTAAAGCAAATTTCACACGTGCATTTGTTATTCTGAAAATTTCAGAGATTATAAGTGTTCATGGCTTATAAAGTTCTGACTCAGAGATTCTAGGATTCGAGACTAGTATTAATTAAATCTAAGCCATTTCAAGATTTAAGTCTAATTTTATATCATGGTTGGGAAGCAAAACTACTATGGAGTAGTAGTTCCAGAATTTCTGAATCTATTTAGAAGGAGATTCTAGGAAACTTGTATTGAAGCTGTGTTTTCATAACAAGGTCACTATTTTTACTTGGATTTGATCCTTATTTGGATAGCTTTGAATGTGAGACTATAGAGGGCCTTGCTTTGATATTTTCACTGGACAAACTTGTGAAATATAGCTCTTTAAGAAGTTGAGGTGGACATGGGTTTTGTTTTTAATAATTCATGTGCAATACATGAATTGGCAGTGGTGTCCAATTTTAAAAATTTTGAGTATTTGATTATTCTGAACTGTATAAGAGACAGGATTATCTATCTATTATCTGAAGTGGGAAGCTTTACTGCAGAGTTTGATTTGAGCTCCACAAATGACCGTAAAGTAGTGTAAGTTCCTTTTCTGAAACATTAAGCATGAGTGTGTATTTCCATGGTCCAAACATAATGACAGGTCTAACAAGAAACACGTTAATGGTCTAATAAAAGTGTTATTTTATATCCATATTTGTTTTTCCTAAGAAATTGGTAAATTGGAGTATAACACAATAATAAATCTGTGTTGTCATCATATATTTAGTTTCGTGGACCAATTACAATTTTTAATATGATTTTTGAAAGCTATTTACAAGGCTGCCTAACCACTATGAGACTTCACTTTGTTATTTATAAAACTATGATTCTTTGAAAGAAAATTATATTTGTAAATTGTCTGGTTCTGATGAAAGAATTTGTATAAAATTTGTAATTTCTTCCTTAGACTGCAAATTATAGTGAAACATTTAAACATATGATTGTCAATAAGTATGGGTTTTTTTCCTTAATCCCCTAAAATCTTACTCTTTTCTGTTCTTTAGAAACTAGAGTCATTTATTCTTTGTTCTTAAGAAGTCTCTTATTTCCAAAGCTATTCTATGTTTCAAAAAGGCTTAATGCTATCATGTGATCCCCTCAAGCTTAGACAAAGAATGGATTTGGGGATCACTGACATATGGAAGAGAGAGAGCATCCTGAGAGAGAAAACAAAATAAGAAAAAGAATAAGATAGAGGAAAGAGCCCTGAGGAAAGCCAACATTAGGAAAAAGAAAGAATTTCAGGCAAGGGAAAATTTGAATATTATGACATCCTGGATGCCAAGGAAAAAGATCAGTGAATAGCCAAATGTATCAAACACTGTTTACACTTCTGGTTAGGATGTAGGACATCAAACAGACCATTAATTTCACTGTAGCTGTGAGAAATAAATCGATGAACTAAAAATAGGTATTTTACTTTAAG
Organism: Phoca vitulina; assembly: GCF_004348235.1. Lineage (NCBI taxonomy): Eukaryota > Metazoa > Chordata > Mammalia > Carnivora > Phocidae > Phoca > Phoca vitulina. The sequence continues at coordinate 93,670,344 of NW_022589706.1, forward strand.
TCATCAAATAGTTATAGAATCAAATAAGTCTAAAAAGTTCCAGAGTTAAACAAATCTTTCCTAGTTTTCACAGGTCAGTGGCCATTTTCATCTTGGGGTAGTCTGGAAATCATAGGCAGATGCAATAGTAAGCTTATTATAGACAAAGAAAAATTGTGAAGAAAAGGGGAAGACAGCCAAACTGGGCTGTTGGATTAGAATCTGAAAAAGCCTTAAGAGCCCTCCCTTTCCCCCCAGGTGCCCCCCTATTATACTGAGTAAGCTCAATTTTGCCATGAACTTAAAACAGCCCAGAAAATAAACTTTATTAAAAAAATACATTTGACATGTAGAATTTATTGGATTGGACTAACACCAGACTGAATTAAACAGAATAAATTATTAGGACAGGTCAATAGAAATAATCAAAACTGAAACACATGGAAAAAGATAATCTAAAAATTACTAAATAGGGGCACCTGGGTGGCTCAGGTGGTTAAACATCCGACTCTCGATTTCGGCTCAGATCATGATCTCAGGGTCGTGAGACTGAGCCTCATGTTGGGCTCCATGCTCCATGCTCTCTCTTCCTCTCCCTCTGCCCCTCCACCCTACTCACATGTGCACGCTCTCTATCTCTCTCTCTAAAACAAAACAAAACAAAACAAAACAAAACAAAACAAAACAAAATAAAATAAAATTACTAAACAGAAAAGCAAGTATCTGAAAGAAAATATCAGGTGGCCTGGTATACATGTAATTGATGTCCCAGGAAAGGAGAAGGAGAATAGGGCAGGAAAAAAAAAAAAAAAGAAAAGCGAGTAGCTGAAAAGTTTTCAAAATTGATTAAAGTCTTAGACCACAGAAGTTCAGTAAACACCAAGCAGGAAAAATTCAAAGAAAATCTGTCTAGGTACCTCATAGTCAAGCTATTCAAAACCGAGACAACAAGAAAAACCTGAAAAACAATCTTAGTTGAGAATAATAGATGGCTGACTAAATATATGGAAGCCAGAGACAATGGAATAACATCTTTTAAATGCTAAAAGGAAGTCAACACATACTTTTTACCTGATGAAGTATCCACTATAATTACAGTGAAATAAAAATGTTTTCAGACAAAGAACAAGATTATTATGCACTAGCAGAAACAGAGGACATGCATGAACAATAGATTAAAGAAGTTTTGACAGGATGAAGAGAAATAATTCCAATGGAGGGTTGGATTTTTCAGGGGAAAAATGGAGGGCACAGGAAAGGGTCAATATGTAGATAAATATAAAATATATCTTAAAATTTTTCTTTAAAAGACTCTTGGCTGTTTGGAGAAAATATGATTAACTGGAATTTAAGTAAAAGCTTGAAAAAAGAAAAAAAAGGACTCCCCACCCCCATACTAAGTAAAGAAAATACAATAACAATGCATTGTGAAATTTGAAATATGTAGACAGAATATATACCAATAGCACAGTGGGAAGAAGGGCATATGTTAGTTTCTTACATTGTTTGTGAAGTTGTATACTATTAATTCAAGGTACACTGTGATAAATTAAGGATGAATATTATAATATCTAACCACTAAAGAGTGATACACAATGAAAAATCCAATAGAATAGATAAAATGAAATACTAAAAATAATAAATAGAGGTTATGAAATGTAGAGCAAAGGAAAAAGAGATGGACAAATAGAAATCAGTTAGCAAGGTGAAAGACATAACCATTATCAATAATTACATCAATATTGATAGAATAAAAATTCTACTGAAAATGCAGAAAATGTCAGATTGGATTTGAAAATGAGATCCAACAAAAAAGCTTATAGTTGGGTCTTGTTTTATAAGCCATTCTGACATTCAGCCTTTAAAAATTAAGATACAAAGAGGTTGGAAATAGAAAGATTGGAAATCCACTTATAAAAAAAATCAATTTAGCTATTTGAGTAGTAGATAAAGTAGACTTCAAGTCAATGAGTACTACCAAGAATAAAGAAAAAAAATGGAGCATTTATGTAATGCACTTTAAAGACTTATTCTAAAGTTACAGTAATTAAGAGTGTGGTTTGGTGTAAGCATAAGCAAATAGAGCAACAGAACAGAATAGAATATGGTGTAGACCTGTACATATACAGTCAACTATTCTGTGTTGTTTAAGGTTCTATGACTTTTGAAAAATGCATAATGTCATGTATTTACCATAACAATTTCATACAGAATAGTTTCACCATTCTAAAATGCCTTGTGCTTCACCTGTTCATCCTTCCTCCACCCCCGAGCCCCTGGAAACCAGTGATCTTTATACTATCACCATACTTTTGCTTTTTCCCAAATGTCATGAAGCTGGAATCATACACTAGGTAGCCTTTTCAGACTTGCCCCGCAAAGAAGCTCCCTTCTGTATATTTGCAGTCAGTCATTTCTCCTACTCCTAGCCTTAGGCAACCTCATATCTGTTTTCTGACTGCATAGTATTTTGCCTCTTCTGAAAATTTTATATAAGTTTAGTCATACAATATGCAGACTTTTGTAAGTGGCTTTGTTCAGTAGCATAGTATCTTTATTGCATGTATCAGTAGTTCCATTTTTTAGTGTATTCCATTATATGGATATACCACATTTTGTTTTTCCTTTCACCTGCAAATGGACATTTGGATTGTTTACAGTTTTAAGCTACTATGAATAATGATTCTATGAACATTCACATAAAAGGCTTTAAGTGAGCATAAGGTACAACATGTGGTCAATTTTAAATTATTCCATGTGGACTCGAGAAGAACACATATTCTATAATTGTTGTATATAGTATTTTACATATAAATCAAGCTTGTTAACTGTAATTAGAATACACATGCTTCTGAAAAAATCTTCTTGACATAATAATTGCTGAGAAAATTGTGTTGAAATCCCCGCTCTGATTATTGCTCCTTTTAGTCCCATCAATGTTTGTTTATATATTTTGGTCCTATGTTATTACTTGCATATATGCTTTGTATTGTATGGTGGCATACTTCATCCCTGGTGAGGGTTTTAGCACTGAAGTCTAATTTGTTGACATAGATACAGCTTTATTAATAAAACAAATTTATTTGGTTATTATTTGCCTGACATATCTTCTGTATATATATTTTTTACTTCCAAACTGTCTGTATTCTTATGTTTTTAATGTTTCTTTTAAACAGCATATAGCTTAATTTTTTTCCTTTTTTTTTTTTTTAATTTTATTATGTTATGTTAGTCACCATACAATACATCATTGGTTTTTGATGTGGTGATCCACGATCCATTGTTTTCGTATAACACCCAGTGCTCCATGCAGTACGTGCCCTCCTTAATACCCATCACCGGGCTAACCAATCCCCCCTCCCCCCTCCCCTCTAAAACCCTGTTTGTTTCTCAGAGTCCACAGTCTCTCATGGTTCATCTCTCCCTCCGATTTCCCTCCCTTCATTTTTCCCTTCCTTCTCCTAATGTCCTCCATGCTATTCCTTATGTTCCACAAATAAGTGAAACCATATGATAATTGACTTTCTCTGCTTGATTTATTTCACTTAGCATAATCTCCTCCAGCCCCACCCATGTTGATGTAAAAGTTGGGTATTCACCCTCTCTGATGGCTGAGTAATATTCCAGTGTATATATGGACCATATCTTCTTTATCCATTCATCTGTTGAAGGGCATCTCAGCTCTTTCCACAGTTTGGCTATTGCAGACATTGCTGCTATGAACATTGGGGTGCATATGGCTCTTCTTTTCACTACATCTGTGTCTTTAGGGTAAATACCCAGTAGTGCAATTGCTGGGTCATAGGGTAGCTCTATTTTTAAATTTTTGAGGAACCTCCACACTGTTTTCCAAAGTGGCTGTACCAACTTGCATTCCCAACAACAGTGTAAGAGGGTTCCCCTTTCTCCACAACCTCTCCAACATTTATTTTTTCTCTCCCTGTTCATTTTTGCCATTCTAACTGGTGTAAGGTGGTATCTCAATGTGGTTTTGATTTGAATTTCCCTGATGGCTAATGATGATGAACATTTTTTATGTGTCTGTTAGCCATTTGTATGTCTTCTTCAGAGAAGTGTCTGTTCATATCTTCTGCCCACTTTTTGTCTTGATTATTTGTTTTTTGGGTGTTGAGTTTGAGAAGTTCTTTATAGATCTTGGATACCAGCCCTTTATCTGTAGTGTCATTTGCAAAATCTTCTCCCATTCTGTGGGTTGCCTCTTTGTTTTGTTGACTGTTTCCTTTGCTGTGCAGAAGCTTTTTATCTTGATGAAGTCCCAAAAGTTCATTTTTGCTTTGTTTCACTAGCCTTTGGAGATGTATCTTGAAAGAAGCTGCTATGGCTGATGTCAAAGAGGTTCCTGCCTATGTTCTCCTCTAGGATTTTGATGGATTCCTGTCTCACATTAAGGTCTTTCATCCATTTTGAGTTTACCTTTGTGAATGGTATTAGAGAATGATCGAGTTTCATTCTCCTGCATGTGGCTGTCCAATTTTCCCAGCACCATTTATTGAAGAGACTGTCTTTTTTCCATTGCATGTTTTTTCCTGCTTTGTCAAAGATTATTTGACTATAGAGTTGAGGGTCCATATCTGGGCTCTCTATTCTGTTCCATTGGTCTATATGTCTGTTTTTGTGCCAGTACCATGCTGTCTTGGTGATCACAGCTTTGTAATATAGCTTGAAATCGGGCAACGTGATGCCCCCAGCTTTGTTTTTCTTTTTCAACATTTCCTTGGCGATTCAGGGTCTTTTCTGATTCCATACAAATTTTAGGATTGTTTGTTCCAACACTTTGAAAAATGTCATTGGAATTTTGATCGGGATGGCATTGAAGGTATAGATTGCTCTGGGTAGCATAGACATTTTAACAATGTTTATTCTTCTGATCCATGAGCATGGAATATTTTTCCATCTTTTTGAGTCATATGAGGTTGTGGAGAAAGGGGAACCCTCTTACACTGTTGTTGGGAATGCAAGTTGGTACAGCCACTTTGGAAAACAGTGTGGAGGTTCCTCAAAAATTCAATTTCTTTCATGAGTGTTCTGTAGTTCCTAGAGTATAGATCCTTTACCTCTTTGGTTAGGTTTATTCCAAGGTATCTTATGGTTTTTGGTGCTATTGTAAATGGAATCATTTCTCTAATTTCTCTTTCTATAGTTGCGTTGTTACTGTATAAGAAAGCAGCTGATTTCTGTGCATTGATTTTGTATCCTGCCACATTACTGAATTGCTGGATGAGTTCTAGTAATTTGGGGGTGGAGTCTTTTGGGTTTTCCACAAAAAGTATCATGTCATCTGTGAAAAGAGAGAGTTTAGCTTCTTCTTTGCCAATTTGAATACCTTTTATTTCTTTTTGTTGTCTGATTGCTGTTGCTAGGACTTCTAGTACTATGTTGAACAATAACGGCGAGAGTGGGCATCCTTGATGTGTGTTCCTGATCTTAAGGGAAAAGCTCTCAACTTTTCCCCATTGAGGATGATATTCGCTGTGGGTTTTTCATAGATGGATTTTATGAACTTGAGGAATGTTCCCTCTATCCCTATACTCTGGAGAGTTTTAATCAGGAAAGGATGTTGTATTTTGTCAAATGCTTTTTCTGCATCAATTGAGAGGACCATATGGTTTTTCTCTCTCCTCTTATTAATGTGTTCTATCACATTGATTGATTTGCGAATGTTGAACCACCCTTGCATCCCGGGGATAAATCCCACTTGGTCGTGGTGCATGATCCTTTTAATGTATTGTTGGATCCTATTAGCTAGGATTTTGTTGAGGATTTTGGAATCCATATTCATCAGGGATATCGGTCTGAAATTCTCCTCTTTGATGGGGTCTCTGCCTGGTTTGGGGATTAAGGTAATGCTGGCCTCATAGAATGAGTTTGGAAGTTTTCCTTCTGTTTCTATTTTTTGAAACAGCTTCAGTAGAATAGGTATTATTTCTTCTTTGAATGTTTGGTAGAATTCCCCAGGGAATCCATCAGGCCCTGGACTCCTGTTTTTTGGGAGGTTTTTGATCACTGCTTCAATCTCGTTACTGGTTATTGGCCTATTCAGGTTGTCAATTTCTTCCTGTTTCAGTCTTGGCAGCTTATAGATTTCCAGGAAGGCCTCCATTTCATCCAGATTGCTCAGTTTATTGGCATATAGTTGTTGATAATAATTTCTAATAATTGTTTCTATTTCCTTGGGGTTAGTCGTGATCTCTCCCCTTTCATTCATAATTTTATTAATTTGGGTCCTTTCTCTTTTCTTTTGGATAAGTCTGGCCAGTGGTTTATCGATCTTATTAATTCTTTCAAAGAACCAACTTCTAGTTTCGTTGAGCTGATCTACTGTGTTTCTGGTTTCTAATTCATTGATTTCTGCTCTAATTTTAATTATTTCTCTTCTAATGTGTGGCTTAGGCATCGTTTGTTCCTTTTTCTCTAGGTGTAGAGTGTTGCTTTCTCTTTAAGGTGTAGAGTTAGTTGGTGAATTCGGGATTTTTCTGTTTTTTTGAGTGAGGCTTGGATGGCTATGTATTTCCCCCTTAGGACCGCCTTTGCAGTATCCCATAGGTTTTGGACCGATGTGTTTTCATTCTCATTGATTTCCGTGAATTGTTTAAGTTCTTCTTTCATTTCCTGGTTGACCCAAACATTCTTGAGCAGAGTGGTCTTTAGCTTCCAAGTGTTTGAATTTCTGCCAATTTTTTTCTTGTGATTGAGTTCCAGTTTTAGAGCATTGTGGTCTGAGAATATGCAGGGAATAATCTCAATCTTTTGGTATCGGTTGAGACCTGATTTGTGACCCAGTATGTGGTCTATTCTGGAGAAAGTTCCATGCATGCTCGAGAAGAATGAGTATTCTGTTGTTTTAGGGTGGAATGTTCTGTAAATATCTATGAGGTCCATCTGGTCCAATGTATCATTCAAAGCTCTTGTTTCCTTGTTGATTTTCTGCTTAGATGATCTGTCCATTGCTGAGAGTGGAGTATTGAGGTCTCCTACAATTAACGTATTGTTATCAATATGACTCTTTATTTTGGTTAACAGTTGGCTTATGTAGATGGCTGCTCCCATGTTGGGGGCATAGATATTTACACTTGTTAGATCTTCTTGTTGGATAGACCCTTTAAGAATGATATAGTGTCCTTCTGTGTCTCTAATTACAGACTTTAGTTTAAAATCTAATTTTTCTGATAAAAGAATTGCTACCCCAGCTTTCTTTTGAGGTCCGCTGGCATGGAAGATGGATCTCCATCCCTTCACTTTCAGTCTGTATGTATGTTTAGGTTCAAAATGAGTCTCTTGTAGGCAGCATATGGATGGGTCCTGTCTTTTTATCCAATCTGCAACCCTGTGCCATTTTATGGGAGCGTTTAGGCCATTCACGTTGAGAGTGATTATTGAAAGATATGAATTAATTGTCATCATGTTGCCTGTGAAGACGTTGTTTTTATAGATGTGTCCCTGTAAATTTCTGTTGTAGATCACTCTTGGGGTCTTTCTCCTTTTATAGAACCCCCCTTAATATCTCTTGCAGGGCTGGCTTAGTGGTCACATATTCTTTCAGTTTCTGCCGATCGTGGAAGCTCTGCATCTCTCCATCCATTCTAAATGAAAGCCTTGCCGGATAAAGTATTCTTGGCCGCATGTTCTTCTCATTTAGTACCCTGAATATGTCTTGCCAGGCCTTTCTGGCTTGCCAGGTCTCTGTGGATAGGTCTGACGTTATTCTGATGTTCCTCCCTCTGTATGTAAGGAATCTCTTCCCCCTAACTGCCCTTAAGATGGTTTCCTTGGTTCTAAGATTTGCAAGTTTTACTATTACATGCCGGGGTGTTGGCCTGTTTTCCTTGATCTTAGGAGGGGTCCTCTCTGCCTCTAGGACGCGAATGTTTGTTTCATTCCCCAGATTAGGGAAGTTCTCAGCTACGATTTGCTCAAATACCTCTTCTAGCCCTCTCTCTCTCTCCACTCCCTCCAGGATTCCAATTATTCTGACATTGGAACGCCTCATGGTGTCACTTATTTCTCTGATTCTATTTTCATGGATTCTGAGTTGTTTTTCCCTGGCCTCCTCTTTTCCCTTTTTATCTATCATACTGTCTTCCAGATCGCTTATTCTCTCTTCTGTCTCAGTTACCCTAGCTGTTAGATTATCTAGATTGGATTGGATCTCATTGATAGCATTTTTAAGTTCTGCCAATTCACCTTTTATTTCTGCCCTTAGAGACTCTATGTTGTCATTAATTGATTTCTCCATTCTAGCCATTGTCTTCACAATTGCTAGCCTGAATTCCATCTCCGACATCTTGGTTATATCTGCATCCATTTGTAAATCTGCAGCATAAATCGTAATCTCTGAGTCTTTTCTGTTTTGGGGGCTCCTCCTCCTAGTCATTCTGTTGATGGGTGTTTGAGGGAATGTATAGAGTCCAAATTATTGACCAGAACCCAAGCAAGATGCACCTGTTTTCTTGGGACCTTAGGGTTGCTGGCCTCTTGTTTTCCCAGCCTGTCTTCTGTGGGAGGGGCTGCTGCACTGTTACTCAGGCAACCCTGTTTGGGCGGTGTTGCCCTGCCCCCCTGTAGTGGGGGATGGGCTCAGCGGGAATCAGTTTTTGGGGCTTTTGTTCTCTGGCAGCTTTCCCTGGCGGCTTTCCGCGTCTCTTCCGCTAGTCAGAGCAGAAGATACTGTTTCCAACCCTCTGCCTCAGAGCAGAGCGATCGCAGTCTGTTCTTCAGTGAGCTCTCCAGGCCACACTGTCTCCGTTTCTGTCCGTGCTGCTATAAACTGCAGCGGCCTGGGTTGTGCACCCCTCCGCAGCGCCCCCAGTCCTGCCTCCAGGTCCGGCCGTCTCTGCCCTTTGTGCTTCTAAAACCGCCAGCTGCTCCCAGTTCGTGCCCACGTGACCACACCACTCCCGGTTTCTGCCCCGGGGGCTGCAGTTCGCAGGCCCGACCCCGCTGCTCCGGGTTTCCACCCCGGGGGCTGCCCTAAAGTCCTTTCTCCGCCGCTACCGGTCTGCGAGTCTGTGCCTGTCCCCAGTGCGCAAGGCTGTCGCTCACCGGCGGTGTAGGATCCCCACGGCCAGGCACTCTCCCGCTGCTGTTTATCCTCCAATATCTGCCCGCGGAATCACGGCTCCCCGCTTCGTACCTCAAAACCAACCGCCTGCAATATTCTGTTTGTAGAGATCCAGATCTTCTTACATGTCAGGCTGGTTTTGTGGGTGCTCAGAGTGGTCTGGTGGATATCCAGCTCAATTCCGGGGACCATTTGAAATAGGGTCCCCTACTCCTCCACCATCTTTCCTTCTAGCTTAATTTTTTTTCAAGTCTGAAAGTCTTTGTCTTTTAACAGAATAATTTAGGCATTTAGATTTGTTGTCATTAGTAATGTATTTTAATTTACTAATATTATCTTACTTTGTGTTTTCTGTGTATGCTGCCTTTCTTCTCTCTGCTTTTCTCTTTTTTTTCTCATATTCATTTGGATCGATTTAATATTTCCCTCTACCAATATTTTTCTCTAGCTATTAGTCTGTAAGTGATACACAATTTCTATTCTTTTGGTAGTTGCCTTATAAATTTTATCATCCATACTTTACTTATCAAAATCTGAAGTTATTTAATATTTTGCCCTTCTTTTATGCAGTGTACCATGGAAAGCTTTAATTTTTCACCAATAAATTTTACAATTTTTAGAACAATTTTTCACTAATAAGTTTTATGATTTCCTATTTTCATATATTTCTGGTCTTTCTTTTTTATACTGAAAGATATGTGTTTCTGTATTTACAACATATCTAAATTTACCCATATATTATCACATTTTAAAAAAAATGGTGTTTCTTGTTTCTCAGAGTTTCCATTTGGAGTTAACTTCCTTCTTTCTGAAGTATATTCTGTATAATTTTTCTGTGATGTTTAAAGACCAATACATAAAATACATATATAAATTTATATTTATTTATGGGAATGAAATTTCAGGTTTATTGTTATTACAGTTATTTTCAATATTTTCTGATTTCTCTATTAAGAAGTCAGATGTCATTATTTTTCCTTTGATGGTAATTTGTCATTTTCATTAGGTCTTAACGTAATTTGTGTTTTTATTTTTAAATATCAAAGAGTTAATTTATTTATAATTATCTTGTTTGGGATAAGTTATGCATCCTGAATCTGTGCTGCTCTGTACTTCTTTACAAATGCAACATCCTGAGGTATTACCTCTACATACTGCTTTTTTCATCATTCTCTTTTGCCTCTTTTCTGGAACTCCAATCAGATATTTCTTAAAACTTCACATTTTATGGGTGCGTGGCTGGCTCAGTTGGTAGAGCATGTGACTCTTGATCTCAGGATTGTAAGTTTGAGCCCCACATTGGGTGTAGAGATTACTTAAAAATAAAATCTTAACAACAAAAAAAACTTCACATTTTATCCTTTTTGTCTCAACCTCTCTTACAGATTTGTTTCCATTTGTCCCTCTTCTGGGTAATGTACAATTTCTTCTAATCCTCCAGTTCAGTAACTCTAGTCAGCTGTGTCTAACGAAACACATTGATTTCTGTGCACAGTTTTCTCAACTCTCACTGTCTGATTGCCCTCCCAAGAAGCAACCACTTTTGACTTTTCTTAAAACTATCAAAAATCTCCCAACGGAGTCCAGGGACAGATGGCCTCCCAACAGAATTCTACCAAACATTTGAAGAAGAATTAATACCTATTCTTCTGAAGCTGTTTCAGAAAATAGAAATGGAAGGAAAACTTCCAAACCATTCTATGAGGCCAGCATTATCTTGATTCCAAAACCAGACAAAGACCCCATCAAAAAAGAGAATTACAGACCAGTATCCCTGATGAACATGGATGCAAATGTTCTCACCAAGATACTGGCTAATAGGATCCAACAGTACATTAAAAGGATTATTCACCATGACCAAAGGGATTTATTCCCGAGCTGTAGGGGTAGTACAACATCCGCAAATCAATCAATGTGATACACTACATTAATAAAAGAAAGGACAAGAACTCTTTTCAGTGTAGGGGTAGAGGGAACATGCCTCAATATCATAAAAGCTATATACAAAAAACCCACAGCGAATATCATTCTTAATGGGGAAAAACTGCGAGCTTTTCCCCTAAGGTCAGGAACATGACAGGGATGTCCACTCTCACCACTATTGTTCAACATAGTACTGGAAGTCGTAGCCTCAGCAATCAGACAACAAAAAGGAATAAAAGGCATCCAAATCTGCAAAGGCGAAGTCAAACTTTCACTCTTTGCAGATGACATCATACTGTATGTAGAAAACCCAAAAGACTCCACCCAAAAATTGCTAGAACTCATAATTCAGTAAAGTGGCAGAATATAAAATCAGTGCACAGAAGTCAGTTGCATTTCTATACACTAACAATGAGGCCGAAGAAAGAGAAATCAAGGAATCGATCCCATTTACACTTGCACCAAAAACCATAAGATACCTAGGAATAAATCTAACTAAAGAGTAAAGGATCTGTACTCTGAAAACTATAGAACAGTTATGAAAGAAATTGAGGAAGACACAAAGAAATGGAAAGACATTCCATGCTTATGGATTGGAAGAACAAATATTGTTAAAATGTCTATGCTACCCAGAGCAATCTACACATTCAGTGCAGTCCCTTTCAAAATACCACCAGCATTTTTCACAGAGCTGGCATAAGCAATCTTAAAATTTGTATGGAATCAGAAAAGACCCCCAATAGCCAAAGGAATGTTGAAAAAGAAAACTAAAGCTGGAGGCATCAAAATTCCAGACTTCAAGCTGTATTACAAAGCTGCAATCATAAGGACAGCATGGTACTGGCACAAAAACAGACACATAAATCAATGGAACAGAATAGAGAGCCCAGAAATGGACCTTCAACTCTATGGTCAACTAATCTTTGACAAAGCAGGAAAGAATATCCAATGGAAAGAAGACAGTCTCTTCAACAGATGGTGTTGGGAAAATTGGACAGCCACAGGCAGAACAATTAAACTGGACCACTTTCTTATACCATACACAAAAATAAATTCAAAATGGATGAAAGACCTAAATGTGAGACAGGAATCCATCAAAATCCTAGAAGAGAACACAGGCAGCAACCTCTTCGACCTCGGCCACAAGCAACTTCTTGCTAGATATGTCTTCAAAGGCAAGGAAAACAAAAGCAAAAATGAACTTTTGGGACTTCATCAAGATAAAAATTTTTTGCACAGCAAAGGAAACAATCCACAAAACTAAAAGGCAACTTATGGGAATGGAAGAAGATATTTGCAAATGTATTATCAGATAGAGGGCTAGTATCCAAAATCTATAAAGAACTTATCAAACTCAACACCCAAGACCCAAAAAATCCAGTCAAGAAATGGACAGAAGACACACACAGATATTTCTCCAAAGGAGACATACAAATGACCAACAGACACATGAAAAAATACTCAACATCACTCAGCATCAGAGAAATACAAATCAAAACCAAAATGAGATATAACCTCACACCAGTCAGAATGCCAAGATACCTTTCAACAGATGAATGGATAAAGAAGATGTGGCTCAAATATACAATGGAATATTACTCAGCCATCAGAAAGGATGAATACCCACCATTTGCATCAACATGGAGGGAACTGGAGGGGATTATGCTAAGTGAAATAAATCAAGCAGAGAAAGATAATTATCATATGGTTTCACTCATCTGTGGAACATAAGGAATAGCATGGAGGACCATAGAGGAAGGGAGGAAAAATTGAATGGGAAGAAATCAGAGAGGGAGACAAACCATGAGAGACTCTGGACTCCAGGAACCAAACTGAGGGTTACAAAAGGGAGGGGGTGAGGGGATGGGGTAACCAGGTGATGGGTATTAAGGAGGGCATGTGTGGTGATCAGCACTGGGTGTTATATGCAACTAATGAATCATTCAACATTACATCAAAAAAAAAAAATGGCTAAAATTAACAGCTCAGGAAACAATAGATATTGGCAAGGATTTGGAGAAAAGGGAACCCTCTTACACTGTTGGTGGAAATGCCAGCTGGTACAGCTATCTGGGAAACAGTATGGAGGTTCCTCAAAAAAGTTAAAAGCAGAACTACCCTATAACCTAGAGATTGCCCTACTAGGTATTTATCCAAAGGATATAAACATAGTGATATGAGGGGGCACCTGCACCCCAATGTTTATAGCAGCAATGTCCACAATAGCCAAACTATGAAAAGAGCCCAGATGTCCATCGACAGATGAATGGATAAATAAGAGGTGGTATATATACACGATGGAATATTACTCAGCCATCAAAAAGAATGAAATCGTGCCATTTACAATGATGTGGATAGAACTAGAGGGTATTATGCTAAGCGAAATAAGTCAGTCAGAGAGAGACAAGCACCGTATGATTTCATGCATATGTGGAATTTAGGAAACAAAACAGATGAACATAGGGGAAGGGAAGGAAAAATAAAATAAGACAAAAACAGAGAGGGAGACAAACCATAAGAGACTCTTAACTATAGGAAACAAAGTAAGGGTTGCCGGAGGGGAGGTGGGTGGGGTAAATGGGTGATGGGCATTAAGGAGGGCACTTGATGTAATGAGCACTGGGTGTTATATGCAACAGATGAATCACTAAATTCTATCTCTGAAACTAATAATACACTATATGTTAATTAAATTGAATTTAAATAAAAAATTAAAACAAACCAACCAAAAAAAACCAACTATTTTTCCCATGCACTTGTGATGATGAACACAGGGTGATGTGTGGAAGTATTGAATTACTATATTGTACACCTGAAACTAATATAACATGTATGTTAACTAACTGGAATTAAAATAAAAACTTAAGAAAAAAACAAACAAAAAAGCAGCAAGAAACTGCTTAAAATGTCAGTTCTACTCAAAATAATCTACAGATTTAATGCAATCTCTATCAAAATACCAATAACATGGTATTAGAACAATAATCCTACAACAAATAATCCTAAAATTTGTATGGAACCACAAAAGACCCTGAATAGTCAAAGCAATCTTGAGAAAGAACAAAGCTGGAGATACCATAACTTTAGATATTAGTTATATCACAAAGCTGTAGCAATCAAAAAAATATGGTACTGGCACAAAAACAGATACATAGATCAATGGAACAGAATAGAAAGCCCAGAAATAAATCCAGGTTTATAAGGTCAATTAATGTATGACAAAGGAGGCAAGAATATACCATGGGTAAAAGACAGTCTCTTCAACAAATGGTGCTGGAAAAACTGGACAGCTACATAGAAAAGAATGAAACTAAACTACTTTTTTATACCATACATGAAAATAAACTCAAAATGGATTAAAGACCTAAATGTGAGACCCGAAACCATAAAATTCCTAGAACAAAACATAGGCAGCAATTTCTTTGACATCAGCTGTAGGAACACTTCTCTAGGTATGTCTCCTCAGGCAAGGGAAACAAAAGTAAAAATAAATAATTGCAATTACCTCAAAATAAAAATATATAAACTTATGCAACTCAATATCAAAAAAATGAAATAATCTGATTAAAAAATGGGCGAAGATATTTTCCAAGGAAGATATACATATGGCCAACAGACACATGAAAAGATAGTCAACATCATTAATCATCAGGGAAATGCAAATTGAAACCACAATGAGATATCACCTTACACCTGTCAGAATGGCTAAAATTAAAAACACAAGAAACAAGTGTTGACAAGGATCTTTCTGATTATCTTTGGAAAATTCCCTATGCCATTCTCCTAAATTGGATTCCAAGTTTATTTCATATGTCTCGTTCTCTTGCTCCCACTCTTGCTCTTTCTCATTTTGCATGTGTTCCCTTGTTTTAGGGGAACACATTTTCCAGTACTTTATCATGTTAAAAAGACGATATAAGGAAAGGGGCATTTTGATAATTGACCTCAGTATGAATATCTCTTCAGTCCCTCTGCTCTAATTGGACTCATTTTCCGCTACACTTTGAATACTTGGTATCTTGGCATCCCCTAGGAATTCAATTTTTTTTTTATTGTAATGTTAATCCCCATACATTACATCATTAGTTTTAGATATAGTGTTCCATGATTCATTGTTTGTGCATAACACCCAGTGCTCCATGCAGAACGTGCCCTCCTCAATACCCATCACCAGGCTAACCCATCCTCCCAACCCCCTCCCCTCTAGAACCCTCAGTTTGTTTTTCAGAGTCCATCGTCTCTCATGGTTCTTCTCCCCCTCCGATCTCCCCCCCTTCATTCTTCCCCTCCTGCTACATTCTTCTTCTTCTTTTTTTCTTTCTTAACATATATTGCATTATTTGTTTCAGAGGTACAGATCTGAGATTCAACAGTCTTGCGCAATTCACAGCGCTTACCAGAGCACATACCATCCCCAGTGTCCATCACCCAGTCACCCCATCCCTCCCACCCCACCCCCCACTCCAGCAACCCTCAGTTTGTTTCCTGAGATTAAGAATTCCTCATATCAGTGAGGTCATATGATACATGTCTTTCTCTGTTTGACTTATTTCGCTCAGCATAATACCCTCCAGTTCCATCCACGTCGTTGCAAATGGCAAGATCTTATTCCTTTTGATGGCTGCATAATATTCCATTGTATATATATACCACATCTTCTTTATCCATTCATCTGTTGATGGACATCTTGGCTCTTTCCACAGTTTGGCTATTGTGGACATTGCTGCTATAAACATCGGGGTGCACGTAGCCTTTCGGGTCCCTACTTTTGTATCTTTGGGGTAAATACCCAGGAGTGCAATTGCTGGATCATATGGTAGCTCTATTTTCAACTTTTTGAGGAACCTCCATACTGTTTTCCAGAGTGGCTGCACCAGCTTGCATTCCCACCAACAGTGTAGGAGGGTTCCCCTTTCTCCGCATCCCCGCCAACATCTGTCATTTCCTGACTTGTTAATTTTAGCCATTCTGACTGGTGTGAGGTGGTATCTCATTGAGGTTTTGATTTGGATTTCCCTGATGCCGAGCGATATTGAACACTTTTTCATGTGTCTGTTGGCCATTTGGATGTCTTCTTTGGAAATATGTCTGTTCATGTCTTCTGCCCATTTCTTGATTGGATTCTTTGTTCTTTTGGTGTTGAGTTTGATGAGTTCTTTATAGATTTTGGATACTAGCCCTTTATCTGATATGTCATTTGCAAATATCTTCTCCCATTCTGTCAGTTGTCTTTTGGTTTTGTTGACTGTTTCCTTTGCTTTGCAAAAGCTTTTTATCTTGATGAAGTCCCAATAGTTCATTTTTGCCCTTGCTTCCCTTGCCTTTGGCGATGTTTCTAGGAAGAAGTTGCTGCGGCTGAGGTCGAAGAGGTTGCTGCCTGTGTTCTCCTTTAGGATTTTGATGGACTCCTGTCTCACATTGAGGTCTTTCAACCATTTGGAGTCTATTTTTGTGTGTGGTGTAAGGAAATGGTCCAGTTTCATTCTTCTGCATGTGGCTGTCCAATTTTCCCAACACCATTTGTTGAAGAGACTGTCTTTTTTCCATTGGACATTCTTTCCTGCTTTGTCAAAGATTAGTTGACCATAGAGTTGAGGGTCCATTTCTGGGCTCTCTATTCTGTTCCATTGATCTATGTGTCTGTTTTTGTGCCAGTACCATACTGTCTTGATGATGACAGCTTTGTAATAGAGCTGGAAGTCTGGAATTGTGATGCCGCCAGCTTTGCTTTTCTTTTTCAACATTCCTCTGGCTATGCGGGGTCTTTTCTGGTTCCATACAAATTTTAGGATGATTTGTTCCATTTCTTTGAAGAAAGTGGATGGTATTTTGATGGGGATTGCATTGAATGTGTAGATTGCTCTAGGTAGGATTGACATCTTCACAATATTTGTTCTTCCAATCCATGAGCATGGAACGTTTTTCCATTTCTTTGTGTCTTCCTCAATTTCTTTCATGAGTATTTTATAGTTTTCTGAGTACAGATCCTTTGCCTCTTTGGTTAGATTTATTCCTAGGTATCTTATGGTTTTGGGTGCAATTGTAAATGGGATCGACTCCTTAATTTCTCTTTCTTCTGACTTGTTGTTGGTGTATAGGAATGCCACTGACTTCTGTGCATTGATTTTATATCCTGCCACTTGACTGAATTCCTGTATGAGTTCTAGCAGTTTTGGGGTGGAGTCTTTGGGATTTTCCACATAAAGTATCATATCATCTGCAAAGAGTGAGAGTTTGACTTCTTCTTTGCCAATTTGGATGCCTTTGATTTCTTTTTGTTGTCTGATTGCTGTGGCTAGGACTTCCAATACTATGTTGAATACCAGTGGTGATAGTGGACATCCCTGCGGCGTTCCTGACCTTAGGGGGAAAGCTCTCAGTTTTTCCCCATTGAGAATGATATTCGCTGTAGGTTTTTCATAGATGGCTTTTATGATATTGAGGTATGTACCCTCTATGCCTATACTCTGAAGAGTTTTGATCAAGAAAGGATGCTGTACTTTGTCAAATGCTTTTTCTGCATCTATTGAGAGGATCATGTGATTCTTGTTTTTTCTTTTGTTAATGTATTGTATCACGTTGATTGATTTGCGGATGTTGAACCAACCTTGCAGCCCAGGGATAAATCCGACTTGGTCGTGGTGAATAATCCTTTTAATGTACTGTTGGATCCTATTGGCTAGTATTTTGGTGAGAATTTTTGCATCCATGTTCATCAGGGATATTGGTCTGTAATTCTCCTTTTTGATGGGGTCTTTGTCTGGTTTTGGGATCAAGGTAATGCTGGCCTCATAAAATGAGTTTGGAAGTTTTCCTTCCATTTCTATTTTTTGGAACAGTTTCAGAAGGATAGGTATTAATTCTTCTTGAAATGTTTGGTAGAATTCCCCTGGGAAGCCATCTGGCCCTGGGCTTTTGTGTTTTGGGAGATTTTTGATGACTGCTTCTATTTCCTTAGTGGTTATAGGTCTGTTCAGGTGTTCTA
The DNA here is from genome assembly GCF_004348235.1 of Phoca vitulina. Lineage (NCBI taxonomy): Eukaryota > Metazoa > Chordata > Mammalia > Carnivora > Phocidae > Phoca > Phoca vitulina. The sequence goes on from NW_022589706.1 coordinate 93,688,310, forward strand.
TTTCTTCCTGGCTCAGTTTTGGTAGTTGATACATCTCTAGGAATGCATCCATTACTTCCAGGTTATCTAATTTGTTGGCATAGAGTTGCTCATAATATGTTCTTATAATTGTTTGTATTTCTTTGGTGTTGGTTGTGATGTCTCCTCTTTCATTCATGATTTTGTTGATTTGGGTCATTTCTCTTTTCTTTTTGATAAGTCTGGCCAGGGGCTTATCAATCTTGTTAATTCTTTCAAAGAACCAGCTCCTAGTTTCGTTGATCTGTTCTACTGTTCTTTTGGTTTCTATTTCATTGATTTCTGCTCTGATCTTTATTATTTCTCTTCTCCTGCTGGGTTTAGGCTTTATTTGCTGTTCTTTCTCCAGCTCCTTTAGGTGTAGGGTTAGGTTGTGTACTTGAGACCTTTCTTGTTTCTTGAGAAAGGCTTGTATTGCTATATACTTTCCTCTTAGGACTGCCTTTGCTGTATCCCAAAGATTTTGAATAGTTGTGTTTTCATTTTCATTGGTTTCCATGAATTTTTTTAATTCTTCTTTAATTTCCTGGTTGACCCATTCATTCTTCAGTAGGATGCTCTTTAGCCTCCATGTATTTGAGTTCTTTCTGACTTTCCTCTTGTGATTGAGTTCTAGTTTCAAAGCATTGTGGTCTGAAAATAGGCAGGGGATGATCCCAATCTTCTGGTACCGGTTGAGACCTGATTTATGACCTAGGATGTGATCTATTCTGGAGAATGTTCCATGGGCACTAGAGAAGAATGTGTATTCCGTTGCTTTGGGATGGAATGTTCTGAATATGTCTGTGAAGTCCATTTGGTCCAGTGTGTCATTTAAAGTCTTTATTTCCTTGTTGATCTTTTGCTTAGACGATCTGTCCATTTCAGTGAGGGGGGTGTTAAAGTCCCCCACTATTATTGTATTGTTGTCGATGTGTTTCTTTGCTTTTGTTATTAATTGCCTTATATAATTTGCTGCTCCCATGTTAGGGGCATAGATATTTACAATTGTTAGATCTTCTTGTTGGATAGACCCTTTAAGTATGATATAGTGTCCTTCCTCATCTCTTATTACAGTCTTTGGTTTAAAATCTAATTTGTCTGATATAAGGATTGCCACCCCAGCTTTCTTTTGGTGTCCATTAGCATGGTAAATGGTTTTCCACCCCCTCACTTTCAATCTGGGGGTGTCTTTGGGTCTAAAATGAGTCTCTTGCAGACAGCATATCGATGGGTCTTGTTTTTTAATCCAATCTGATAGCCTGTGTCTTTTGATTGGGGCATTTAGCCCATTTACATTCAGGGTAACTATTGAAAGAAAGGAGTTCAGTGCCATTGTATTGCCTGTAAAGTGACTGTTACTGTATATTGTTTGTGTTCCTTTCTGGTCTATGTTGCTTTTAGGCTCTCTCTTTGCTTAGAGGACCCCTTTCAATATTTGTTGTAGGGCTGGTTTCGTGTTTGCAAATTCCTTTAGTTTTTGTTTGTCCTGGAAGCTTTTTATCTCTCCTTCAATTTTCAATGACAGCCTAGCTGGATATAGTATTCTTGGCTGCATATTTTTCTCATTTAGTGCTCTGAATATGTCCTGCCAGTCCTTTCTGGCCTGCCAGGTCTCTGTGGATAAGTCTGTTGCCAATCTAATGTTTCTACCATTGTAGGTTACATATCTCTTCTCCCGAGCTGCTTTCAGGATTTTCTCTTTGTCTCTGAGACTCGTAAGTTTTACTATTAGATGTCGGGGTGTTGACCTATTTTTATTGATTTTGAGAGGGGTTCTCTGTGCTTCCTGGATTTTGATGCCTGTTTCCTTCCCCAAATTAGGGAAGTTCTCTGCTATAATTTGCTCCATTATACCTTCTGCACCTCTCTCTCTTTCTTCTTCTTCTGGGATCCCAATTATTCTAATGTTGTTTCGTCTTATGGTATCGTTTATCTCTCGAATTCTGCCCTCGTGATCCAGTAGTTGTTTATCTCTCTTTTTCTCAGCTTCTTTATTTTCCATCATTTGGTTTTCTATCTCACTGATTCTTTCTTCTGCCTCATTTATCCTAGCAGTTAGCGCCCCCATATTTGATTGCACCTCATTAATAGCCTTTTTGATTTCTACTTGGTTCGATTTTAGTTCTTTTACTTCTCCAGAAAGGGTTTCTCTAATAACTTCCATGTTTTTTTCAAGCCCAGCTAGTATCTTTAAAGTGATGATTCTGAACTCTAGATCTGACATCGTACTAATGTCCGTATTGAGTAGGTCCCTGGCAGTCGGTACTACCTCTTGTTCTTTTTGTTGAGGTGATTTTTTCCGTCTTGTCATTTTGTGCAGAGGAGAATAGATTAATGAGAGAACAAAATGCTAGCAGGGTAACAACGTCCCCAGAAAATATACTCTAAACAAATCAGAAAAGACCTGAAGCAGTGGGAAAAGAAAGGGAAAGAGAGAAAAAAGAAAAGGAAAGAAAAAAAGAAAAAAGAAAAAGATAAAGATAAAAACAAACAAAAGCAGAACAAAACAAAACAAAACAAAAACAATGTGATCAAATATGATCAGGCTGGATTATAGATCAGTGCCACACACTAGATTTTGGGTGTATTTTGGTCTGTTAAAAGAAAGTCCCTCCCAAAATTTTAAAGAAAGAAAAACTTATATATGTACAAAAATAAGGGTTGATATGATGAAGGGATGGAATATGACTGTAAAGATGGAAATTATAAAAAATTTTAAAAAAGGATTTGATAAGTTGTTTGAAAAAAGAAAGAAGAGGATTAAAAAAAAAAAAGAAAGAAAGAAAAAAGGGAGAGAATGTGATCAGGCAGGGGAGTAGAAAAAAACCATACACTAGAGATTTAGAGTATATTTTGATCTGTTAGAAGAAACTATCTCAAGATTTTAAAGAGAGAACAACTTATATATATATGCCAAAAATATGGGTAACTACTATGAAGGGATAGAATATGACTTTAAAAATGAAAAATAAAAATGTTTTTTTTTAAAAAAGGGATTGATAAGATGTTGGTTGAAAAAGGGAAAAAGAAAAATTCAAAAAAAAAAGAAAAAAGGAAAAAAGAAAAAAAGACAGTTAAAAAAAATAATTAACTTTGAAAGACTAAAGAATCATGGTAAAAAAGCCATGAATTCTATGTGCAGTATTCCCCTAGCGCTGGAGTTCTGCCGTTCTCATTGATCGGTAAACTTGGTCTTGGCTGGCTGTTCTCGCTGATCTTCTGGGGGAGGGGCCTGTTGCCGTGGTTCCCAAATGTCTCTGCCGGAGGCAAAATTGCCCCACCCTTGCCGGTCCGGGCTAAGTAATCTGCTCGGGTTTGCTCTCCGGAGCTTTTGTTCCCTGCAAGCTTTCCGTACAGCTTTGGAGGCGGAGAGTGAAAATGGCGGCCTCCCAGTCTCCGCCCCGGCGGAGCCGAGAACTCGGGGTCCCACTCCTCAGCGAGCCCTCAGAGAAAAGCCGTCAGTCATTCCCGTCTCCCCGGTCTCCGGCCGCACTCCGCGCTCACCCGGCCTGTGACCGCGCCTTTCTATCTGGCACCCGACCCCAGGTGGAGTCTCCAAACCCAGCAGATCCCCGCGGTGCACTCCCGCACCTCTCCTCCCCGGGGAAGGTGAGTCTCCCCAGATCTGCCGCTTGTTGGGTCCCTGCTGGAGGAGCAGTGGCCCGACTGTGCCGCGGATCACGGTTTATAGCAACCCCGAGCTGAGAACCCGCGCCTGGGCTCTGTCTCTGCAGCCGGCTTCCCTGCTCCGATCCCTGGGAGCTCTGCCGCACTCAGGCACCCCCGGTCTTTCTGTGACCCTGAGGGTCCTGAGACCACACTGTCCCGCAAGGGTTCCACCCCCCACTTCGCCACCAGAGTGACGTCCCTCAGCGGAGCAGACTTCTAAAAGTTCCGACTTTGTGTTCCGCGGCTCTATCACTTGCCAGAAGCGGCCGACGGAGGCCCCTCCCCCGCCGTCTATCCTCCCGAATATCGCCTCAGATTCACTTCTCCGCACGTCCTACCTTCCAGAAAGTGGTCGCTTTTCTGTTCAGAGAGTTGTTGCTCTTCTTTTCTTTGATCTCCTGTTGAGTTTGTAGGTGTTCAGAATGGTTTGATCCCTATCCAGCTGAATTCCTGAGAGGAGACGAAATCCAGGTCTCCTACTCCTCCGCCATCTTGCTCCGCCCCTTGGAATTCAATTTTATAGAATCTTTTGCTTCTCTCCTGTGTTTAATCTCTTGTTTTCTATATCCTATCTCTTTCTCTTTCTTGATTTACCTTGTTTGTTGGAGGACATCCTTCTGTTAATTTCTGAGCAAATATATATAGGAGAGATAATAGTTTTGAAAATTTAGGCATCTATAAAAGTCTTCATATTACTCTTATTTTTGATTTATGGTTTGGGTAAAGTTGGAAGTATTTTCTTCTGAATTTGATAGGATTGTTTCAATTGTCTTTTTTTTTTTTTTTAGATTTTATTTATTTGACAGAGAGAGACATAGTGAGAGAGGGAACACAAGTAGGGGGAGTGGGAGAGGGGGAAGCAGGCTTCCCCGCCGAGCAGGGAGCCTGATGCAGGCTTGGTCCCAGGACCCTGGGATCATGACCTGAGCCGAAGGCAGATGCTTAACGACTAAGTCCCCAGGCACCCCTGTTTCAATTGTCTTAATTCCATTGCTACTCTTGAGTACTCTTGGACTATCTGATTCCTTATTATGTATAAAGTAACCTCCCTGCCTCATCCCAGTGCTGTAAAATATCAAAATGATATACCTTCAAGAGGGTTTATTTTCATTCCTTCATCCAAGTACTTTGTGAAACTTCATTCTAGAAATTTGTCTTTCAGTTTTAATTTTTTTTCTTAAATTATTTTATTAATGGCTTCCATACTTCCATTTTTCCACTCTCTCTGTCTCTCATCTCTTTCAGGCTTCATTATCCAGGTGTTAACTATCTTGCTTGATTCTCTAATTTCATATATTTTTCCTTGCTTTCCATTTCTTTATCATTTTGCTCCCTTTCTTGGAGATTTTCTTAACTTCATTTTCAAATTTTCTATTGAATTTCTCATTTCTGGATATCTATATTTATTTGGAAGATTTCTTTATTAGTTTCTGAATGTTCCTTTTTTAAACTACCATCATTTTCTTATTTCACAGATGTAATATATTTTCTTACCTTTCTGAAGATATTAACAATACATTTTTAGGTTTTTTTCTTCTATAATGTCAATTTCTTCAAAGTTACTTTGTTTGGAACCATGTTAAAGACTTTATCACATTTCTGTTTTTGATTTCATCATCATAATTAAGAGTGAGAAACTAAAATGTTGACTGAAAATATAGGTGGAAATTATTGACTTTAGCTGTTCTAGAATGATCTGAATGGGATTTTTGCTGGAGAATCTCAGTACTTTAGGTTTTCATAAGATTGTAGGTTTCTAAGACAGTTTTCTTATAAAATCCTCTTTGGAGTGTAAAGGGTCAGTGCTCTGGTAGTTGAGTAGAGAAACCAGGTTTTGTGGTTCAGCCTTCAACATTTAACATGTATTAGTCAATATTAGTTAGTCAGTCCTTCATTTTTCCAGAAAATAATTCTCCAGTCTTCAATCAGGATTGAGGAGGGGAGTATGAAGAAGAAAGTACATCTAGGAAACCCTAAGACCCTAAGTTATCACACATCTTTTACCCAATTCTCCTTATTTTAATTTCCCCTGTCCACTACAAATTCCAAAAAAAAAGCTGTTGTTACAATTTCTGAACCTTTTGAGATCCTTCTGTGTAAACCCAAGTTCTTAGATTTCACTACTGTTGATTTTGGACTAGGCATTCTGGTTCTATCTCTCTATTTTCCAGGTTTCAGATGTTTGTAACTGTTGTCATCTCTCTTGTTTTATGAATTTTTGTCCTTGAAATATGCAGTTATAGTGACAATTTTTGAGACAGTGAAATTGGATGTGTTTGTTAAATCTACTCTTTCAACTCAGAAGGTTTTTTTTTCTCGACTTCAGAGTTTGATAGATGAAAACTTGTACCACCATTTATGAGAATACTTACTATGACAATTAAATGTGTAAAATTAGAAAATATATAATGAACTTCATGTATCTCTTAATTTATTTTAAGCATTATTTTGATGAATGCAGAATATTTTCATGACAAGTAAATTACATTTGGCAATAAAATGATTAAATTTATTGATGACTACTAATTATTCTAGTGTGTTTGGCTAACTAGCAATTACTTAGAATTCAGTCACAATAGTGGTGGTATCTACACTTGCATATAACCTTTTAAGCATTTTCCAAACTTGTCTCCTAATTGATTATTACCTTCATTTTAAAAATCTTCTTTATCACTACTATAAGCTCAAAAGAACCCACAATAAGACTGTCATTGCTGCGGGCATTCCCCATATGTCTGATAAGAGCACTAATTTTATTTTATTGCATTTAAAAGAGGGAAAGCCAACAGGACTGTAGGGCATCATACTCTAATTACTTGTATTTTATAGTTTAATAATTGACAGATGGGTAATCTAGAGAATACACTTACATAACATTTTTTTAAGCTAGTAAAAGTTCATAAAACCTTAAAAGAAACAATTTTGTTTTTCTTTTATGGAATTATTAAAATAATCCATTTGATTATCATCTGTGCACTTAGGCAGAATAAAAGCTTACTGGCACTGTGTGTGACACAGCCAGTTCTAAGCTCTCAATTTTTCCAGTGGTTGTGCCAAAACTATTTTAAAATGGTACCTGAGCCTAGTATTGCTTAATATGTTCCTTGAACCTTACTTGGTAAAAGATAAGTTTATGTTTTCAAGGCTATCCTGATTTCTGTTTTTAGTTCAGTTTAATATGAATGTTTTAAATTTGCATGATTCTGACAAGAGAACAATGTTAAAACCTGAGGGCTTTTTCATTTGTAAAAATGACACCAAAGAAGTAAAATGAGGGGACTGATTTTACATTTTTAAGAATTTTTTAGAAATTAGGCTATAGGTCAGTCAGTCCATGTTTGAGAACGTTTTGAGCTATTTATTTTGTAGGGACAATACTTTTTTTCAAATTAGAATAGTTGGATATTGTAACTGCAAGTATGATGCCATTCAGTTTTGTAACTCTCTGATTTTTCTTCATCAGACCCAATTTTTGTTTGAATAGATAACTCCAAAAAGAATTCTCCTACTTAAAGTGAGGTTTGAAAATGTATAATAAATTACCCGCTTTTCTCACTATTTTGAAACAAGATTAGTTTGATTTATAAATGGTGGGTTAAAGGATTTCATTTAGTAAGTTTGTTTTTCCTCAAAATAATCTCTCTTCTAAAATACCAAGTTGTTGATTTTTTTCCTCAAGAATTGTAGCTATGAGTGAGGTGAAATTAATGTTAATAGTGAAAATAATGTTTATTTGAAAACAGCTAATATGAGTGATAGCCTAGGTGAGGCTTCTGCTTTCATTGGCATACAAGAACCAGAGGTATGGGAGCGTTAGAGCAGTAAGGAATGATATAAACACTGTGTCAGACACTACTTTATGAGCTTTGTGTGCATTAACTCATCTTTGTAACACCCCTGTAAGGTATATAAAATTATTAGTATCCCCGTATCATAGATGAAAACACAGAGGCAAGTCATTTATTAAAATGGAAGTCTACAAGCTTAACTACCACTCTAAATTACTGCTACTAAAAGAAAATTCTCCAGAAAAACATATGAGATTGTTCCCAAAGTAAGAAAAAGGAGGGGGGTGGGGGGAAGGACATAGTCAAACCAAATGACTCAAGATCACTGTGGCTCTAGTTTACAAAATAAGTCACTAATCAGTATTATTGTGAGATTTTAACTTTATTTTGATTATATAGAGAACATAATAACTAAAATAAAGATAATTAATGTAAATTTATCATATTAAAATCAAGAAGAAACACAGTACTTAGTGTGCAGGTTCTTAACTTTTTGGTATTAACATTGAAATACAATTTTTTTTCTTTTATAAGCATCTAGAACAGGGCCATATACTAATGTGTATTTAATTAAATATAGCTTAATTAAGTAAATTTTGTGTGCAAGATTGTATAATCCAAATATAACATTGCTTTGGCCTTAGGACCCACAGTAACACATCCAAAATATTTACAAATTCAACTCCAAGAGCTTTGAAGAAAGATGTAGACCTTCACAGGTATTCTCAAGAAGCAGTTAAGAGAGTTTACCCCACATAACACACACAGTGTTCCCTCAGTCCCATTTCACGTGGCAGTTGCTGTTTCTATAATTTTCTTTCTGTCTCTTCTGCCTATTTTATTTTATTTTTATCTTTATTTTTTTTAAAGATTTTATTTATTTATTTGACAGAGAGAGACACAGCGAGAGAGGGAACACAAGCAGAGGGAGGGGGAGAAGTAGAAGCAGGCTTCCCTCAGAGCAGGGAGCCCAATGGGGGGCTCGATCCCAGGACCCTGGGATCATGACCTGAGCTGATAGCAGACGCTTAACGACTGAGCCACCCAGGTGCCCCATCTTCTGCCTATTTTAGAAGAAACACTCTATGTCCTTTTTTATATAGGACCACTTACCTCCTTTTCTAGGCTTCCTCCGAATCTTGACACATTTCTCCACCAGTACATCAAAGGACCTACCTGTTCTCCCACACAGAAAAGGAACTTCCTTCAATCAGAAGGGTAGGGAGAATGACTGATAAAGGCCAAGTCATAGCAATGCCAAATTCTAGGCAAGTACTTATTTAATATAGCTTCATAAAAATTGCCAGTGGCTTCCCACCTCTGATAAATAGTAAAAGTATTGAAACAAAAACCTATTGATAATTTATTTTCTCATGGCACCATATGGCAAAAATAACAAAGTCACTGATTTCACAGATCTTCACTGTGAAACAGAAGAGGGAAAGGGAAAGAGGAAGATAATGACTAAAAAGATGTGAAGGAACAGCAATAATTACATTTTTGTTAGCAGACCATGTGGAACTGGAAAGGGACTGCTGGAAATAGGAATTTAAAAGTGGAAGAAGAAACAGTGTACCATTTAAACTTAGTAGTTTTTCCTTCATTTATTTATTCTACCAACATTATTGTGGTGGTAGAGGGAGGATAGAAGAGAAAGGAATTTGAGAGCCACATTAATTTTGAAATGCTTATTAGACAACCATATAGAGATGTCAAGTAAACTGTTGGATAAATGTAACTCAATCTCAGAGGAAAAGCCTAGACTGAAGATGTAAATTTGGAGATCATCGTGAGATAATGGTATTAAGTCATGAAATTGGCTGATATTAGCTCGGAAGACAGTGGAGAAAGAGAAGGAAATATTACATTAGGGTAAGAGGAGAAGAGACAGGAGAAGATAGAAAAAGCAGCCAGTGGACTAAGAGGAAATTAATGAGTGTGTGGTGCTGGGAAAGCAGGGAAAGGAAGGTCAGAGTGGTCAAACATGGTTAAGGTTAGATCATTTGGAAGAAAAGTTTCACTGGCTTTGGCAATGTGAAAGCCATTGGTGAACTTAGCAAAAGCAATTTCAGTGGAATGTGGAAAAGGAATCTAGATTGATGTGGATGGAAAAATTAAGGGGGAGTGAGCATGAGTAGAGAAAGCCTTCATAGGCTAATTTCACTGAACTTCCTGTAATTATTCTCATCAGACAAAATCCAACTTTAATTACTGCCCTCCTTAATTCTTTGGAACCATTGTCCACATGATGCTGTCATCTTTTCTCTATATTTGTTTACCTCTGATTTATCCCTCTATTTCATCTTCCCTTTCAAAATTTCTTCACTGTATCTCAGGGAATTCATTTTCTAAGGTTAAAAGACTCTCCTAAGAGCCTCAACCATATTTTCAAATGTTATCTCTACTTCCTTATTTTATTTTTGCCTTGACTGAGACATCATTTGTCCTCCCTCACATGCCATAGTGGCCAGGAGTGGGAGCATTGTCTTTGCTCACTATTGCCACATTTCCATGCAATACCCCTGCTCTTTTGAGAGTTTTCCCAAGAGGTTGGATGGGGTGTTGGTTATCTTTAAAGTAGCAAAGCTCTGAGAGAGTCTTACATATTGGTCTTTTCTGTTGCTGATGACGTCCAGGGCTCTTACTAGTATTTATTTTTTCTCCAGAATTACTATTTGGTGCCAGAATATAACTCAAAGAAATATTGTTTCACTTATATCAGAGACTAAGGATTTTGATTATGATGTTTTCAGCTTCTTTAACTCTCTCTGGATATTATCTCTGAAAAATAAGAAGCTAATATATTTTTCTAAGTATAAAATACCAAAAATAGTCATGTATGGAAGAATATTGTGAAATAGTGTGACTTGAGAAAAAAATGGACACTAATACAGTAACACAAGAAAGTAGATAGAAACTCTGTTATAACTTTTTGATTATGAAAATATTCTATATGCTAATATTCATTCTAATTTCTAGATTACAAAATGTTTGGGCAAAACAAGATTTTTCTCTGAGTTTATTATCCAATTTGTTTTCATGTAACATTCATCTCTTTCTAAATCAACCTTTAACCCTAAGAAACATTTGAACCTGGGAAGATTATCTCTTTGGTGTGAGAATTTTCCTATTAAATGACTCATTATTCAGTTTTTATTAACTGAATTTGATTAAAAAGATCAAGTGCCCAAGAAGTTGTATAATCTGTAATTTTAGATAATCTTTTAATAATCAAATACTTTTCTTTCATATACTCATCATTAAACCCATGGTTCATTAAATGACATTAATTTTTTAAATCTTATATGTCATTCACTCATCATCTCAAATCTCTTAAGTAGTTTCTTAGTAAGGAGAAATTACATATTGGGTCATGACTAGTTTTATTGTTTAGCATAACAACTTGGAAATGAATCTACCTTCAGGATTATTTTCCACCTATGAATAGGCCCCAATGGAGATAATAAACCCTTGGATACCAGAGAGATTAATTAGTGAGATGGTCTCTGGAGGCCCTCACTGTCAGTTCTCAGCCCTGTCTTGTGAAAAAGCCTTCTAAGTGAAAGCCTGTCTCTGCTTTGTGAATGTAATGTGGTTTTTCTTTTTGAAAGTGGTCACATATCCCAAGAGTCTAATTTAATGAATTTGGTTGTCTATTTGACTTTTCCTTCTGAATGTAAGATAGTTCAAGGTAGATACTCAATTCTTTGGCTGAATCTTTTCAAACTAGTGGTACAATTATTAAAATAACACCAAATATGAAATCTGTGGTTAGGTAGACTATAAGTTCCTTGATTGCTGATAGAAAGATTGTGAATGTAGATTATTTTCCAAGTTTTACAATAGACAATTTAAAAAAAAAAAACTTGCAATTGCATATCCCCAGAAAATATCATTGACCCTATCAAAACCAATTTTTTGTATTAAAGATGCACACTTGTAGATTTTTTTCACATAAAGATTGTGTATATCTCACCTTCTTTTTGCTTCCTGTTTGAAGTAAATCACACTGCTTTTCTTACACTGAATATGAAGTGTTTTTCTTTTATGAATTAAATAACTACCAGTACAGTACAGTAGAGATTTGGAAACATATAAAGTGCTCTCAGACTAATTTTTATCTTTGAGTATAAGAGAGAATTTGCAAGTCAGAGCTGTCTAAATATTATGCATTACTTTATGAGTTCTTGGGGCTTCATTTACCTCATCTATGAAATTAAAAACTTAGGCTAAATTATAAATCCTTAAAGGGCTCAAAATTAGTTATTGTTTGATTGCCATGAGTCAATCTAAGATTAAAAATTGAAAGTTGAACAATGGATATTTAATAACCATGAAAGAATTATTAAGTACTAAATTTATTCATGGTATTTAATTTCTTCCAGAAAATTTAAAGAATAAAGTCTCTTGCCTTGAATTGGCTTATATTTAAAAAGGAAAAATCACACAGACAACGAGTTACATTAAAGGAGATGTTCTATATTTCTTGAATTTTTCTTCAACCAATCTATTTATTTATGTCTCTTAGCTAGACCTTGTGCAGTGAACAGAGGATTGACAGATGAATAAGACATGTCCTCTCACCTCAAGGAGTTTACAATCTAGTTAATATGTTTAAAAATCATGGCAAAGGGGCACCTGGGTGGCTCAGTTGGTTAAGGGTCTTATTTTGGCTCAGGTCTGATCTCAGGGTTCTGGGATCAAGCCCTGCGTCAGGTTCCCCACCTAGCAGGGAATCTGCTTCTCCCCCTCTCTCTCTCCCTCTGCTCCTCCCCCCACTCATTTTCTCTTAAATAAATAAATAAAATCTTTAAAAAAAACACAGCAAAAACATGATCATATAAAACTAAATATTCAATTTATAAATTTATAACTTGGGCTTCAGAACTTACCATTCAGAACTGACATCATTTCCTTTATTAAGTTAGTGGCTTTCAATGTAGGTGCTAAAGTCTTGAATTTTCATACTATGGCATTTCATAATGCCATATTTTTCCTAGATTTTAAGCTTGATGAAAATAGGGACATGTCTTTCTCTTTTTTTGTTTTTGTTTCTACACATAAGTTTATTTTTAAAATTTTTATGGCCTTTTTAAAAGTTTTTATTTAAATTCCAGTTAGTTAACACACAGTATAATATTAGTTTCAGGTGTAGAATTTAGTGATTCAACACTTCCATACAATACCCAGTGCTCATCACAAGTGCATTTCTTAATCCCCACCACCTATTTAACCCATCCTGCCAGGCATCTCCCCTCTGGTAACCATCATTTTGTTCTCTATAGTTGAGTCTGTTTCTTGGTTTTCCTCTCTTTTTTTCCCCTCCCTTGTTTGTTTGTTTTGTTCCTTAAATTCCACATATGAGTGAAATCATATGGGATTTGTCTTTTATTTAAAGTTGTAATGCTAGCACTCAACACCGTGGTTGGCATGAGAAGATGCTCAATGTGTTTACTGAAGTGAATTTAAGGGAGTAAGCATGAGTTGCCATTCCTTAGTGTGGTAATGTTTTTACTTATCTACTTTGAAGTACAACGCACATAGAGAGACGTGCACAAAATACTAATGTGCAGCTCAGTGAGTTAGGGCAAAGTGAACATCTGTATAACCACCACTAAGGTCAATGAAAAGACTATTGCCCTTTCTCAATCCTTACTCTCTCCTTCCTTCCAAAAAGTCACTATTCTGAATTCTTAACACTATCCACTCTGGCCCCAAGAGGCTGCCGAAAGCACTGCTCAGCTTCTCATCACCTTTAACGGAATCAGCAGATACTACAGTGGGAAGGGCTAAACTCCCCTCCCTGTGTTTCTTTCTTCTCCTGAATCTTGGTCCTTATTATTTGCCTGCCATAGCTGGAAATTCATAATAATACTTTAAATCAAGACATAGAGGTCTTATTGAAAGTGATGGCTGCTTCTTGCAACAGAACTACAAAGATATGTTAATTTATGTGTTTTCAAATTATCTTTATTCCTGTTTACCAATATTTGTTCTTCAGTTTTGATCCTTAGAGCTAAATACATAAATATTGTCTTATACGCAGGATGTATATACTCAGGTGCACATGAAGTAGATGAAGGAGAATAGGTTTGAATGTGATAGTAATGCTTTTGAGGTGTATTTTGTATAGAACTAACTTTTCTTCAGGCCAAGAGGACAACATAGGAGATATGTATTTAATTGTAGATTTGAAGTTTAATTTTAAGACAGTCTTCTTTAATATTTATTCTATGTAGTCCGAGAAAAAAGTTATAATCTAATCACACATTCAGTTAGCTCAATATTATATATTACCCTTCTCTAACAAATTAATTTATCATAGAGTTATTTAAGTATTAGTTTCTTCATAGAATATTTAAAATACTCAATTTGGGAAGAATGTATTCAACATATGCATTTTCAGGACTATAAATTTAGGAAAAACATAATTCATTTTATAATTGGACAATAATTTCAGTTATTATGTCCCTCACTATCCTGGAAATTGAACTGATACATATGGGAAGAGAACCTGGAATACACAGAAGAACACTAAAACAGGTTAAATTCCTCTCAGGATCACACAGTTCTTAATGAGATTTTATCACCTATATCAATGGCAACCTAAGTTTTTTCATTTAAAGAGATTGACTTTATTCCAAGAATAAGCAGGCTTCTTAAAATGGAAATGTAAAAATATTCATTTCTGACTAGTCTTTTATCTATACTCAAGTAATTTGAGAAACTTATCACTTGGGGGTTAAATTAAGAGTGATAAAATATCTCAGATTTTAAAGTGGTCAGTGATCCAAAATAACCATTCTTTGAAAACAAAAAAAGAATTACATGATCTGGGGAATTTGAAAAGGCTGATTAACCAATGTCTCAACATCTGGAAATAGGACTGTTGATGTGCTGTGTATTTATTTATTTATTTAAATTGATAAACTTTATCTTTTAGAGCAGTTTTAGGTTCACTGCAAAATTAAGAGAAAGATACAGAAATGTCCCATATATCCCCTGCCCCTACACATGCATAGCTTCCCCCCATTATCAACATCCTCCACCAATGTGTGTTTTTTATAATTGATAAACCTACACTCATACATCATTATCACCCAGAGACCATAATTTGCATTGGGGTTCGCTCCTGGTGTTGTACATTCTATGGGTTTGGACAAATGTATAATGACATGTATCCACCATTATAGTATCACACAGAGTATTTTTACTGCCTTAAAAATCCTCTGTGCTGTGTCTATTATCCCACTCTCTTTCCTAATCCCTCTCAACCATGGATCTTTTTATTGCCTGCACAGTGTTGCTTTTTCTGGAAGGTCAAATAGTTGGAATCAAACAGTATAAAGCCTTTTCAGACTGGTTTCTTTCACTTAGTAATATGTATTTAAGATTCCTCCATGTCTTTTTGTGGATTGATAGCTCATTTCTTTTTGGTACTAATATTCTATTGTCTGGATGTTTCACAGTTACTTATTCATTCATCTACTGAAGGATGTCTTGGTTGCTTCCAAGTCTTGGCAGTTGTGAATGAAACTGCTATGAACTTCCATGTTTAGGTTTTTGTGTAGACAAAGATTTCAACTAACTTGGGTAAATACCAAGGAGTGTGATTCCTAGATTATATGGTAATAGTATGTTTAGTCTTGTAAGAAACTGCCAGACTGTCTTCCAAAGTGACTGTAACCATTTTGCATTCCCATCAGCAGCAAATCAGAGTTCCTGTTACTCTACATCCTCTCCAGCAAATGCTCTGTCGGTGTTCCAGATTTTGGGCATTCTAATAGTTGTGTAGTGGTATCTTGTTTTAATTTGCAGTTCCCTAGTGACATATGATGTTGATCATCTTTTCATGTGCCTACTTGCCATCCTTATGTCTTTTTTGGTAAGGTGTCAGTTAAGACTTTTTGCCCATTTAAAAATCAGATTGTTGGGGCACCTGGGTGGCTCAGTTGGTTAAGCGTCTGACTCTTGATTTTTGGCTCAGGTCATGATCTCAGGGTCATTAGATGGAGCCCCATGTAGGGTTCTGTGCTCAGCATGGAGTCTGCTTGGTATTCTCTCTCTCTCTCCCTTTGCCCCTCCCCCTTACAAGTGTGCATGTGCGCTCTCTCACTTTTTCTATAAATAAATAAATAATAAGTAAATAAATAATAAAATCAGTTTATTCATTTTCTTACTGCTAAGTTTTAAGAATTTTTTGTAAATTTTTAATAACAGTACTTTATCAGATGTGTCTTTTGCAAATATTTTCTCCCATCTGTGGTTTGTATTATTCTCTTGAAATTGTCTTTTACAGACCTCTCTATTCTGTTCTATTCATTTGTCTTTTTCCCCCCTAATATTATACTGTCTTGATAACTGTAGCTTTATAAAGCCTTGAACTTAGGTAGTGTCAGTCCACTGACTTTGTTTTATTTACCCAAAAACCTCTTCCCATTTGTTCCAGTACCTCTGCAGCCTTCTTATTTCAGTGGCTTCATGCAGTCTATTCTTTTATCCTTCTTGTCCTTATGAAGCCTGTCTTGGCCACCTTTTCTGTCACTTCACTGTCTTTGTTTATTTGATGATCTGTATTTAAATTTGCAGTTAGTCAGTTGCCTTTTTGTTATAATTTACACTTGGCAAGCCTCTTCTTTGAACACCTCTCACTTCCATCACAAAGAAGTGTCATCCAAAGTTAAGGGAAATCAACACGTCTCCACAATAATAGCCTGAAGTTCCCATATGTCCCACAGGTTTACGCTAGTCATGGTTTTCTGATCCATTTCATAACACCTGATTTCTTGTCTCTGCCTGTCCATGGATGGAATGTTCTTCTTTCACTCAACCCTTGAATTGGCTAATTCCTACTTAGAGTAGAGTAAGACTAGGCTCAGATCTAATTTCTCCTACCTCCAAGCAGGCTGAGGTCTATGTGTTATGCTTCAATCCTATTCACTTCCTTCATACTTTATTTACTACACTGAGTTAAATAGCAGCAATAGCTCTGTCAGTTTTCTGAGGACAAAGATGATTTTTTATTAGTTTTTATATCCAATAACAATTATCCCAGGGGTAGTACACGGCAGGTGCTCAATAATGTACATATATTGAGTGCCTGATTTAAAAGAGAGCTACTGAAAACTGACCAAATCTGGGTGGTCTCGGAATTTCTAAATCTCCCTCAGATTACTATCTGGTACTAATAAAGATAGACAAGTAACCCGAGCTTTCAGTGACAAACCTGGAGCCTTAGCATAACCTGTCTTATTTCTTCCAAGTAAGCACAAGTAAGGTGGGACATTTCTTCGTTTCTTTTTCTTTTATGTTTGTGTTTCAATTCATTTTGAATTCCTGAGTAGCTTGGAGAAAGTACTTTGACATGGGTTATATACTTTTCCATCTATTTTTATGCTTTTTATTACATTTCAACCAAACATTTTTTTCCTACTTTTATGGAATTAAAATAATTATGCAATTACAAAGCAGAGAATGAAGTAAAGCAATATTTATTTTGGCTACCTACTATGCCCCCAGGCTCTTAGCTAAACACTCTGGTTCCATTATCTCATTTAGTTTTCATGATAGCCCTAAGAGAAAGGCAAGATTTTAAGATTTAGAACAAAAACTAAACAAAAACCTGAAGCACAGCTGTGATACTCTTAGTGTAAGTGCTGTCTTCCTTTGTAGAGAAATGTGACCAATGGCAGTCATATATTTTGCAAATACAGAATTCTTTTAAAGCAATGTAGTGATTCTTTACTATTGTCTGGTTGGAATTACCATGAAATGAGATTTCTCACAAGGTCATTTTAAGTTTTATTCATTTATGAGAATGGAATTTATTAAAATTTAAACAACTGAGGAACTAAGAGACTGAAAGAATAGGGATGGATGAAGATGGAGAAAAAAGAGAGAAAACTTAATTTTTTTTTTTTTTTTTTTTTTTTTTAGGGAGAGTAACTAGTTGGTCCTATAGTACAATACCTGATACTCAGAGTCTTACTTAGATTTGAAATTTTGGAGGTCAGTGGTATACACACTCAAAGATCTCTAATTCTTTTTGCTAGCTCTCATGCACACACACGAGTGAAATATTTTTGGGGAAGGATTAGTGGTCTATCTATCTATCTGTCTATCTATCTATCATCTATCTGCCTACCTATCTATCAATTTATCTGCCCACCTATTTACATATCACTGAAAATCTTCAACAGTATGATAATTGAAGTTAATAAACAATTGCTCTGAGTAATGGAATTGAAATGCTCAAATAGGGGATGAAATCACTAAGTCACTGCAACCTTGAGTAAGTGTTTTACCTCACGGGTCATCAATTTCTTCATTTGTCAATTGAATGGCTTTAATAGATCCCTCTGAGGACACTTTTTACTCAAACATTTTGTGATTTTTAAAATTTTTCAGTTTTGTCTACATTTTGATCCAGCTGTTAACTAACAGGGATATGACTAGTTAATAGAAAAAATCAGAAGAAAAATCTAGGAATTACCATGATCTACAAACAGGAAAATCAGTCCTCTAATAGCCAGTGAACTGTGTAGTTTCTTATGAAGTCATTTTCATTCCTTTGAAATTTACATCTATTTTCATGGTTTCTTTATTTTTATATTTCTGAGCAGATTTCAGTCATATGAAACTTTAGGGATTCTTCCAAAGAAGTGTTACAAATCTTTTAATAAGTTCTGTTTGTGAAAAACTGCATTAAAACTGGAATTATTGAAATTAATGTTAAACTTCTGTAGATATATTTCTCAGCA
Organism: Phoca vitulina; assembly: GCF_004348235.1. Lineage (NCBI taxonomy): Eukaryota > Metazoa > Chordata > Mammalia > Carnivora > Phocidae > Phoca > Phoca vitulina. The sequence continues at coordinate 93,706,527 of NW_022589706.1, forward strand.
GATGGGAGAATACTTAGGCTATTAAACCTAATTCATGAATCACTATCTAGGGTAATGAGACTTTAATGTTCTTTTCAATTTTTCCATTAATTCAAAGTGTCCAGGGCTTTCAGATAAGCTATTTTGGTATAATCACTATGGGATAAATATGACTCTGTTTCATGGAAAACTTATTTCTTAAATGTTTTTTCCCTTCTGTATTGAGATCTCTAATTCCTTTTGTTAACTCTCATAATCTTACATACCAAAATATACAAGTATTCTAATTTTTAATTTTATTATGATTATTGGTATATAAAAATATGTATCAGATTATGGTAATATTAAAAATGAAAAAGAAATCTAAGTTTAGCTTTCATTAAGGTATCTTAATTTTGTAGCTACCAAGAATCAGAGCCCATTATTAATTCTATAAACTGGTGAATCATTTATATGTCATGATCCAAAATATGATAATGGTCTGATTTATATAATTTGATGGAAAAATTGGAAATTTGAACTTTAAACATGGAAGTCACAGTTTCTAGAAGTGGTGCATGTCTCTAAATGTTTAATACCACATGATGCTCCAAGAAAATTAGTTTGAGAAATACTTTCTCAGAGATTCAGCTTGTACATGCCTTGCAATTAAGAAAACTGTTTAATCTAGTTTAGTAACAAATTAGCTACTTTACTAACTTGATTTGAAAACAGTTATTTTCATAATTAAGATATTATCCTATTTTGGAAGTTGTTCTACCAAACTCATTTTGAGAAATACTCCACTATGTCAGTAATCCAAACTTCTGTCATGACATAATTTCCAATGTACTCCTATAAGGATCTGTAAATATTTTAATCAAACAGTTGAACATACCTTTAAAAGGTGAACAAGTAGAATTATATCTCTATTTCTTATCTGCCAATTATGTAGTATGAATGGTTTCCAAAAATAAAGCCAGAAGGTTGAATATAATTTTTTTGAGGATAATTTGACAATTGATGGATTTGATAAACTGAAATATCCTCTCAATAAAAATTCCATAAAAAACATTTGGAAAGCATATATCTGATAAGGGGTTAACACCCATAATATATGGGGAACTCACACAACTCAATAGCAACACAAAAACAAAAACAAACAAAACAATCTGATTTAAAATGGACAAAGGATCTGAATAGATATTTTTCCAAAGAAGACATAACAAATAGCCAGCAAGCACATGAAAAAATGCTCAACATCACTAATCTTCAGATAAATGCAAATCAACACCACAATGAGATATCACCTCACACCTGTTACAATGGCTATTACCAAAAAGACAAGAGATAATAAATGCTGGCAGGGATGTGGAGAAAACATGTTTGTGTTGCTGTTGGTGGAAATGTAAATTGGGATAGCCACTATGGAAAATCTCCACTGTCGATGTTACTTGAAAAATTAGAAATAAAACTACCATATCATCCAAGAATTCCACTTCTGGACATTTATCTGAAGCAAATGAAAGCAGTATATTATAGAGATATCTGCACTCTCATGTTTATTACAGCATTATTTACAGTAGCCAAGACATAGAAACATCCTAAATGTCTATCAATGGATAAACGAATAAAGAAAATGTAGTGCACGTATATTGTGTATATATACACACACACGCACAATATATACACTCTATATTCCATATATGTAACAGATTATTATTCAGCTATGAGAAAAACCCAAGGAAATCCTGCCCTTTGTGACAACATGGATGAAATTGAGGGCATTAGGCTAAGTGAAATAAGTCAGAGAAAGACAAATATGGTATATTGCTTATATGGGGAATCCAAAAAAAGTGAACTCATAGGAGCAGAGAATATAACAGTGGTTGCCAATGGCCAGGAATTGGGGGAAATGAAGAGATATTGTTGAAAGCATACAAACTTCCAGTTGTAAGATGAATATGTTTTGGGGATCTAATGTACACCAGCTATAATCATAGCTGATGATATTGTACTGTATACTTGAAAGTTGCTAAGAGACCAGTTCTTAAATATTCTCACCATAACAACAACAATAACAACAACAAAATAATAATTATGTGAGATGAAGGATGTGTTAACTAACTTTATTGTGATAAACATTTTGCAATATATACATGTATCAAATTATCACATCGTCAACCTTAAGCTTATACAATGCTATACGTCAATTATATCTCAATATTTTATTGCTGGGAAAAATACTAATTAAAAAGCATTTTGATTTCACATACCCCAAGTTTTGGACTGAATGTTTGTGTTCCCCTAAAATTTATGTGTTGAAATCCAGGAGGTTGAACTTTTGGGAAGTGATTAGATCATGAGGATGGCACCCACATGAATGGGAATAGTGCCTGTATAAAGAGACTCCAGAGAGCTCCCTGCCCATCTGGGGACACAGCAAGAAGACATTTGTCTATGAATCAGGAGGTGGGCTCTCACCAGATAATAAATCAGTTGGTGCCTTGATCTGAGACTTCCCAGCTCCAGAACTGTGAGAAATAAGTGCTTGTTGTTTAAGCTACCCAGTCAATTATATTTTCGTTATAGCAGCTCAAACAGACTAAGACATCCTCTACCACCAAAGGTTCTTGGGGATCCTCAGAGGCACAGACCACAATTTGAAAATCACACTTTGAGACTGAGATTATATGATTGGACTAAAAAAAAGCACAGGTATGTGCCACTTATAAGAAAAATGTCTAAAACATAAGGACAAGTTGAAAGTACAAGGAAAAATTTTTTTTAAAAAAAGAAAGTACAAGGAAAGAGAAACATGTATATGTTAGCATCAGGCTAGGTAAGCTTTAAGGCAAAATGCACTACTGAGGTTAAAAAAGATAGCAGTATTATAATATTCTCCAGAAACCGCAACAATCCTAAACTTATAATGTACCTAATAAAATAGCCTCAAAATACATAATGACAAATTTGGTAAATACATAACCATAGTGAAATATGTGTTCACACATCTCAAAGTAATTGCTAGTTTCCCAGACAAGTGGAGAACAAAATAAACAAGCTTGTTCTAATTGACCTAGTGATGTGCTGGCACTATTACTAATGCCAGATATTTTGTAAGGTGTAAGGGTTTAATCTTCGTAAAATTGAAGGTTAAAAGTGTGGGCTCTCACAATCTTATATTCCCACTTCCTTTTAATAAAGTTTGAAGTAATTTAGGCACTCTAGGATTCTTACCGAACTCTTTTGAGCTAGTAGGATACTTTATTGCACTATTTAGGAAATACTGCTTGGGTGACTACTGTAAAGATGCTATCCTTATTCAAGATGTCGTGCTTGCTCCTAATGACGAATGGTGAGGGAATTTCTCCTTTCCTAAGAACACGGAAGTAGAGAAATAAAATTGCCTCTCAGAGCTAAATTATTAAATCAGTTCATACTGGATCAGAGAAGAGATATTTGAGAAGTTACTTTAAATGAATCAGATAATTTATTAGGCATTGCTTTAAATGTTTTGTATACATACTCCTCAGTTAAGTCTTACCCATAACCTAATTGAAAGTTTTTACACATTGAAGAAAAAGGACTATCATGCAAAAGAATAACATGGCCCTTTTAGGAAAGAAAAATTCATACGTAAATTTTCCCGGGGTGTCCCCAGCACTCACCAGGAAAAGCTTGCCTTGGTCAGCAAATGTGATTATGTAGCCCTTGCTACATACCAGCGGGATAGCTTGAAAACTAGCCACCAGTAGGAGACAATTACCTTACTTTCCTCTGATTCCCTGCTTTTTGGGCATATAATTTGGCACCTTGAGTATACTCTACCTACAGGAAAACAATTTACTAATCAAGGAACACAAGTCATAATTATATTGTCCTCTGAAAAATAGGGTAACATCTTTTTTTCTTTTTTAATGCCACTTGCTTCTCCATCTGGTTGTTGTGAGTCAGCTCTCCAGAGTGTGATTCCTTCTGGATGTACCAGAAATTTTTATTTGGCTTTTTAAGTTTTTGCTTTAATTCTAGTCAGTTGACATATAGTGTTATATTACAGATGTACTGAAATGAAATTCCCAGACCTCCCCAGCTCAGCCAGAGTGAGAAGATAGCCCCAAGGTCCTACTGACTGCGTGGGCCTGTTGGGAACCCAACAGGTTCCTAAGAAACAATTGACCTCGATGTCCTATGTTCCATTTGCTGGTTACCGCTGATTACCCCAAGTACAGGCATGCTCTGGATCATCTTGTGTTCGGTCATTGGATGAGAAGTACCTTTTCCCTTACTGTTTTTCATAGATTTCACAAAAATACGTTGTACCCCTACTATGGCTGTTAGGTACAGCAGAGTATTCTAAGGTGAAATAAAAATGTCCAGACCCTCAAACGGTTTATAGTGTAGCAAGGATTAAACAAGTAAGCAATAGTACAAGGCAACATTATTGCAAGGATTCTACAAGGGATACAGAAAATGGGCGGGGTAGTTTGTAAAAGAACCTTGATAAGCTGTGACCGCTAAAGTGACATTTTCAAAACCCAATCTGTTTAGAAAAAAGCTATTTCTTCTCTCCAACACATTCTTAGAACCCGTTGGTGGCTTGGAACTTTTCAGGAACAATGGCTAAAATGTTTAGCATGCCTGCCTCTCTAACTTTATCTTGCCCTGTCCTCCCTGCAGTCCAGCTCCCTGGGGCCTTATTTTGGCTCGTGTACAACACCGTGCTTCCTCCTGCCTCAGCGTCTCTGCACACGCCACTGCCTCCGGCCAAAACCCATTCCACCCACCATGCTGGTTGTATTTCCTAGTTAGCTCTTACAGACCCTCTTAATTTCAGTTCAAAATTTATCTTCACAGACAAAAATCCACTTACTGCGTTTAAGTGAGAGCTGCTTCCATGCTGTCGTGGAGCACTTTGCTTCCCAGGGCTTATGTTGGGCTGTTTCACGGTTCTAATTATACATGTTACCTCTGTGATGACGTGATTACAGTCTGAACCCAAATATTCCCAACTGTAAACTAAAAAGAGACAGGAACTTATCTGCTTTTTTTTTTTTTTTAAGCATTGAATGCTTACTGCCTTGCATACAGTCACCCACCACCTGACACATGGTAACTGTGTGATAAATATTTGTTGGATAAATGACAAATGCAAAAGAGAGAAGCAGTTTCAGATTGTGGGCACAGCACAGATCAAAATGCAGCAGGGAAAAGAGCTGCCCAGGTTCAAGGATGCAAGAAGGTATGTTTAAATGGCAGATATTTTATTACTGAGGGACAGGATATACGGGAAGGGGTTAATGCCTCAGGCAAGGGACTAATCCCCACTAAAAACAACTCCATTACTACTGACTAGATGCTCAACCACAAGAATGGTTTATTGTTTATCAAGTGGTGGAAAAAAAAGTGTGACAAAAGTCTAGTAATATAGAGAAAAATTAGTAATGCTTCAAAAAATAGTTGTTAATTGTATGAAATATGATCAAGACCAGGTACTAATGCAAAAGCAAAAGCCTCACCAGAAATGAACAAAACACCTTGTCTGAGAGTGCGACAACATTGTTAGTTTCTTCAGAAAGAATTGTGATCTTAGAGAAAACCACGGGTAGATGTATTTTCTTTTTTTAAAAAAATTATTTATGTAAAATTTACATACAGTGAAATGCACAGATCTTAAGTGTACAGTTTGAAGAGTCTTGACAAATTCACATGACTCTAATCCATACCGTCTTCAAGATACAGAAATTTTCCCTCATCCCAGAAAGTTCCTTCGTGTTCCTTTCCAGTCAACCCCCTTTCCCACAGGAAACTACTGTTTTGAAATCTAAAACCATAGAGTAGTTTGCCTATTCTAGATCTTCATATGAATGAAGTTATACACTAAGCGTTTGTAATTTTGTGTCTGGTTTTTCTTGCTCATCATAATGCTTTGGAGATTCATGCATGTTGTTGCATACATCAGCCATTCCTTTGTGTTGCTTAATGGTGTTCTGTTGCCGGCTATACATCACAAGACAATGGTTTTTTTTTGTTGTTGTTGTTATTTTGCATATGATGATTTTAAATTTCATTTTCTAATTATTCGCTGCTTAAATTTAGAAAAACAACTTACTTTTGTATTTGACCTGTATTGGTATCCTGTAAACTTGTTAAATTCACTTAATAGTTCTAGTAGTTATATAGATTCCTTGGTATTTTCTATATAAACAATTGTATCATTGGGAGAATTTTAGTTTTTTCTTTCTAATATTCATGTTTTCTTTCTTTCTTTCTATTTGAATATTTTTCTTTTTTTTAAATTTAATTGTATTTTATTATGTTATGTTAGTCACCACACATCATTAGTTTTTGATGTAGTGATCCATGATACATTGTTTTCATATAATACCCAGTGCTCCATGCAGTATGTGCCCTTCTTAATACCCATCACCGGCCTAACCCATCCCCCCATCCTCCTCCCCTCTAAAACCCTCGGTTTGTTTCTCTGAGTCCATAGTCTCTCATGGTTCATCTCCCCCTCCGATTCCCCCCCTTCATTTTTCCCTTCCTTCTCCTAATGTCCTCCATGCTATTCCTTATGTTCCACAAATAAGTGAAACATATGATAATTGACTTTCTCTGCTTGACTTATTTCACTTAGCATAATTTCCTCCAGTCCCATCCATGTTGATGTAAAAGTTGGGTATTCATCCTTTCTGGTGGCTGAGTAATATTCCATTGTATATATGGGCCACATCTTCTTCTTTTTTTTTTTTAATATTTTATTTATTTGACAGAGAGAGACACAGCAAGGGAGGGAACACAAGCAGGGGGAGTGGGAGAGGGAGAAGCAGGCTTCCCGCCGAGCAGGGAGCCCGATGTGGGGCTCGATCCCAGGACCCTGAGATCATGACCTGAGCCGAAGGCAGACGCTTAACGACTGAGCCACCCAGGTGCCCCTGGGCCACATCTTCTTTATCCATTCATCTGTTGAAGGGCATCTTGGCTCTTTCCACATTTTGGCTGTTGCAGACATTGCTGCTATGAACATTGGGGTGCATATGGCTCTTCTTTTCACTACATCTGTGTCTTTGGGGTAAATACCCAGTAGTGCAATTGCTGGGTCATAGGGTAGCTCAATTTTTAATTTTTTGAGGAACCTCCACACTGTTTTTAAAAGTGGCTGTACCAACTTGCATTCCCACCAACAGTATAAGAGGGTTACCCTTTCTCCTCATCCTTGCCGACACTTGTTGTTTCCTGTCTTGTTAATTTTTGCCATTCTAACTGGTGTAAGGTGGTATCTCAATGTGGTTTTGATTTGAATTTCCCTGCCAACAGTACATTAAAAGGATCATCCACCAGGACCAAGTGGGATTTATCCCTGGGATGCAAGGGTGGTTCAACATTTGCAAATCAATCAACATGATAGAACACATTAGTAAGAGGAGAGAGAAGAACCATATGGTCCTCTCAATTGATGCAGAAAAAGCATTTGACAAAATACAGCATCCTTTCCTAATTAAAATTCTACAGAGTATAGGGATAGAGGGAACATTCCTCAAGTTCATAAAATCCATCTATGAAAAACCCACAGCAAATATCATCCTCAGTGGGGAAAATCTGAGAGCCTTTCCCTTAAGATCAGGAACACGACAAGGATGCCCACTCTCACCACTATTGTTCAACATAGTACTAGAAGTCCTAGCAACAGCAATCAGACAACAAAAAGAAATAAAATGTATTCAAATTGGCAAAGTAGAAGTCAAACTCTCTCTTTTCGCAGATGACATGATACTTTATGTGGAAAATCCAAAAGACTCCACCCCCAAATTACTAGAACTCATCCAGCAATTCAGTAATGTGGCAGGATACAAAATCAATGCACAGAAATCAGTTGCTTTCTTATACACTAACAACGCAACTATAGAAAGAGAAATTAGAGAAACAATTCCATTTACAATAGCACCAAAAACCATAAGATACCTCGGAATAAACCTAACCAAAGAGGTAAAGAATCTATACTCTAGGAACTACAGAACACTCATGAAAGAAATTGAAGAAGACACAAAAAGATGGAAAAACATTCCATGCTCATGGATTGGAAGAATAAACATTGTTAAAATGTTTATGCTACCCAGAGCAATCTATACCTTCAATGCCATCCCGATCAAAATTCCAATTACCTTTTTCAAAGTGCTGGAACAAACAATCCTAAAATTTGTATGGAATCAGAAAAGACCCTGAATCGCCAAGGAAATGTTGAAAACAAAGCTGGGATCATCACGTTGCCAGATTTCAAGCTATATTACAAACCGGTGACCACCAAGACAGCATGGTACTGGCACAAAAACAGACATATAGACCAATGGAACAGAATAGAGAACCCAGATATGGACTCTCATCTCTATGGTCAAATAATCTTTGACAAAGCAGGAAAAAATACGCAAGCAAAAAAAGACAGTCTCTTCAATAAATGGTGCTGGAAAAATTGGACAGCTATATACAGAAGAATGAAACTCGACCATTCTCTAACACCATATGCAAAGATAAACTCAAAGTGGATGAAAGACCTCAATGTGAGACAGGAATCTATCAAAATCCTAGAGGAGAACATAGGCAGTAACCTCTTTGACATCAGCCATAGCAGCTTCTTTCAAGATACATCTCCAAAGGCTAGTGAAACAAAGCAAAAATGAACTTTTGGGACTTCATCAAGATAAAAAGCTTCTGCACAGCAAAGGAAATAGTCAACAAAACAAAGAGGCAGCCCACAAAATGGGAGAAGATATTTGCAAATGACACCACAGATAAAGGGCTGGTATCCAAGATCTATAAAGAACTTCTCAAACTCAACACCCAGAAAACAAATAATCAAGTCAAAAAATGGGCAGAAGACATGAACAGATACTTCTCCAAAGAAGACATACAAATGGCTAACAGACACATGAAAAAATCTACATCATCATTAGCCATCAGGGAAATTCAAATCAAAATCACATTGAATTTTTTTCAAATCCTTTTTCTGCACCTATTGAGATGCAGATTTTTATTGAGATTAATTGATTTTCTAGTGTTGAACAAGCCTTGCTTTCCTGTGAAAAGCTTCACTTGGTTATGATATATTTTCTTTTTTTATACAATGCTAGACTTCAATTATTAATACTTTATTGGAGGTTTTTGTGTCTATGTTCATGAGAGATACTAGTCTGTAAAATCTTTTTTGTTATGTTCTTACCTAGTTTTGGTATCAAGGTTTTTCTGACCTCATAAAATTGTTCCCTCTCCTTCTTCCTATGTTTTCTGAAACAAAGGGAAAAAATGTATTTCTTCCTAATGTGCTAGTAGAATTTATCAGAGAGTCTAGATTAGAATTTTCTTTAAGTAAAAGCTTTTATTTCCAAACTCACACAGATATTGGGATATTCGGATTCTCTAACTTCTTACATATTTTGGCAATTTGTGTTCCCCCCAAGAAATTTTTACATTTAATCTGAGTTGTCTCATTTTTTAGCAGAAATTTTCAAATAATATTATTTATTTAATGTCTGCAGTTTCCCTAGTGATACACTCTTGCATTCCTGATATTAATATTTGTTCCTCCTTCTCTTGTTTTTGATCACACTAGTTAGGGGTTATCAATTTTATTAATCTTTTCAAGGAATCAACTTTGGCTTTGGCTTTGTTGATCGCCCTTACCATCTCATTGTATTCTATTCTATTGATTTCTGCTTTTATATTTATTATTTTCTTCCTTTTGTTTATTTGCTAAGTGCAAATAAGTGTTCAGTCTTATTTTTATAGCCTTTGGTCTTCTCTTCTAATATAGAGCTATACATTTCCCTTTATTACTTTAGTTAGCATCACACAAATTTGGACCTGTTGTGGTTTCATTACCATTTAAGTCAAAATATTTCCTAATTATTCTGTGTTTTCCCTTTGAAACCATGGATTATTTAGAAATATATTGCTTGATTTTAAAATACTTTGATATTATCATCATAGCTTTATGTTAATTGATTTTAAATTTAATTTTATAATGCTCAGAGAACATACTCTAGATGACTTCAATTCTACTACATTTATTGAGACTTCATTTTTTTGCCCAGTACATGATTTGTCTTGTGAATGTTACACGTCCACTTTAAAAGACTATGTATTCTCTAGGTGCTGGGTATAGTATTCCATAAAAGGCAATTAGATTAAATTAATTGATAATGTTATTAAATTATTTTATATTCTTTGTGATTTTTCAGTTTACTTATTCTATCAATTACTAAGCCATAAGTGTTATGATATCTAACTATGAATGTGGATTTGTCAGTGCTTCTCTTTTAATTCTGTCAGTGTTTTCTTCATGTAGTTTGAAACTCAGTTACTAGGTGCATATAAAAGAGCATTCTGTGAAACTGGACCATTTCCTTACACCACACACAAAAACAGACTCCAAATGGTTGAAAGACCTCAATATGAGACAGGAGTCCATCAAAACCCTAAAGGAGAACACAGGCAGCAACCTCTCCAACCTCAGCCGCAGCAACTTCTTCCTAGAAACATCGTCAAAGGCAAGGGAAGCAAGGGCAAAAATGAACTATTGGGACTTCATCAAGATAAAAAGCTTTTGCACAGCAAAAGAAACAGTCAACAAAACCAAAAGACAACTGACAGAATGGGAGAAGATATTTGCAAATGACATATCAGATAAAGGGCTAGTATCCAAAATGTATAAAGAACTTCTTAAACTCAACACCCAAAGAACAAATGATCCAATCAAGAAATGGGCAGAAGACATGAACAGACATTTTTCCAAAGAAGACATCCAAATGACCAACAGACACATGAAACAGTGCTCAACATTGCTCGGCATCAGGGAAATCCAAATCAAAACTCAATGAGATACCACCTCACACCAGTCAGAATGGCTAAAATTAACAAGTCAGGAAATGACAGATATTGGCAGGGATGCGGAGAAAGGGGAACCCTCCTACACTGTTGGTGGGAATGCAAGCTGGTGCAACCACTCTGGAAAACAGTATGGAGGTTCTTCAAAAAGTTGAAAATAGAGCTACCATGTGACCCAGCAATTGCACTACTGGGTATTTACCCCAAAGATACAAATGTAGGGATCCAAAGGGGTACATGCACCCCAATGTTTATAGCAACAATGTCCACAATAGCCAAACTGTGGAAAGAGCCAAGATGTCCATCGACAGATGAATGGATATAAAAGAAGTGGTATATATATATATATACAATGGAATATTATGCAGCCATCAAAAGGAATAAGATCTTGCCATTTGCAACGACATGGATAGAACTGGAGGGTGTTGAGCGAAATAATGTTGAGCGAAATAAGTCAATCAGAGAAAGACATCATATGACCTCACTGATATGAGGAATTCTTAATCTCAGGAAACAAACCAAGGGTTGCTGGAGTGGGGGGGGGTGGCAGGGATGGGGTGGCTTAGGTGATAGAAATTGGGGAGGGTATGTGCTATGGTGAGTGCTGTGAATTGTGCAAGACTGTTGAATCACAGTTCTGTACCTCTGAAACAAATAATGCAATATATGTTAAGGAAAAAAAAAAAAAAAGAAGAAGATAGCAGGAGGAGAAGAATGAAGGGGGGGAAATCTGAGGGGGAGACGAACCATGAGAGATGATGGACTCTGAAAAACAAACTGAGGGTTCTAGAGGGGAGGGGGTGGGAGGATGGGTTAGCCTGGTGATGGGTATTAAAGATGGCACATTCTGCATGGAGCACTGGGTGTTATGCACAATGAATCATGGAACACTACATCAAAAACTAATGATGTATGGTGATTAACATAACAATAAAAATTTTAAAAAAAGATCAAATTACTAGGTACAAATTGGTATGTGCTCCTTTTCCCCATTCTCTATGGTTTCAGCTAAGCAACCAGAAGTTTGTTCCCTCTCCTAAAATGTTCCTTATGCTCCATTCAAACTCATTTCAGCCAACTGAAATACTTAGTCAAATACTCATGGAATCACCTTTTTGTAACCTATTGGGACTATTTTCCTTCTGCTCAGTTACCTAAAAGAGGTTATTCTGTCTTAACCCAGTGCCAGACACAGAGCATGAGCTAAATAAATATTTAAAAGCCAATTAATAGGTAGATTCTAAAGATGTAGAAACAAGTAATTTTCTAAATCAAGGGAATTGTATTTATGACGTTAGACATCAGTGTGGAAATACCACATCATCTCAACACTTTGCAAGCCTTTAAATAAGCATTTTGGATTACTTGATGCTCATTTCCACTGTCAGACCATTGGTGCATCTGTGAAAAAAAAAATTGTAAAAAAGATTACCTATATTTTATTTATGTTTTAGTTTAAGCAAAATTAACAATAGGAATTATTCAAAGGAGTGTAGAGCTCAATCAATAAATTAGAAGCTGCTGGAGAACACCCAACTGACATTAAGAGCATCCTTTATAAAGGGAATTCTCCCTTCATAGCAGGGGAGGGAGACAGAAAGGGTGATAGAAAAGTCCACAAACCTGTTGTCTCTGTAAGACTGTAGAAACCATTTAGACCAGAATAGAAAGACATCCCATGCTCATGGATTAGAAAAACAAATATTGTTAAAATGTCTATACTACCCAGAACAATCTGTACATTTAAGGCAATCCCTACCAAAATACCACCAGAATTTTTCAGAGAGCTAGAGCAAACAATCCTAAAATTTGTATGGAACCACAAAAGGCCCCAAATAGCCAAAGCAATCCTGAAAAAGAAAGCAAAGCTGGAGGCATCACAATTTCAAACTTCAAGCTATATTACAAAGCTGTAGTCATCAAGACAGTATGGTACTGGCACAAAAACAGACACACAAGTCAATGGAACAGAACAGAAAACCCAGAAATGGACCCACAATTATACAGTTAAATAATCTTTGACAAAGCAGGAAAGAGTATCCAATGGGAAAAAGACAAATCTCTTCAACAAATGGTGTTGAGAAAACTGGCCAGCAACATGCAGAAGAATGAAACTGGACCACTTTCTTACACCAAACACAAAAATAAATTCAAAATGGATGAAACACATAAATATGAGACAGGAATCCATCAAAATTCTAGAGGAGAACACAGGCAGCAACCTCTTTGACCTCAGCTGTAGCAACTTCTTACCAGATACGTCTCCAGAGGCAAGGGAAACAGAAGCAAAAATGAACTACCAGGACTCCATCAAAATAAAAACTTCCTGCATAGCAAAGGAAATGATCAACAAAACTGAAAGGCAGCCTACAGAAGAGAATGGGAGAAGATATTTGCAAATGACATATCAGATAAAGGGTTAGTATCCAAAACCTATAAAGAACTTATCTTTAACTCGACAACCAGAAAAACAAATAATCCAGTCAAGAAATGGGCAGAAGACATGAACAGACATTTTTCCAAAGAAGACATCCAGATGGCTAATGGACACATGAAAAGATGCTCAACATCACACATCATCAGGGAAATCCAAATCAAAACCATGATGAGATACCACCTCACACCTGTTAGAATGGCTAAAATTAACAGCTCAGGAAACAACAGATGTTGGCAAGGATTTGGAGAAAGGGGAACCCTCTTACACTGTTGGTGGGAATGCAAACTGGTGCAGCCACTCTGGAAAACAGTATGGAGGTTCCTCAAAAAGTTAAAAGTAGAACTACCCTATCGTCCAGCAATTGCACTACTAGGTATTTACCAAAAGGATACAAAAATAATGATTCGAAGGAGCACATGTGCCCTAATGGTTATAGCAGCATTATCAACAACAGCCAAATTATGGAAAGGGCCCAAATGTCCATCAACTGATGACTGGATAAAGATGTCACACACACACACACACACACACACACACACACACACACACACACACACACACTGGAATATTACTCAGCCATCAAAAGGAGTGAAATCTTGCCATTTGCACGATGTGGATAGAGCTAGAGTGTAGTATGCTAAGCAAAAGAAGTCAGTCAGAGAAAGACAAATACCACATGATTTCACTTGTATGTGGAATTTAAGAAACAAAACAGATGAACATAGAGGAAGGAAAAGAAAAAGAGGAAAACAATCATAAAAGACTCAAACTATAGAGAACAAATTGAGGGTTGACGGAGGGAGGTAGGTGGGGGTTGGGCTAAATGGGTGATGGGTATTAAGGAGGGCACTTGTTGTGATGAGCACTGGGTGTTACACATAAGTGATGAATCACTAAATTCTACACCTGAAACCAATTTTTTTTTTTTTAAAGATTTTATTTATTTGACAGAGAGAGACACAGCGAGAGAGGGAACACAGCAGGGGGAGTGGGAGAGGGAGAAGCAGGCTTCCCGCTGAACAGGGAGCCCGATGTGGGGCTCGATCCCAGGACCCTGGGATCATGACCTGAGCCGAAGGCAGACGCTTAACGACTGAGCCACCCAGGCGCCCCCACCTGAAACCAATTTTACCATATATGTTAACTAACTAGAATGTAAATAAAAACTTGAAAAGAAAAAAAAAAAAAAACAGTAATGTAGTTCTTCACACAGAAAAAATGTCTATCTGCATTTTAAGTTCTGGCCATGATAGAACAATGACATCAACAACGACAGAACTGGAAAAACTATGTAAAGCAACTGTTTTCAGGCATTAGACAACAGAAACACTTGATATAATTCTCCAGAGAAGATAAATGCATGAGGAATGCTACACATTCACTCCGATTTTCTCCTGGGAAGTCCTCTTTCCAAAAGGAAGTGGAGGGAAGCAGAGTCCAAAAAGAAAGCAGCAATCATGCAAGGTGAAGGAAACAGAAATCAGTGTTTGGGGCTGCCAAGGTAACTGGAATGTTCTGGGAACATACCAGATAGGAGAAAGATGTTCAGAGAAGGAATATCAGAAATCAACATAGACACTAGAAAGAGTCTGGGCCAAATACTATTTTATACTATGTACAGAGCAACATTTTACAAGGACTAGAGCAGAACAGTTACAGGGTGACTGTGAGTTGAATGATTCTGGACATAACATGGTGCTGGAAAAAACTGGAGTTTCAACTATCCACAGTGGAGAAAACTTGCTGAATATCTTGGAAATTCAGTTGAAAAGTCTAGAAGGATATACTTAAAGAAGGTTACCTAAGGCCATCTTAATACAACTAAATAGAGTCTTAAACCAAGCCTCAACAGGATCAAGCTGATCCTCTAGTAAATTAGATGCCCAGTAGTACAAAACTCAATGGGCTTTACAGGAAGACAAGAAATCTAGATTCTCAGGAACATGACATCCATATTTCCCTGCATAATATCAAAAATTACTAGATGTGTGTTGACCCAACAAAATATAACATCTAACTATGAAAACAACAGATGAAAGACAGTCTCATAGATTACCTAAATTTTGGAATTGGTAAAGAAGGTTTTTAAAAGAGTTCTTATAAATAGATGAAGAGATAAAGATGTACATTTCAAGATAGTAAAGGGTCAATCATCAAGAAATCAGAACGCTCTTTTTAAAAAAAAAATTTATTGTTATGTTAATCACCATACATTACATCATTAGTTTTTGATGTAGTGTTCCATGATTCATTGTTTTCGTATAACACCCAGTGCTCCATGCAGAACGTGCCCTCTTTAATACCCATCACCAGGCTAACCCATCCTCCAACACCCCCCCCCC